>NW_012114455.1:5385897-5396026 GCF_000951035.1 Colobus angolensis palliatus | reverse complement strand
CCCAGCTACTCCAATGTTGAGGCAGAAGAATCACTTGAACCCTGGAAGCAGAGGTTTTAGTGAGCCAAGATCGTGCCATTGAGCGAGACTCCATCTTGAAAGAAAGAGACAGAGACAGAGACAGAGAGAGAGAGAGAGAGAGAGAAAGAAAAGAAAAGAAAACAGAAAAGACAAGACAAGACAAGACAAGACTCTACTGGCACATGCCTCTGCCCATCTTTCTGCTGCAACTTGGGGAAGTGGAGATGAAAGCCCCATGCTAAGGAGGGTGGTGCGGGAAGACAGAAGGAACCTGTCTCAGATGACGTTCACATCGGAACCCCTTTCCCCGCCCCAGCCTTCTCACCTCCGGACTTCTCGTTCTCTGAGAAAAACAAACTCCTTACTTGTTTAAGCCGCTGTAGCAGGATTTTCTGTTCTTGTAGCTGAATGAACTTCTAATGACATCTCACACTTTTTCAGATGTTTATCTGACATATTGACCACATTTTATGTGTGCCTGCTAAGGGCACTGTGCTAGGAATAAGACAAGTAAAGTTCTGTTTGTCATGGAACCAGGAGCACGGTCAGAACAGAAGTTAGAACTTTAGCCACTATAATAACGGCTACAGTTAGAAGGTCCATAGGCATTTGAGGGAGGTTATGTTTGCTGTCACAGACCTTACACCAAAAAAGTACATCAAAGTAAGTCACTGGATTTATACATTTGGCAAATTCTCAAGGGACCACATGACAGAAGGAGCAATAATCTGAACGTTGTTTGTAGCTCCAGTTCTTCAATGAAGTAAATTTGGGGAAGCAACATGAGGTACTTGCTTTATTTTTCTTGAATCCAGTTTTCTTCTTTGAAAAACCACAAGATTGGACTTGACAGTCTTTAAGATTATACCCAGCTCTAAGATATTTTTGTAATTATATGGAACAAAGCTGGGCCTGAGATATACCAAACGAGAGAGTTTCTAAGTTTAGATTCTAACAGTTCAAGTCAGAAAACATATTAAGTGTTCAAGAAAAACAAATCACAATCTTCCATCACAAAATTCAACAAGAACAAAAACCACTCCAGAGGCAGCTGTGGTATTCTGGAAGGAATGCTGGTTTAAGTTCTGGCTCTGCCATTAAATTTACTGACGAACCCTGGACCACATACACAATATTTCTGTTTCCATCTCCTTATTTTCGAAATACGGATTCTTATCTTCCCTGAACAGTGCTGTTTACAAACATCACCTTGTGCTCTGTAAAGCCTCATTATGATTTCAACAACCAGCAAGATAATGGCTTAGGATATCTAAGTCCTGGCAAGGAGAACGTGGGTGTGTACCGTGCTATATTCAGTTGAACTCTGCATCACATACAGGAGGCTGATACACCTTTTGACTTTCCTTTTTCCTCCAGTGGTGTAGCTTGTGGCCATTTAATTTTTACACAAGAGAACAGAAAAGAGAGACAAAATTTGCTAAAATTCGAATAGTCTCTTTGTGTTTGTTTCTAGCCTCAGTGAAGGTTTCGAGGAGAGGGCTGGCTGGTTAAAAGGGTAGAAGCTCAAGGGTTCAAAGAAAGTGTGAGGAAGACAGCACTCACCTGTGGCCTCTAAGTGTTCATATTCAGTGTGGTCTCATACTGGGAATAATCTAGTGTTTGTCTTATGACCTGTCTATAGAAACAAATATGGAATGTGTCTATAAGTTCCCATTAGTTGATGACACACTAGTGACTTCAATTTTATTACAATAAAAAGTTTTGCAATAGCAAGGACTTTGACTAGGGGAGTGACTCTATGTGTGGTGAAACTGTCCTCACCCATTTTACATTTGAGGAAAAGAGATAATCTTTCGATTACACCCAACACAGGTAACATCTGTACTTTGAACAGTTAAGTATGGCAGCCGATGTTTAACTGAAGGTAGCGGGGAGATGAGAAACAGAAATAACTGGTGCCAAATGTGAGATTCAATAGCTTTGCCTCGGCCATCACAACCTGTTAACACCGATCAGAAGGGTGCGGGAGGAACTCAGGGAATCAATGGGAACAGGTGTGGCCTGAGGCTAAGTAAGTTGAGACACTGTTTCCATCTTCATGAAGATGTGAGAGGAAATCAAAGCTCTCTAAAAAGAAGGAAATGGAATGCTTGGCTCCTGTAATATCATAACAAATAATGCACAGCCAGAGGTCAGGCCTCACCTTCTGCTTATCGCAGGCACCTCCGCTTGTAAAATCAGTGGGCCACATGCAATAAAACCTTCCTATCAGTTCCATATCTTTTCCCAGAAACCCCAGGAACAGAGGGAGCCAATATCCTTACTAAATCAAGAAGCTCACAGTTACCGAGAGCTAAGTGTGACGCCACTGGGCCCCCACCTAACCATGTGTCCCGATTCTTTCCGTAACTTTCCACTGCACAACATCCAGGTTATACTGAAGATACTACACATCTGGTTAAAAACAGTACACGTTTCTCATGAACAATAAGCCATCCTTCCTATTAAAATGAGTGTAAAATTGCAGGTAAAATGCTGTTGGCAGGTCTGTTCGGAAGGCTATACGACCCTAGGAGACAAAAAGGCGCGGGAGGAGGAAAACGGCAGACACCGCAGAAAGCGGTCGAAGAGAACGTGAAAGAAGTGGCCATTTCTGCAACTTTTAGGAGAGCTACTTGCCCTCAAATTTTGAAAGGGTTTCTATTTCTTAAAGTGCTAGGTTTCCCTGGCTGAAACGCACATCTTTCTTCCCTCTAGGACTGGATCAAAGTTTCAGAGGTTGTTTCTCTGGCCCTAGACAGGGCCACCCCAGCAAATTTCTCCCCCACTGCGCCTGACATCCGCTTCTATCCATGGTTCCATTAGCGGAAGCTAAGCACTGGCTCGAGGGACTCTCTCCACCGCCGTGCTATTAGATTCCAGGCTTCCTGGCCTCAGGAAAGGATCTGGCTCGTGTATTTGTGTATCGCAGCTAACAAGGAAAGGCAGTCGGGGTACCAGTGCCCAGAGCTATGTGAGCTGTGACTGGACACAGCCCAGGGACCAGATGGTATCCGCAGGGGCGCGCGTCCCCGGACTCACGGGGCAGACGGAGGTCGGGGGCTTCACAGCTTCCCTTCACCCGGCAACGCAGCAGACCTGACTCGCGGGGGACTGAGGAATATTCATTCCAGCGCCGCGGCCAGGCGGACAGAGGCACCTGGGGGCGGTGGAAGTAGTGTGCGCACCGGTTCCGAAGCCCGGAGGGGGCCCCAGGTGGGCTTCCGCGACACCAGGGCCCGCCAACCCCTCCCGTCCTCCCCTAGCGGAGCCTCCAACCCTGTCCCAGAGCCCCTCCCAGTCCGTAGCCCCTCCCTGTCCGCGTCCCCTCCCCCGCAGGTCCCCTGCGAGTCGGAACCCCCTCTCCATCACAGCCCCACTCCTTGGCGAAGCCCTCTCTCGCTTCGAGCCCTCCTCCAGGTTCGAGCCCCCTGCGGGTATGGACGTCTGACCTGTGCCCAGCGCCTCGCAGCCGTCTGCAGCCCGCGCCGCACGCCAAGTGCGTCCGCCCAGAAGCAGGTGCAGCTCCAGGCCCGCCCCGCCCCGCTGCGCCCCGCCCCGCTCCACTACGCCAGGCCTGGCAGCAGCCAGCCCCTTTCTACCCTTGACCGCCCTTCCCGGTCCCGGCCAGCGTGCGGGGCCTCTGTCGTCAGGTCCGCACTTCCTCCAGGCCCTTGACTTTCTCTTGGAGATGTCTCTGGCCCCGGGAACTCCCTAAGCTGTGTGCTTCAGGAGGGGCTGGTTCCTGAGTCACCCAGGACGACTGCAAGCAACCGTGACCTCCTGGGATGCAAAGAGATCGCAGGACCTGGGAGGCGGCGAGGTTCCCGAGCAGAGGCTGTGGCTCCGAAGAGTGTTTGTTACCAAGCCAGGCAACTACTACAAACACACCGGAGAAACAGCCACAGATCACGGTCCAGCAAAGGAAGAAGGCGCCAACCGTCCATCAGGGTCCACAACCCAATTTTTCTAGTTTAAGTTTGGTGGCTAACTTTGAGTGTCACTTCATTCATTCATTCATTCATTCATTCATTCATTCATTCATTCATTCATTCATTCGTTCAGCAAATCTGCCATGTTCCCATCTGATAACAGATCTGACAGGTGGGCACAGTTCTAGGTACTAAGAAGGAGGCAAAGTCCCTGTCCCAGAGAACGGGGCTTCCTGCTGAGGAGGCATGACTTTCTTTGTGGTATTGTGCTGTCGCAGCAGCATCCTCTTCTATAAGCTACTGAGAGGTGAAGCTGGCTGGGCTTCTGGGTGGGATGGGGACTTGGAGAACTTTTCTGTTTAGCTAAAGGATTGTAAACACACCAATCAGCATTCTGTGTCTAGCTAAAGGTTTGTAAACACACCAATCAGTGCTCTGTAAAAAATGGACCAATCAGCACTCTGTAAAATGGACCAATCAGTGCTCTGTAAAATAGACCACCAGGATGTGGGCGGGGCCAAATAAGGGCATAAAAGCTGGGCGCCCGCGCCAGCAGCGGCAAGCGGGTGGGGTCTTGTTCCCTGCTGTGGCGGCTTTGTTCTTTTGTATTTCGCAATAAATCTTATTGCTGGTAACCTTTTGGGTTTGCACTACCTTTATGAGCTGTAAAACTCACCGCAAAGGTCTGCAGCTTCACTCCTGAAGCCAGCGCCAGCGAGACCACGAACCCACCGGGAAGAACAAACAACTCTGGAGGCGCCATTTTTAAGAACCGTAACACTCACTGCGAAGGTCTGCGGCTTCACTCCTGAAGTCAGCGAAACCGTGAACCCACGGGGAAGAACAAACAACTTCGGACACACCATCTTTAAGAGCTGTAAGACTCACTGCAAAGGTCTGTGACTTCAACCCTGCAGTCAGCGAGGCCATGAACCCACTGGGAGGAACGAACAACTCTGGATGCCGCCTTTAAGAGCTGTAACACTAGCTGCGAAGGTTTGCGGCTTCACTCCTGAAGTCATGCAAGACCAGGAACCCACCGGAAGGAAGAAACTCCGGACACATCTGAACATGTGAAGGAACAAACTCCGGACACACAGAACTGTAACACTCATCGCGAGGGTCCGCAGCTTCATTCTTGAAGTCAGCCAGACCAAGAACCCACCGGAAGGAACCAATTCCGGACACACTAGGAGGCTGGTCTCGTGCAATGGTTCTGCACCCTGTGTGTGTGTTGCTCATCAACCCTGTGCACAATATTAAAAGAACACAAGCTAAGGTAAGTCTCTCTCTCAGACTTACTGTTAAGAATCCAGGGCTGATGCACCTATTAAAAACTGCTCAGGAGGCCTGGGGAAGTCGGGATTGAGAACCACGGGTCTAGATCTGTAAGATGCCTGGCAGGTTCTTCCACTGTTCAGGGCACTGGCAATCAGGAACGGCTTCATGGCAGAGGTATTTGTATTTGGGTTTTAAAACAGGGCCACAGATACACATTAGCAGTGCAGAAGGACACAGGATCTAACGGGCAAGCCTCTTGACCAAGTGGCTCTCCCTTCCTATAAAGTCAAAGAAAATCACTGTGAAGGATAAGGCATTAACTGGAGCAGATCTTTCCCAGGGGAGGTGGTAATGGCCAAGAGGTGGTGCCATCAGTTAAAAGGATAATGGAGTCATGCACCTTGGAGGATGTGCGGCACGCAGGCAGGAGCTGGGAGGGCATCTTTTAAATTTGCTGTCAGCTCAGGAACTTAATCACACGTCTCATCGTAGCACTTGTTCACACCCATTTTTTAGAAATCATTGATAGAGTGGAGTCCTGGATGCCTGTTAGTTACCCTGGGAGAGGCTGTCCTGTGTCACCAGATCCCTTTTATGGACAGGCATATTCTTGAGTAATATTTACCTTGCCTATGATGATGAAACAAAGGTGTGACCTCTTAATTGTATAGTTACTGTTGGGTAGAGATGCTTTTTTTTTTTTCTTTTTTTTTTTTTTTTGAGACGGAGAGTTTTGCTCTTGTTGCCCAGGCTGGAGTGCAATGGTGTGATCGCGGCTCACCACAACCTCAGCCTCCTGGGGGTTCAAGCAATTTTTCGGCCTCAGCCTCCTGAGTAGCTGGCATGACAGGCATGCGCCACCACACCCTGCTAATTTTGTATTTTTAGTAGAGTCGGGGTTTCTCCATGTTTGTCAGACTGGTCTTGAACTCCCGACCTTAGGTGATCTGCCCACCTCAGCCTCCTAAAGTGCTGGGATTACAGGTGTGAGCCACCTCGCCCGGCTGAGATGCTTCTTAATATTAAAAAATGTAAACAAAAAAAATTATTTCTGCCTCAAATTATAATAACCAGGTGCCAGGACAAAACCAGTTTTTTATTTTGTGTGTATGTGTGTTTGAGACAGGGTCTCACCTTGTTGCCCAGGATGAAGTTCAGTAGTGCAATCATAGGTCACTGCAACCTTGATCTCCCAAGCTCAAGAGATCCTCCTGCCACAGCTTCCTGAGTACCTGGAACTATAGGTGTGCATCAACACTCGTGCCTAATGTTTACATCTTTAAAAATTTCAATAGTTTTTGGGGAACAGGTCATTTTTTGTTACATGGATAAGTTCTTCAGTGGTGATTTCTGAGATTTTTGTGTACTCATCACTTGAGCAGTGTACACTGTACCCAATGTATAGTGTTTTATCCCTCACCCTCCTCCCTCTTTCCCCTGAGTCCCCAAAGTCCATTTTATCTTTTTCTTTCTTTCTTTCTTTTTTTTTTTTGAGACGGAGTCTTGCTCTGTTGCCCTGGCTGGAGTTCAGTGGTGCAATCTCGGCTTACTGCAACTTCTGTCTCCCAGGTTCAAGCCATTCTCCTGCCTCAGCCTCCCGAGTAGCTGGGACTACAGGCGCGTGCCACAACGGCTAATTTTTTGTATTTTTAGTGGAGATGGAGTTTCATTATGTTAACCAGGATGGTCTCAATCTTCTGATTTCGTGATCCGCCTGCCTCAGCCTCCCAAAGTGCTGGGATTACAGGTGTGGGCCACTATGCCTGGCCCATTATATCATTCTTATGCCTTTGCATCCTTATAGCTTAGCTCCCCCTTATAAGTGAGAACATACGATATTTGGTTTTCCATTCCTGAGTTACTTCACTTGGAATAATGGTTTCCAATTTCATACAAATTGCTGCAAGTGCCGTTACTTCATTCCTTTTTATGGCTGAGTAATATTCCACGGTGTAAATATATTACATTTTCTTTATCCACTTGTTGGTCGAGGGGCATTTAGGCTAGTTCCGTATTTTTGCAATTGTGAATTCTGCTCCTATAAACATGCAGATGCAAGTGGCTTTTTCATATAATGACTTCTTTTCCTCTGAGTAGATACTCAATAGTGGGACTACTGGATCAAATGGTAGTTTTAGTTCTTTAAGGAGTCTCCATAAAGTTTTCCACAGTGGATGTACTAGTTTATATTCCCACCATCAGTGTAAAAGTGCCCTTTTCATCACATCCTTGCAAACATCTACTATTTTTTGACTTTTTAAATTATGGCCAGTCTTGCAGAAGTAAGGTGGTATTTTATTGTGGTTTTAATTTGCATTTCCCTGATAATTAGTGATGTTGAGCATTTTTTTTCCCACGTGTTGGTTAGTCATTTGTATATCTTTTGAGAACTGTCTATTCGTGTTCTTTGCCCACTTTTTGATGGGATTTTTTTTTTTCTTGCTGATTTGAGTTCCTTGTAGATTCTGGATATTAGTCCTTTGTAGGATGCATAGTTTGCAAATATTTTCTCCCATTTGGTGAGGTGTCTGTTTACACTGCTGAGTATTTATTTTACTGTGCCAAAGTGTTTAACTAGGTCATATATATTTATTTTTGTTTTTGTTAGTTTTGCTTTTGGGTTTTTGGTCTTGAAATCTTTGCCTAAGTCAATGTCTAGAAGAGTTTTTCCAGTGTTATCTTCTAAAGTTTTTATGGTTTCAGGTCTTACGTGTAAGTCTTTGATCCATCTTGAGTTGATGTTTGTATAAGGTGAGAGATGAGGATCCAGTTTCATTATTCTGTATGTGGCTTGCCAGTTATCCGACCACCATTTGTTGAATAGGGTGCCCCTTCCCCACTTTGTGTTTTTGCTTTCTTTGTTGAAGATCAGTTGGTTGTAAGTATTTGGCTTTATTTCTGGGTTCTCTATTCTCTTCCATTGGTCTATGCGCCTATTTTTATGTTGGTACCATGCTGTTTTGGTACTGGTTTAAATCTTGTAGGATAGTTTGAAGTCAGTTAATGTGATGCCTCCAGATTTTTTTTTTTTTTTTTTTTTTTTTTTTGCTTAGTCTTGCTTTGGCTATGCGGGCTCCTTTTTTGGTTCCATATGAATTTTAGGATTTTTTTTTTCTAGTTCTGTGAAGAATGATGGTACTTTGATAGGAATTACACTGAATATGTAGATTGCTTTTGACAGTATGGTCATTTTCACAATATTGATTCTACCCATCCATGAGCATGGGATGTGTTTCCATTTGTTTGTCATCAGTGATTTCTTTCAGCAGTGTTTCGTAGTTTTCCTTGTTAGAGGTCTTTCACCTCCTTGGTTTTATATATATATATATCATAGATAGTTTTTATTACCTTGAGGTATGTCCCTTCCATGCCAGTTTTTCTGAGGGTTTTAATCATAAAGCAATGCTTTATGAATATATATATATATACACACATATACATATACACACACACACACAGTTCTCTCTCTATATATATATTGCAGCTGTTGTAAAAGGGATTGAGTTCTTGATTTGTTTCTTAGCTTGGTCATTGTTGGTATATAGTGGTGTTACTGACTTGTGAACATTGAGTTTGTATCCTGAAACTTTACTGAATTCATTTATCCAATCTAGAAGCCTTTTGGATGAGTCTTCAGAGTTTTCTAGGTATACAGTCTTATCATCAGTGAACTGCAACAGTTTGACTTCCTGTTTACTGATTTGGGTGCCCTTTATTTCTTTCTCATGTCTGATTGCTTTGGCTAGGACTTCCAGTACTATGTTGAATGAAGTGGTGAAAGTGAGCACCCTTGGCTTGTTCCAGTTCTCAGGGGGAATGCTTTCAACTCTTCCCTGTTCAGTATAATGTTTGGCTGTTGGTTTGTCATAGATAGCATTTATTGCCTTGAGGTATGTCCCTTCCATGCCAATTTTTCTGAGGGTTTTAATCATAAAGCAATGCTGAATTTTGTAAAATGCTTTTTCTGCATTGATTGGGATAATATGATTTTTGTTTTTAATTGTGTTTACTGGATATATCACATTTATTGACTTATATATCCCTGCAACCCTGGTATGAAACCCACTTAGCTACTGCTGTATTATTGTTAAAAAATTTTTTTCATAAGTTATTGGGGTACTGGTGGTATTTGGTTACATGAGTAAGTTGTTTAGTGGTGATTTGTGAGATTTTGGTGCAGTCATCACCTGAGCAGTACATACTGCACCATATTTGTAGTCTTTTATCCCTTGACCCCCTCCTGCTTTTCTCCCCAAGACCCCAAAGTCCATTGTGTATCATCCTATGCCTTTGCATCCTCATAGCTAACTTCCACATATCAGTGAGAACATAAGATGTTTGGTTTTCCATTCCTGAGTTACTTCACTTAGAATATTAATCTCCAGTTTCATCCAGGTCACGGCAAATGCTGTTAATTCATTCCTTTTCATGGCTGTGTAGTATTCCATATATATATATATATGTGTGTGTATCACAGTTTGTTTTAATCCACTCATTGATTGATCAGCATTTGGGTTGGTTCCACAATTTTGCAGTTGTAAATTGTGCTGCTATAAACATGCATGTGCAAGTATCTTTTTCAAATAATGACTTCTTTTCCTCTGGGTAGATACCTAGTAGTGGGATTGCCAGATCAAATGATAATTCCACTTTTAGTTCTTTAAGGAATCTCCACACTGTTTCCATAGTAGTTGTAGTAGTATACATTCCCACCAGCAGTGTGGAAATGTTCCTGGTTCACTGCATCCATGCCAATGTCTACTGCTGTTTTTTTGATTATGGCCATTCTTGCAGGAGTGAGGTGGTATCTCATTGTGGTTTTGATTTACATTTCCCTCACCATTAGTGATGTTGAGCATTTTTTAACATGTTTGTTGGACATTTGTATATCTTCT
>NW_012114455.1:5337787-5385757 GCF_000951035.1 Colobus angolensis palliatus | reverse complement strand
TTTTTTTTTTTTTGAGATGGAGTCTCGCTCTGTCACCCAGGCTGGAGTGCGGTGGCACGATCTCGGCTCACTGCAAGCTCCACCTGCCGGGGCTCATGCCATTCTGCCTCAGGCTCTCAAGTAGCTGGGACTACAGGCGCCCGCCACCGTGCCCAGCTAATTTTTTAAAAAAATATTTTTAGTAGGGACGGGGTTTCACCACGTTAGCCAGGATGATCTCGATCTCCTGACCTCGTGATCCGCCTGACTTGGCCTCCCAAAGTGCTAGGATTACAAATGTGAGCCACCGTGCCCCACCAAAAGATACTTTTACTGAGTATTGTAGGTTGAATCATGTCCCTGCAAATTCTTATACTTAAGTCCTAATCCTGGGTACCTCAAAATCTGAGCTAATTTGGAAATAGGGTGATTGCAAATGTAATTAGTTATGTTAAGATGAGTTCATTCTGGAATAGAATGGGGCCCTAATCCAGTATGTCTGGTGTCCTTATCAAAAGGAGCATTTTGGACAGAGACACACTGAAGAGCGAGAATGCCAGGTGAAAATCAAGGAGGAAGTTGGTGTGAAGCAGCAGAAGCTAAGGAATTCCAAAACTTGCCAGCAAACCGCCAGAAGCAACCAAAGGGGCATGGAACCTAGTATTCCTCACAGCCCTCAGAAGGAACCAACCCTGTGGACAGCTTGATCTCAAACTTCTAGCCTCTAGAACAGTAAGACAATACATTTCCATTGTTTAAGGCACCCAGTTTGTGGTACTTTGTTAAGGTAGCTCCAGCCAACCATTACACTGGGTATAGAAACTTAGGCTGGCAGTTTCTTTCAGTATTTTAAAGTGGCCTCACTATTGTTCCTTGGCTTGCATTCACCCTAGGAAGTTTGCTGTCATTGCAGTGTGCCTCTGACTACTTTAAAGTTTTTTTATCACTGCTTTCCAGCAGTGTGTTTATGATGTGCCTTGGTGTTTTAAATAAATATTTATCTTACTTGAGGATAGTTTATATTTTCGAATATTTATTTATTTTTATTTTTATTTTTATTTTTTTTTTGAGACAGGGTATCACTCTGTCACCCAGGCTGGAGTATCATGGTGCGAACTTGGCTCACTGCAACCTCTGCCTCCCAGGTTCAAGCCACTCTCCTGTCTCAGTCTCCTGAGTAGCTGGGATTTCAGGCATCCACTACCATGCCTGGCTAATTTTTGTATTTTTAGTAGAGACGGGGTTTCATTATGTTGGCCAGTCTGGTCTTGAACTCCTGACCTCAGGTAATCTGCCCGACTTGGCCTCCCAAAGTGCTGGGATTACAGGCATGAGCCACCATGCACAGCCTGTTTTCGAATATTTAGATTAATAATTTTCATTAAATTTGGAAAAAATGGCCACTTTTTTCAGGTATTTTTTTTCCCCTCCTTTTTCCTGGGAACTTCAATTATACGTGTGTTAGGCTACTTGATGTTGTTCTAATCTTAGTGATCCTTTTTTTAGATTTTTTTTCCCTCCAGCATTTTAAATGCTGATTAGACCTGGTGAGTAAGAAATAACAATCACTCTAGACTTACTGGTAAGACATTTGTGTGACTTGCCTAAAATTCAGGCAAATTTTGCTTGTATGTCAGCAAAATGTCTATTTGTCAAGTGGTGTGGAGCATGGCTAGACAACCCTTTTATAGTGAAGGGTATATTGTTGCATCTGGCCCCTCCTACAACCAAGAAAGTGGGTCTCTTAAGATTTTAGAGTCAACATTCCTCATTTGGGAGTGTTACTCTGTCCCATTTACCCAGTAACCCAAAAAGTTGCTGGATTTGAGTGGGGCCCACAACAAGAGAAGGCTCTGCAACAGGACCAGGCTGCTGTGCAAGCTGCTCTCCTGCTTGAGTCATATGATCCAGTGGATCCATGGTGCTTGAGGTGTCAGTGGCAGATAGGGATGAATAGAAGAATCACAGTGCAAGCATTTAGAATTTTGGAAAAAGCCCTGCCGTCCTCCAAAGATGACTACTTTTCTTTTGGGAGACAATTCTTGGTCTGCTACTGGGCCTTAGTAGAGACTGAATGTTTGACCGTGGGCTGCCAAGTTACCATGCAACCTGAGCTACCTATTCATGAACTGGATGTTATCTGATCCACTAAGTCATAAAATTTGGCATACACAGCACTCCATCATCAAGTGGAAGTAGTACATACATGATCCGGTTGGAATAGGCCCTGAAGGCACACGTAAGTTCCATGAAGAAGTGGCCCAAATGCTCATGGTATCTACTCTTGCAGCACTGCCTTCTCTCCCACTGCCTGCACCTATGGTGTTACCAGGAGTTCCCTATGATCAATCAACAGGAGAAGACTCAGGCCTGGTTTGCAGATGGTTCTGCACAATATGCAGACACCACCCAAAAGTGGACAGCTGCAGCACTAGAACCTCTTACTGGGATATCCCTGAAAGACAGCTGTGAAGGGAAATCCTCTTACTAGTCAGAGCTTTGAGCAGTGCATCTGATTGTGCACTTTTTTTGGAAGAAGAAATGGCCAGACCTGTGATTATATATCAGTTCAGGCTGTGGCCAGTGGTTTGGCTGGATGTTCAGGGAATTGAGAGGAACATGATTGGAAAATTGGTGGCAAATTTAAGGAAGAGATACATGGACAGACTTCTCTGAGTGTGCAAAACACATGGTGATATTTGTGTCCCATGTGAATATTCACCAAAGGGAATTTTAATAATCAAGTGGCCAAGATGACCCATTCTGCAGATACTGCTTGCCCTTTTTTCCCGGGTACCTCTGTCATTGCCTAATGGTCTCATGAACAAAGTGACCGTGATGGCAGTAATGGAGGTTATGCTTGGTGAAGTAACATGGACTTCACTCAACAAGGCCAACCTGGCTTACAGTCACTGCTGAAGGTCCAATCTGCCAACAGTGATGGCAGTAATGGAGGTTATGCTTGGTGAAGTAACATGGACTTCACTCAACAAGGCCAAACTGGCTTACAGTCACTGCTGAAGGTCCAATCTGCCAACAGCAGAGAGCAACATTGAGTCCCTGATACGGTCAACATTGAGTAGAGACCAACATCGAGTCCCGAGGGTGATCACACAGCCACCTCGTGGTAGGTTGATTATGTGGGGACGTTTTCATCATAGAAGGGACAGTGTTTGTTCTTAATGTGATAGACACTCACTCTGGATATTGTTTTGTCTTCCCTGCACACAGTGCTTCTGCCAAAACTACCATCGATGGGCTTGTAGAATGCTTTATTCATCACGGTAGTATTTCACATTGCGTTGTTTCTGATCAAGGAACTCACTTTACAGCAAAAGAAACGCAGCGGTGGACCCATGCCCGTGGAATTTGCTGGTCTGACTGTGTTCCCCATCATCCTGAAGCAACTGGCTTGATGAAACAGTGGAATAGCATTTTGAAGTCTCAGTTACGACACCAGCTAGGTGGCAATTTCTTGTGGGGGTGGAGTGAAGTTCCCCAGAAGGCAGTATATGCTGTGAATCAGTCCAATATAAGATCTTGTGTCTCCTGTAGCTAGTAGCATTCACAGGTCAGGAAATCAAAGGACAAAAGTGGGAGTGGCACCACTCACTATTACCCTGAGTGACACACTAGCAAAATTTTTGCTTCCTGTTCCTGACTCTATGCTTTGCTGACCTAGAGGTCTTCGTTCTAGAGGAAGGGATATTTCCATAAGGCAGGGATATTTCCACCAGGAGACACAACAGTGATCCCAAGAGCTGGAAGTTAAGACTTCCGCCCGGCCACTTTGGGGTCCTCAGATTTCTCAATTAATAGGTAAAGAAGGGAGTTACAGTGTTGGCTGGGATGATTGGTCCTGACTACCAAGGGGGAAATTGGACTACTATTCCGCAATGGAGTTAAGGAAAAGTGTCTCCAGAATACAGGAGATTCCTTAGGGTATCTTTTAGTATTACCATGCCCTGTGTTTTATGTCAATAGAAAACTACAACCCAACCAGGCAGGGCTACAAATGGCTCAGACCCTTCAGGAATAAAAATTGAGGTTGCCCTACCAGATAAAGCTGAGGTGCTTGCTGAAGGCAACGGGAATACAGAATGGGTGGTGGGAAAAGGTAGTTGTAAATACTGGCCATGACCATGTGGCCAATTACAGAAACAAAGATGGTAAATCGCCATGTCTATTTTCTCCTTATTTTGCTGTAAACACATTTGTGTGTGTATCTTTGTTATCCTTCCACATTTATTCCCTTATCATGTAACATAAGTTGTGTTTATACTATTTTATATCGTATTATTTAAGTATTGTAAATTTAATTTAATTAATTTTTTTGAGACAAGGTCTGGCTCTGTCACCCAGGCTGTAGTGCAGTGGCACAATCTTGGCTTACTGCAACCTCCACCTCCTGGGCTCAAGCCATCCTCCCACCTCAGCCTTCCAAGTAGCTGGGACTACAGGCACTTACCCCCATGCCTGGCTAATTTTTGTATTTTTTTGTAGAGTTGGTGTTTCAGCATGTTGCCCAGGCTGGTCTTGAATTCCTGAGCTCAAGCGATCTGCCTGCCTTGGCCTCCCAAAGTGCTGGGATTGCAGGTGTGAGCCACCGCACCCGGCCAAGTGTTACAGGATATCAAAGAGTAAACCTCCTCATCTGGGAAAGAAGGTACTGTGTTTTTTATTGTATCCAGGGTAGTATTAAGATGGGCAGAATTATGACCTATTATTTTTATTTGGAGAGTAAGTTGGGTTTGAAGAGATGTGTGTGGGGGCCAAGTTGACAAAGGGTAGACTTGCGAGAATAAATTTTATGTGTCAGCTTGACTGGGCCATGGGGCGTACAGGTTAAACATAATTTTTGGTGTGTCCATGAGGGTGCTTCTGGACGGACCCAACCACTGGCTGAATTATATATAGCACTGGCCTTCCTGGGTCTCTGACTAGAAGATGGCAGATCATGGCACTTCTTGGCCTTCATAACTGCGTGAGCCAATTCTTCATACAAATCTCTCTCCCTCTAATATGTTTGTATATGTAAATATAGTTCTATATTACCAATATATTGTATTTATATTAGTAAAAATACCACATATTTGCATATATAAATAATACATATACTGCATATGGTGGCTCACACCTGTAATACATTTTATATATATAAACTATGTACAGTATAATGCTAATATTAATACTGTATATATATATATCCTATTCCTTCTGTTTCTTTGTAGAATCCTGACTAATACATGTGGGTTAATTATTTTCATTAAATTTGGGAAAAAATGGCCATTTTTTTCAAGTATTATTTTCCTCCCCTCTTCTGGATACTCCAGTTATGTATATGTTGGGCTACTTGATATTGTCCCACAACTTACTGATGCTTTGTTTAGTTTTTTTCTGGCTTATGTTTTCTCTCAGTGTTTAATTTGGATAGTTCCTGTTGCTATATCTTCAGATTCACAAATCTTTTCTCCTATAGCATTTAATCTGCTGTTAATCCTGCCAATGTATTTTTCAGTTTAGTTATGGTATTTTTCATTTCTAGAAGTTTAGTTAGGCATTTCATTTTTCTCCTGACTATACTTATACTTTCTTGTAGTTCTTGAACATACGGAGTGAATTTATAATTCTTGTTTTGATGTCCTTGCCTACAAATTCTAACATCTGAGTCATACATAGGTCTATATCTATAGAATAATTTTTTTTTTTTCTGGTACTGGGTCATGTTCCTGCTTATTTGCATACCAGGTAATATTTTATTGAATGCCAGACATTGTACACTTTATGTAATTGGGTGCTGGATTTCTAAACATTCCTTTAGATACTTTACTTTTACACTGAGGGTTAATTTGGCCCCACTGAGGCAATAAGCTTTTGAGAACTGGACCCAGTGCCCCACCGTATTAGGAGATCTTCCCAAACTGGCTAGGGAAAACACTGTTTCTGGTCCTGTGTGAACTCCTGAAATTGTTCTGCTTACTCTTCTCTGCTGTTCTTTCCCCAGCTTCAGTAGTCTCCTTAACAAGCGCATAGCAGTACTCAGCCAAAGTCTTGAGGGACTGCTCTGCAGATCTCTGGAACCCTCACTCTCTGCTGTTCTTTTTTTTTGTACTTTGCCTCACAATTTTTTTCTCATTTTGCCCTGCTGGAACTCTAAACTTTGTCTCCTTAATCAGTGAGACTGTTGGACTCTCTTTCGGTATCTTTTTCCTGTGGTCAGCCTGGAAATTCTCCAGGAAGTGAGCTGGGGGTATTTGCAGGGCTCATCTCACTTGTCTTTCTCTCAGGGATCACAGTCTTGCCCTACCTGTTGTCCAATGCCTGAAAACTTTCGCTTTACATATTTTGTCCAGCTTTTAGTTGTGCAAGGAGGGAAGGTACATCTAGTCTCTATTATTCTATCATGATTAAAAATAGAATTCTGTTTTGGTAAAGTTTTCATCTTGTTTAGATCGCTTCTCTCTATTCCTATGTTAATGTTTTTATTAGAATGCTGTTAAATATTAGAGAAATGCCTTTTTATATTCATGAAATCATGTGGGTTTTCCTCTTAATTTATATATGTAATGATTGATGTAGACAGGATTCCTATTGTTGAATAACTTTTGCATTTCTGGAAGGAATCCTCATTGGTCAAGTATTTTACATGATTAAAGACAGTAACAAAATGACTGATGTGATGGTAAGTCCTGGGATGACCGTTGTGTCACCTGAAGAGCTGCCTGTCTGGATTGGCAGCATCCCAAGGGATTCATGACAAAGATTGGCCTGCTGGAACTTAAGCAGCAAAATGAAAATTTCTTTTTCTAATAGAGCTATTAAAAATTCTGATGGGCTCTTTGAAAATTTAAAGGATTCTTTTTTAGATCTGGAAGCATCTTTTCATTTTTCAGACTGATTGAAGTTGTCCCACAATGCCCTGATGCTCTTCTCGTTTCTTTTTAGTCTTTTTTTTCTCCTTGTATTTCAATTTGGATGCTTTTTATTGCTGTCTTCGGGTTCACATATCTTTTCTTCTTAGTGTCTAATCTGCTGTTAATCTCATCCAATGTATTTTCATGTTAGACATTGTAGTTTTAATTTCAGAAAAAGATATTTTAAAAAATATATCTGCCAACACGTTCAGTCTTCTAAATTTTTGAGCATATAAGATGCAATTATAATAACTATTTCTACTAATTCTATAGTCTGTGTCATTTCTGGGTTGTTTTTCATGTTTGTTTTCTCTATATTTAGGGTCATATTTTCCTGTTTTTTTTTGCATGCCTGGTAATTTTTGATTAGATGCAAGACATGTGATTTTGACCTTGTTGGATGCTGCACCTAAAGGTGGGTGGAAGGAGGAAGTCTTGGGGGCTACCACTCTGACTGGAGAAGCTGGCACGAGGCTCCCTCTTGTGGATGCAGCAAGGTAAGAAAGTAAAGTGCACGTTTTCTTCTGGAGCAAGTGGCCTCCAGCTCTGCCTCTGGACTGAATCGCACGCTTGCATGCTGTGGCTTAGCTGAGGGCTTGTGGCTCAGGACAGAAGCAGTGATGGTGACAAGAGCAGGGGAGTGATACGGGAGAGGTACAGCCCCAGCTCCAGGACACAGTAGGTGTCAATATTGGGAAGGGAGGAGTTCAGTATCAGTGAAGTGAGCCAGAAGAGAGAAAGGAAAGCAGCCTTTGCAGACAGAGGTGGAACCAACTGAAAGAAGGAGGGGACCGCCTTGCAAAGAACGTTGCTGGTAGTGTCTAGAGGCTGTGGGGATCGTTCTCAGGCCATCCAAGACCTCTGAGAAGATTAGGGGGATGCTGGAATTTCACTGTTGTTGCCAGGATGGGCTCAAGCCAGAGGCTATTTTTATTTAAATGCCATTAATTTGGTTTTTATTTTTTGATGTTAACCCTGTCAGGTTAGTGAGTTTAATACCTTGTTATAAATGAAATATGATTCTGAAATGTTAATGTGTGGGAAGGAACAAGTAAGTCTTGATAAATATAACCTGGACATGTAATGATGCTAGAGAACTTATGATCTTTGCCTGAAAGTTTTGGATGCACAAAAGTCCCTTATTGTCATTTTATTTATTTACTTAGTTGTTACTGAGATTGAGATAGTTTTACTGTATAATACCTAAAGATCTCGTGTAAGAGTGATACTAGCTTTTGTTCCCTATTAGTTTCTTTTTCTTTTCTTTTTCTTTCTTTCTTTCTTTTTTTTTTTTTGACACAGAGTCTCGCTCTGTCGGCCAGGCTAGAGTGCAGTGGCACGATCTCGGCTCATTGCAACCTCTGTCCCCCGGGCTCAAGCAGTTCTCCTGCCTCAGCCTCCCAAGTAGTTGGGATTACAGGTGTGCGCCACCACGCCTGGTAAATTTTTATGTTTTTAGTAGAGACAGGGTTTCACCATGTCGGCCAGGCCGGTCTCAAACTCCTGACCTCAGGTAATCCGCCTGCCTTGGCCTTCCAAAGTGCTGAGATTACAGACGTGATTACAAACTGCGCCCAGCCTAGTTTCTTTTTTTTAAAAAAATTATTTTATTTCCATAGGTTATTGGGGACCAGGTGGTGTTTGGTTACATGAGTAAGATCTTTAGTGGTTATTTGTGAGATTTTGGTGCACCCATCACCCGAGCAGTAGACCCTGCACCCAAATTGTAGGAGTCTTTTATCCATCACTCCCTTCCCACCCTTTCTCCCTGAGTCCCAAAGTCCACTGTGTCATTCTTATGTCTCTGTATCTTCATAGCTTAGCTCACATATGAGTGAGAACATACAGTGTTTGGTTTTCCATTCCTGAGTTACTTCACTTAGAATAATAGTCTCCAGTCTCATCCAGGTTGCTGTGAATGCCATTAATTCATTCCTGTTCATGGCTGAGTAGTATTCCATTGTATATGTATACGGCAGTTTCTTTATCCACTCATTGATTGATGGACATATGGGTTGGTTCCACAGTTTTACAACTGAGAATTGTGCTGCTATGAACATGTGTGTGCAAGTATCCTTTTCGTATAATGACTTCTTTTCCTCTGGGTAGATACCCAGTAGTGGATAACCAAATATGTTTTCCAAACTTTTAGATTTCTCTTCTTCTCGGGAATGCCGATTATTCTTTGGTTTGGTCATTTAACATAATCCCAGACTTCTTGGAGGCTTTGTTCGTATTTTCTTATTCTTTTTTCTTTGTCTTTGTTGGATTATTTTGAAAACTTTGTCTTGGAGCTCTAAGTTTCTTTCTCCTGCTCATTCACTTCTATTGCTGAGACTTTCCAGAGCATTTTGAATTTCTGTAAGTGTATCCATTGGTTCCTGAAGTTTTGATTGCTTTTTATTATATGATACCTTTCTCCCCTTATTTTTTGTATTTTTTATTTCCTAAATTGGGCTTTGCTTTTTTCTGGCACCTCTTTGATTAGCTTAATAACTGACCTTATAAGTTCTTTTTCAGGTAAATCAGGTTTTTTTTGTTGTTGTTGTTGGATCTGTTGCTGGTGGGCTAGTGTGATTTTTTGGAGGGTATTAAAGAGTCTTGTTTTGTCGTATTATCAGAGTTGGCTTTCTAGTTCTTTCTCATTGGGTAGGCTCTGTTGGAGGGAAGGTCTAGGGCTCAAGGCTGTTGTTCAGATTCTTCTGTCCCACAGGGTGTTCCCTTGGTGTAGTGCGCTCCCCCTTCTCCTAGGGATGTGGCTTCCTGAGATCTGAGCTGTAGGGGTTATTATCTCTCTTCTGAATTTAGTCACCCAACAGGTCTACCAGGCTCTGGGCTGGCACTGGGAGTTGTCTGTACAGAGTCTTGTGGTACGGACCATCTGTGGGTCTCTCAGCTGTGGACACCAGCACCTGCTCTGGTGGAGGTGGCGGGGGGTGGAAGGGACTCTGTGAGGGTCCTCAGTGTTAGTGGTTTAATGCACTATTTTTGTGCTGGCTGGCCTCCTGCTGGGATATGCGGGAGATCAGGTGGTGGGTGGGGCCCTAGAACTCCCGAGAGTATATGCCGTTAGTCTTCAGCTATGGGGTGGGTAGAAAGGACCATTAAGTGGGGGGAGTGCTAGGCATGTCTGAGTTCAGACTCTCCTTGAGCGGGTCTTGCTGAGGCTGCTGTGGGGGCTGGAGGTGAGCTTCCCAGGTCAATGGAGCTATGTTCCTAGGAGGATTATGCTGCCTCTGCTGTGTCATGCAGGTTGTCAGGGAAGTGAGGGAAAGCCTCACCCAGCTCCCACACAACCCAAAGGGCCAGTCTCACTCTCACCATTCCCCGCTCAACAGCACCGAGTCTGTGTCCAGGCAGTGGGCAGGCAGGGCTGAGGGCTTGCCCCAGGCTACCAGCCTCCCAGCTGTGAAAGCTGTGACCCCTTCCTGCTTCCCTGCCTGTGGTCTGCACACCGGGTTCATGGCCTCCCTGTAGTTTTGGCCACGAGACTTCTTGTTCAGTTGGAATTGTTACCGAGTTCAGCTGGAGGCTTCCTTCTCCCTGTGGCCTTTTCCCAGTGCCTCTGGCCGCCCTCCCCAATGGCCCCTGGGAGGGAAGGCAGAAATGGCTTGTCAGGGGACCCGGAGAGCCCGCAGGGATTCTCCTGCTGCTTCCTCTACCCCTGCATTTCACACGGCTCCGAACTGACTCAGCTCCAGGTAATGGCAGAATCCTCTCCCATTATCTAGATCTTAGAGTTCCCCAGTGAGGTTGTGTTTGGGGGTGAACAACACCCCTTTCCCACTTCCACAGTTTGGGCCCTCACGGTGACTCCCAGGTCCTGCACTTCCTTCAGAAGGTCTGTGGGTTCTCTTGGCTTTCCTGATTTATTCCTGCAGTCATTCTGGAGCAAAAGTTCATGATGCAATACTCCACACGCTGCTGTGTCCATCTGAGTGGGAGCTGCAATCTAGTCCTGCCTCCCGTCTGCCGTGATCCTCCCAGAGAGATAGTAGCTTTGATACTCGTCTATGTGGATGAAAAAGTCACAGGACACTTTAATTTCTCTTTCAGTATTCCTCACATATTTTCTGCATTCATTTATATGTCTGCCTCCCCAGCAACTTCTTACGGCACCGTGCTCTGTAATTACCATGTGCTGAGTGGCTACTAAGTGACAGATATTTATATGCTTTATGTGGCTTAACTTACATACTCTTCTGAGAAGCTGTATAAATTTCATTCTCTTATTTTTGTTTCCAGGTCTAGGAAATGGAGGCACAGAGAGATAAAATAAGTTGCCCAAAGCCGTATGGTGATTAAGACTTGAACTCTAAAAGGGTTTTATTTTAAATTTTATTTAATTAATTTATTTTTGGAGACAGGGTCTTGCTCTGTTGCCCAGGCTGGTGTGAAATGGCGCAATCACAACTCACTGCAGCCTCAACCTCCTGAGCTCAGGGGATCCTCCCACCTGAGCTTTCCAAGTAGCTGGGACCACAGGAAAGGTACCACCGCGTCAGGCTAATTTTTTTATTTTTAGTAGAGATGGGGGTCTCACTATGTTGCCAAGGTTGGTCTTGAACTCCTGGGCTCGAGCAGTTCTTCCACCTCAGCTTCCCAAAGTGTTGGGATTACAGACTTCAGCCACTGTGCCCGGCCTGTTTTATTAATCTCTAAGTGCTCACGTCTGCCCTGCCCTAAGGAGTGTGGTATAGTTCTTGATATTGGATGACTGAGTAACGCAGGTAGTTTGTATAAGAGGTGCAGTAACCACATGGTGAATGGAAGATGATGATGTAGACTTGCTTGTAGTTGACAGCTGGGACACTGTGGTCACCAGGACACAACTTCCAGATTGGCTGACTAAAACTAGAAAATGCAGACTCCACTGGGTCTTTGTGTTTCGATTTTTTAAATGGGAAAATTAATTCTGTCATTTACCTTCAAAGAGTTACTGGGAGTGACATAAAATTGTTGATAAAAATCTTTGGAAGTCTCAGTGAGGGGATCTGCTAGCATTGATGAAATTATTTCATTCGTAAACAGTCTAGGGGCCAAGGAAAGAGAAGAATGACATGGAATCTCCTTTCCTTGAGATCTTAGAATCACGCCTGCCTCCTTACCTCCATCCAGGACTGTTAAAAAACTCCCAAAGCAGGGACTTTTAGGCCCACATGCACTTAGCCTCCTCTTCCCACCTCCTGTTCATCTCTGTTTCCAATGTTCCACTGCCGTAACTGCCAGGAGGTTCTGCAGAGAAGAATGAAGAAGAACCATATGATCCTAAACATGTTCTCTGAAGATATTATCAGCCCACCATCGGCCTTATTTATTGGGATGGTTTTATAACCTTTATTTGATACCTCTTCCCGTCATTTAAAATAAACCTGGTGCTTCCCTGAATAATCTCTTGAGATCTGTACGTGTCTCCCAGCATCACATTTCTCCTTTTAACAAGCATGCTCCTTCCACTGCTCGTGGCCAACTCAGGTTCACTACAATCAGGGAATCTGTGTCTTGCAACAATCAAGTCTACATCAAACTCGAATTTATTTTCTTTTGTTTCTGAGAACTGTCATTCCACTCCAAGGCCTATACCGTACCCAACAGAGCTGCATGCATGTTTAATGAAAACATGTCCTAGAATATTAATAATACTTCTACTTATGCCTTCAAACTGGAAACTACCCAAATGCTGGAGAGTAGAATGGATGAATGAATTGTAGTAATATTTATTGAATACAATACAATACAATACAGTAATGATAATGAATTAACTGGAACTATATCCAAGAAGGATGAATCTCACAGACATTATGTTGACTGAAATGAGCCAATGGACATATTCTATGACTCTGCTACAGAAAGTTCAAAGAACAGGCAAAACCAGCGCACAATGTTAGAAGCTGGGATTGCATTTATCCTGGGGTGGGGGATGGAGTATTGGCTGGAGGCAGGGGTGAGGAGGGCCGCTGCTGTTTTTGTTGTATTCTCTTTATCTGGGTGCTGGTTTTGAGGGTGTGTTCATTTTGTGAAAATTCGTTGAGCTGTAAACTTATGACTTATGTACATTTCTATATGTATGTTTTTGTAAAACTTACAGAAAACAAAGAACTATATTGCCATGTATTGATTGGACTCTATTCTGGGCTATCTTGGAAACTGCAGCTTGAAGACAGCTAGGCCTCAGCATATGCCCTGACATCCTGCAATCTAAGCTCTGGATCCTGGTCAACTATGGGAGAATAAGCCAATTTTCAGAGAAGCAGTTTCTATGTCTTTCAGGTCCTTGCATTAGGGACCTGGTCTCAGTGTGATCCTGAGTGCTCATCTGTTCTCTGGTCATCCTTCAAAGAAATACCAGGCTCCTGAATTCATCTGCACAAAGACAGCTGGCCAGGCTACCTGCTGCCCACCATCCCATTGTCTTTCCTGCATTGTTCTGGAACTCTGGCCACACTCACCTTCCAAAATAACTGTGCAGTTGTCATCATTGTTCAGGAGACTATTTTGGAACACTGGCTTAGCTTGGTGATGTGTAGAGATCCAGGAAGGGCCCCAGCTGTCGGGAGGGAGGCCCAGGGCCATCGGAGCTGGGGGTGGTAAGAAGTGACAGGGCTTCAGGAGGTGTGGAGGGGCCCAGGGGGAGCACCGTTCCTGACAGGTGTTCAGTCGTGGTGTGGAGAATTGGAAAGAAAGAGGAGAAAGGGTAGGGAGGATCAGGTGCAGGTTGGAGGGAAGCTGGGAGGGGAGAAAAGAGTGAAGGAATATTAGGTTGATTAGTGCTGGTGGAAGAAGTAAGGAGAGACGTTCACAGAGGAGGGGCTGGGAAGTGAGGGTGTGAGTTGAAGGACACTAATGGTATGCCGACATATTGTTTCAAGAGTGGTTTCTATAGCCTGGAGGACTTAAGGACAGCTGTTGGGAAACCTTCTACGGGGTGATAGAAAAGTAAGTGGGAGCAAGGGGGTGTGATGATTGACGGGCAGCCTAATGTCGAGTCAGGTGACATCCTGCCATATTTAGCAATGTAATAGGTGGTCAGATGACCTCACAGTCTTCAGGGCTGGGAGATGGCAGAACCATCTCATAGGGGTTGTGACAGAGGATGTGGGTAGATGTATTTTCAGTGGGTAAAGGTGGAATTCCCTTCTCTTTTCTGATTTCTCTTGATGTCTCAGGCCTGCAGAAACAGCATACCGTGAGTTAAAACCCCTCAATTGCACGGGTTTTCACCCCCTTGATTTCACGGGGCCTCCAGCTCTTCCAAGGTCTGCAGCAAGACGGAGGAAACATCTGGGCTCCTGTGGGGTGTTTCATGTGCTTGTGTACAAATGAGTCCCCGCAGGACTCTGCAGCTCCACGTCGCTGTGCTGGGCACTGGGGCCATGTGCTCTGTTCGTCTACGGGAACCTCTGTCTCCCTAGAGTTACAGTTTAAGAGAGGGGTTTCCAGAAACGGATGCTAATGTCCCAGGATTTTATGGACTTTAAGAAAAACCTTTTTTTTTTTTCCTGTTGTACTCAGAATGCTCTGAAGCTTCGTTCCTAGGTTACCTCACAGTGCCTGAATTCTTTCCTTTCTTTTCTTGGATGTGGGGTCTTGCTCTCTCGCCCAGGCTGGAGCGTAGCAGCTATTCACAGGTGTGATCACAGCACACTGCAGCATCCTGGGCTCAAGCAGTCCCCCTGCTTCAGCCTCCTGAGTAGCTGGGACCATAAGCAGGAGCCCATGCCCAGTTTCAGTTCTTCTTTTCCTACAGTAAGTTCTGGTCCAGAAAATTTTGCAACTCACCCCCGCCCTTCACTCCACAAAAAGGCTTCCACTGGGATTCCTGTCCATATGCCAGACTCACTTGAATCCTTGGGATGGATCTAGTCTCAGTTTAAGTGCAGATTCCCGCTTCATCTCAGAGCCTGGCCGTTTTGAGGAGCAGGTGGTTTTTCCCATCTGCCCAGTGGCCCCTTGCTTCATTGTCTAGGCCTGTCCTTTCTCACCTAGTGTCCTAATCCCCTCCTCACCACCTCACAGTGGAGAAAGCTCTGTGTTGCTTTCTCTCAGGATTTTCATGCTTTTCAAGAGCCAGGGCGCTATGTGCTTTCATGCAGGACCTAAGCAAATAAGGGCATCTCAAGGAGATGCCCAACTCTTAACCTGGTGCCGGTTCTACCCTGGAGAGGACAGTTCTTATTCACAGTGTACACGATTGTCTATGTCAAAGACCCAAGGAGTTTGCAAAAACCTCTTAGAACTAATAAGTGAGTTTAACAAGGTTGCAGGATGTAAGGTTAATACACATAAAAAAACAAATTGTATTTCTATACGTCAGCATATTAGGGTTCTCTAGGGAAACAACCAATAGGATACACACACATACATATATATACACACATACATGTATATATGTGAAAGATACACGTGTGTGTGTTTAAAAAGAGAGGGAGAGCGAGACAGAGAGAGATTGGTTAATTTTAAGGAATTTGTGCGATTGGAGGGGCTGACAAATTTGAATTCTACAGAGCAGGCTGTCAGGCTGGAGACCCAGGGAAGAGGTGATATTGCAGCTCGTGTCTGGAGACCATCTGCTGGTAGAATTCCCTCTTTTCCAAGGAACCTCAGTCTTTTTTCTCAGGGTCTACAACTGATTGGGTGAGGCCAGCTACATTATGGAGGGTCATCTGCTTTACTCAAAGGTGATTGATTTCAGTGTCAATCACATCTAAAACATTTCTTCACAGCGACAGCTAGGCTGGGGTTTGAGCCCAAACTGTCTACCATGACTTGGCCAAGTTGACGTATAAAATTAACCATCAAGTCCGGGCACGGTGGCTCATGCCTGTAATCCCAGCACTTTGGGAGGCTGAGGCAGGTGGATCACGAGGTCAGGAGATCAAGACCATCCTGGCTAACATGGTGAAACCCTGTCTCTACTAAAAATACAAAAAAATTAGCCGGCCGTGGTGGCGGGCGCCTGTAGTCCCAGCTACTCAGGAGGCTGAGGCAGGAGAATGGCATGAACCCTGGAGGCGGAGCTTGCAGTGAGCCGAGATCGTGCCACTGCACTCCAGCCTGGGTGACAAAGCGAGACTCTGTCTCAAAAAAAAAAAAAAAAAAAAAAAAAAAAAAAATTAGCCATCACAGCCAGAAATGTGTAATTGAATAGGAAGATTGAAAACCAGTACCACATAGAAAGTACCAAAATATGAAATAGATAAACATCTTACTGAAAGCTACAAAATACCAGTGAAAAAACTCAAAGAAGATATAAACAAATAACAAACACCATATTTGAAGATTGGAGGACTTAACTTTAAAAAGTTGCCAATTCTGCCAAAACTGATACAGAGATTTAAAACAATTCCAGTCAAAAATCTTGCCAGGACATTTTGTTGTTACAGACAAGCTGATGCTAATGTTTACATGGGAAGGCCAAGGACTAGAACAGCTAAAACAATTTTGAAAAATAAGAACGGTGTAGGAATCATG
The DNA here is from genome assembly GCF_000951035.1 of Colobus angolensis palliatus. Lineage (NCBI taxonomy): Eukaryota > Metazoa > Chordata > Mammalia > Primates > Cercopithecidae > Colobus > Colobus angolensis. The sequence goes on along the minus strand of NW_012114455.1, from coordinate 5,369,393 downwards.
CTACTCAGTTTTAAGTCGTACTGCAAAGTTACAGTAATCAGGACAGTATGGTACTGCATAGGAACACAGAGATCAATGGAACAGAATCGAGTCCGGAAAGATAGCTGCTTAAATATGGCCATGTGATTTTTGACAAGGGTGCATAGGTAATTCAATAAAGAAAGGATCATATTTTCAACAAATGATGTTAGAACAACTGAACATTTATATAAACAGACAAAAGAAAAACCTTACAGCTCATACACAAATGAACTCAATATGGATAATAGATGTAAAAGTGAAGCTCTAAAAATTTTAGAAAAGAACATAGTAGAAAATCTCTTCCTGGGATTAGGAAAATAATTCTTAGTCATGGTACCATAAGCATGATCCATAAAAGAAAAAGTTGATAAATTGGTCTTTACCGAAATTAAAAGACTTAAGATGCTATTAAGAGAATGAAAACACTATAGCCCGGGAGAAAAAACTTGCAAGTCACATCTGTCCCAGGACTTTGCAGAATATATAAATGGCAAATAAAATACAAAAAGATGTTCAATATCATTAAACATTAGAGACTTGGAAACTAAAACCAAACACACCTATTAGTATTGCTGAAAAAAGGAAAACTTTTGGTAATACCAAGAGCTGTTGAGAGCAATTGCAATTCTTTTTTTTTTTTTTTTAAATATATTTTACGTTCTGGGGTACATGTGCAGAACGTGCAGTTTTGTTACCTAGGGATACCTGTGTCATGGTTGTTTACTGCACCCGTCAACCTGTCACCTACATTAGGTATTTCTGTTAATGTTATCCTTCCCTTAGCCCCCCATCCGCCAAAAGGTCCTGGTGTGTGATGTTCCCCTCCCTATGTCCACGTGTTCTCATTGTTCAGCTCCCACTTATGAGTGAGAACATGCGGTGTTTGGTTTTCTGTCCTTGAGATAGTTTGCTGAGAATGATGGTTTCTAGTTTCATCCATGTCCCTGCAAAGGACGTGAACTCATACTTTTTTATGGCCGCATAGTATTCCATGGTGTATATATGCCACATTTTCTTGATTCAGTCTATTATTGATGGACATTTGAGTTGGTTCCAAGTCTTTGCTCTTGTGAATAGTGCCACAATAAACATAGGTGTACATGTGTCTTTATAGTGGAATGATTTTTAATCCTTTGGGTATATGCCCAGTAATGGGATTGCTGGGTCAAATGGTATTTCTAGTTCTAGATCCTTGAGGATTCTCCACACTGTCTTCCACAATGGTTGAACTAATTTACACTCCCACCAACAGTGTAAAAGTGTTCTTGTTTCTCCACATCCTCTCCAGCATGTGTTGTTTCTTGACTTTTTAATGATTGCCATTCTAACTGGTGTGAGATGGTATCTCATTTTCATCTCTCTAATGACCAGTGATGATGAGCATTTTTTCATATGTCTGTTGGCTGCATACGTGTCATCTTTTGAGAAGTGTCTGTTCATATCCTTTGCCCACTTTTTGATGGGGTTGTTTGTTTTTTCCTTGTAAATTTGTTTAAGTTCTTTGTAGATTCTGGATATTACCTTTGTCAGATGGATAGACTGCCAAAATTTTCTCCCATTCTGTAGGTTGTGTGTTCACTCTGATGATAGTTTCTTTTGCTCTGCAGAAGCTCTTTAGTTTAATTAGATCCCATTTGTCAACTGTAGCTTTTGTTGCCATTGCTTTTGGTGTTTTAGTCATGAAGTCTTTGCCCATGCCTATGTCCTGAATGGTATTGCCTGGATTTTCTTCTAGGATTTTTATGGTCCTAATGTCTTACGTTTAAGTCTTTGATCCATCTTGAGTTGTTTTTTGTGTAAGGTGTAAGGAAGGGGTCCAGTTTCAGTATTCTGCATATGGCTAGCCAGTTTTCCCAACACCGTTTATTAAATGGGGAATCTTTTCACCATTGCTTGTTTGTGTCAGGTTTGTCAAAGATCAGATGGTTGTAGATGTGTGGTATTATTTCTGAGGCCTCTGTTCTGTTCCGTTGGTCTATATATCTATTTTGGTACCAGTACCATGCTGTTTTGATTACTGTAGGCTTGTAGTATAGTTTGAAGTCAGGTAGAGTGATGCCTCCAGCTTTGTTCTTCTTGCTCAGGATTGTCTTGGCTATGTGGGCTCTCTTTTGGTTCCATATGAAGTTTAAAGTAGTTTTTTCCAATTCTGTGAAGAAAGTCGGTGGTAGCTTTATGGGGATAACATTGAATCTATAAATTACCTTGGGCAATATGGCCATTTTCACGGTACTGATTCTTCCTATCCATGGGCATGGAATGTTTTTCCATTTGTTTGTGTCCTCTCTTACTTCCTTGAACAGTGGTTTGTAGTTCTCCTTGAAGAGGTCCTTCACATCCCTTGTAAGTTGGATTCCTAGGTATTTTATTCTCTTTGTAGCAATTGTAATGGGGGTTCACTCATATTTGGCTCTCTGTTATTGGTGTATAAGAGTGCTTGTGATTTTTGCATATTGATTTTGTATCCTGATACTTTGCTGAGGTTGCTTATCAGCTTAAGGAGATTTTGGCTGAGACGATGTGGTTTTGTAAATATACAATCACGTCATCTGTAGACAGAGACAATTTGACTTCCTCTGTTCCTATTTGAATACCCTTTATTTCTTTCTCTTGCCTGATTGCCCTGGCCAGAATTTCCAACACTATGTTGAATAGGAGTGGTGAGAGAGGGCATCTGTGTCTTGTGCCGGTTTTCAAAGGGAATGCTTCCAGTTTTTGCCAGTTCAGTAATGTTGGCTGTGGGTTTGTCATAAATAGCTCTTATTATTTTGAGATATGTTCCATCTATACCTAGTTTATTGAGAGTTTTTAGCATGAAGTGGTGTTGAAAGGCCTTTTCTGCATCTATTGAGATAATCATGTGGTTTTTGTCTTTGGTTCTGTTTATATGCTGGATTATGTTTATTGATTTGTGTATGTTGAACCAGCCTCACATCCCAGGGATAAAGTCGACTTGATCGTGGTGATAAGGTTTTTGATGTGCTGCTGGATTCGGTTTGCCAGTATTTTATTGGTAATTTTTGCATGGATGTTCATCAGGGATATTGGCCTGAAATTTTCTTTTTTTGTTGTGTCTCTGCCAGGTTTTGGCATTGGGATGATGCTGGCCTCATAAGAGTTAGGGAGGATTCCCTCTTTTTCTATTGTTTGGAATAGTTTCAGAAAGAATGGTACCAGCTCCTCTTTGTACTTCTAGTAGAATTCAGCTGTGAATCTGTCTGGTCCTGGACTTTTTTTGGTTGGTAGGCTATTAATTACTGCCTCAATTTCAGAGTTTGTTATTGGTTTATTCAGGGATTCGACTTCTTCCTGGTTTAGTCTTGGGAGGAGGGTGTATGTGTCCAGGAATTTATCCAGTTCTTCTAGATTTTTTAGTTTATTTACATAGAGGTGTTTATAGTATTCTCTGATGGTAGTTTGTGTTCCCATGGGATCAGTGGTGATACTCTATATCATTTTTTGTTGCATCTATTTCATTCTTCTCTCTATTGCAATTCTTATACATTGTGGGTGGGAATGAAAAATGGTATAGCCGGTCTGGAAAAGTTTGGCAATTTCTTTTAAAGTTAGCATGTATTTGTTGTATAACCCAGAAACCTCACTTCCTAGAGAAATGAAAGCTTATGCTTACATAAAAACCTGTATATAAATGTTCTATTGATAATTCTATGATTATGCAATGTTCTATTCATAATCACTCTAAGCAAATGTCCTTCAATAGGTGAATGAACAGGTATAAATGGATAAAGAAGTTGTGGTATATCCATACAATGAAATACTACTCAGCAGTAGCAAAGAATGAACTGTTTACACATGCAGCAACTGAGCACTTTCCAAGGCATGATGCTGGGGGGTGGGGGAAGGAAGTAGTCTCAGAAGTTTACATACTGTGTTTCTCATTTTTGAGCAGATAAAATACTGATGGAGGATAGATCTGTGGTTGCCAGGAGTTACAAATGGGAGAGACTGTGATTATAAAGGGAAAACATGAGGGAGTTTTTGGGGGTATGATGGCACTATTTTGAATCCTGATTGTGGCAGTGCTTATATGAATCTATACATGTGTTAAAATTATAGAACTTTACACCAAAAAATATATATATATATATATTTTTTAGATAGGGTCTCATTCTTTGTCCAAGCTGGAGTGCAGTGGCACAATCATGGCTCCCTGCAACCTTGAGCTCCTGGGCTCAGGTGATTCTCCCACCTCAGCCTCCTAAGTAACTGGGACTACAGGCATGTGCCACCATGCCTGGCTCATTTTCGTATTTTGTAGAGATGGGGTTTCGCCATGTTGCCTAAGCTGGTCTCAAACTCCTGGGCTCAAGCGATCCACCCACCTCAGCCTCCAAAGTGCATGAGCCTCTGTGCCTGGTTTGTATGGTGATTTAAATAATAAAATTAATGAAATTATAGAGGATGAACACTGGATTCTGACATGGGCCTCCAGTTCCTCCTTGCTAAGGCGAAGCTGATGATCTGTAATCTGTGCAGCCATTACCAAATGCTGACTCAGCCTTGCGCTTCTGTTCTGAGGCTTATGTATTTTGATCTGCTTTTTTGCTTTAGATCCATTATGACTGAAAAATACTTCTTAAATTTTGCTTTTCCATCCCACAAACGACTGATTCCAACCTTTCTCCCCAGCTGCTCAGCATGGGCCTCCAGCTGTGCTCTGCACACTCTGATAGCAGAGAGCTTTTATTCACCCCCTGTTTTCGAAATGTAATTTCCGTACAGTATAATGCATGGATCTGAAATACATAATTCAGTGAGCTTTGGCAAATGTATACAGTGGTGTGTTCATACATGTTTTACAACTGGCTCTCTGGTGGGATAAAAAAGCCATGCTTTGTAGTGTTTGCCAGTTTTTGGAGTATAAATATTTCCACCATGGTGGATTCCAAGCTATCAATGTGATGTTGACTGGCTTGCAAACATCCTGAAAAATTAACAGTCCACTCTCTTGATGGTGCCAGCAGGCTTCAGCACACCACTGCCTGTACATAACTGTGCAGCCAGCACCCAGATCAACATTCAGTACGTGCCCATCACCCCACACGTTCCCTAGTGCCCCTCTGCAGTCAGTCCCCACCCCTGTCCTGTGCGGATAATGATTCAGATTTCTACCACCATGAATTAGATTTTCACATTCTAGAACTTCATGCAAATACAGTATATATTTGGCCTGACTTTTTATTTTTGCCTCAGATTTGAGAGTCCCTGCTACGGTGTTTATCTGGTTTGTCTTTTTCATTGCCCAGTAATATTTCATTGTATGGATGTACTATCTTTGATTCTCCTGTTAATTGGCATTTGGGTTGTTCAAAGTTTTGGGCTTTTCTGAGTAATCTTGAAAGTACTTGAGAGGCTATACAAAGGAGGTTCTCATATTCTTGGCAAAACTTTCTTCTGGGAAGAGGGAATAGATCCTGAAGCTTCAGATTTTACTGGCGATAATGAAAGAGCATCTTTGAAAGTGTCTAGCATGTGGCAGACATTCAATAAATGTTAGTGGAGTCTCACTTTGGCAGAATTCTGTTTCTAGGATCTGTGCCCAGAAATAGATCGTCTTTTACAGAAAGGTCAGAATCAACCATTCTAGAGAAAATTTAAAAATACCTCAGAGAGATTCCATCTTCTCATTTGATAAATCCATTTCAGGAATATTTCACAATTCTAACAATTAGAAAAAAATGTCTATTTGATATTTTTGTGTTATACTTTAAAGCCTACCTATTATACATATTATCTGATTTACTTCATACACATTTAATTTTCATTTTATGCACATTATTTTATTTAACTTTTGCTACAATGCTGCAAGGTAAATATACTTCTACTTTACAGATGAGGACAAACGAGACTCAGAAATGCTAAGTAACCTTCCTAGTTCACAAAGCTAGTGAGAATTTAATCGCAGTTGCCTGACTCCAAAATGCACGCGTTTTCCTCTGCAATGTGCGGAGGAAATTTCCCCACCATGTTCACTCCTCACTACAGGCAGGAAGCACATATTATTCGGATAATCGCTACCCATTTTCCTTTCATCCTCGTTTTTCCAGCGAGCAAAACATCTTGTACTGTCACTTTCTTTTTTCATTTAAGAAGTACACTTTGAATAGGCTCAAGACGGCCTGATGTAAGCAAGCAGAAGGAAAAATACAGAAAAGTCTGCGTTGGCCAATCAGCAATGTGATAGAGCGTTCGGCAGATGGCGCTGTTTCCACAGGAGTGTAACGGCGGCCACAAGCGTTCTGCCGCCAGGGGGCGCCGCGTCCCGCCGGAGAAGCTTGGCAACAGGGAGCGCGGCTGCCGCCTGCCCGGCGCTGGCTGCAGGGCCCACGCCTCCGTCGCGGTGCGTGCTTTCCCCCCAAGGTGGGACGCTGCAGGCCCAGCCGCTCCCGGTGCCTCCGAACAGCCAGGGCTGTCACGTGGATAAGCTGCTAGACCAAGCTCAGTCCAGGAGGCCGGCTTCGGCAGCTTCTGCTCAGCTATCCCGGACAGCACCGGACTGGGCAGAGCCTCCCCTAAACCTCATTCTTTTCAAGGGCAAAGGGAAGCACAGCAGCGTTGGCCTGTTCTTGCCAAGTTAGCACCGAGGGAGTTTCATCAGGGAGAGGCAGGGGCCTCGGAACAGGGAGGCTGCAGGGCGGCCTCGGCAGAAGGTGAGTGCTGGCAGCCCGTGGCCTGAGACGTTAAGCACTGAGGGGGGAAATGGAGAAAGAAGCTGCTTGAACTCTAGGCGCACTCTGGTGTGTGAAGCAGCTGGGTCGAGAGATGAGAGCAGCCTGGTCTTCCCTTCTTGGTGAGGCTTGGGCGCTTGTCTCCCTTGCTGCTTCCTGAGTCATAGCCCCTTCCAGCCCTCCAAGGCCCGCGTTCCACCATGGCCAGTTCCCTTTGAGAGTCTGCAAAGCTTGTTTTCTCTCTTGGAGAATTCTAGGCAATTCAGGTCAAAGAAAGGATTTTGAATCAAGTCCTTGGCTATGTCAGGTAGAAGTGCTTACAAGAGCTGAATTAATGGAATAATTCTTTAACTCCATGATCTGACTCCTGTCTACATCTCAATATTTTATTTTATTTTAATTTTTTTAGAGTCAGAGTCTGTCTCTGTCGCCCAGGCTGGAGTGCAGTGGCACAATCACTGCTCACTGCAGCCTTGACCTCCTGTGCTCAAGCAATCCTCCCACCTCAGCCTCCTGAGTGGCTGGGACCACAGGTGTGCCACCACATCCAGCTTACATCTCCAGTATTCATTCTCATTATTTGCCCTATCATCTGCTTTTGCTTTTTTATACTACTTGCAGTTACTTGCAATTTATGCTTAGTTAATACCTGCGTACCCTTCAAGATTTGCAGAAGCATTGCCTCCTCTGTGATGGCCTTTGGGTTGGTCTAACTCCTCCCTCCTTGACTCCTTCATGGTTTATACCCTTTATAGGATCAATAGCGCCTATTCCAGAAATCCAAAATTTTCACTGCACTTGATTATTTACTTATCCATCTCTGTCTTTTGGGCTGTCATCTCTTTGAGTTCATACTCACCTTTGAATCTCCAGCACGCAGCCTGAGGACTGGAGCTTGCACTTCGTAGGTGTTCATTGAGTGAATGAAGGAAGGAATAAAAACACTCTTCACTTTGCATTTAGTTAAAAATCAGATAATACAGAGATTTCCATCAGAACCCCAAACCAAGCCAATGTCTCTTGGAACCACACTCACAGTTTATGCCTTGGACAACTGGTGTGATGGTTTCTTCATTGTTGCTGTGTATGTCTGTGAATGTGTTTGTCTTTTAAAATTACTTACTGGAGCAAGAAGTTCCCTTTTACTTCATAAGGTAAATCCTTCAAACAGTCCCTACTTTTAAAATAAAGACTTCCCCTGTCCTCCTTGAAAGGTTCTCGGGCTGCGTGTTGCAAGGTCCTTCCTTGTAAGGCAGTCGATGCTGTCTTATCCCCTCCCCTGGAGGAGAACTCTGGTAGCTTTGAACGTGGCCATCCAGGATTGGGGTTGTAGAGGAGAGACTCAGAGACATCAAACAATCTTTCTGTTCCTCAGCATTGGAAGATTTCAAAGAAAGTATGTGCAGGGGGCAGAAGGTGGGGTGCAGGAAGATTTCAAAGAAAGTATGTGCAGGGGGCAGAAGGTGGGGTGCAGGGTTGTTTAAATTTGTGGGGTTGCTTTTCTAGGGCAGTGAGAATTCTCTTGCTGGGTGGAGTTTGGTGCATGCGGCTCAGCTGGGGCTTGTTCCCAGCAGGCAACTCCTAAGTGCCAGCCCAGGCTCTCTGACCTGGGGCTACTCTCCATTGGCAAATGCCACCCTCTGTCTCCCATCACCTCTCCCCTCATTCATGGAGAGGCAGGAAGGAACTCTGGGAGGCGGGAGAGAGCAGAGGCCACAGTCAGTGTCCTCTGGACATGTCGGTAACTAGAAGCAGAACTGAGGCCCTGGGGACAGACACCTTGTCCTTAGGCTGAAGAGACCCTTCTTTAGCGGTCATTGCAAGTGGAGCTGGGGTAAGGATTCTAGGTCTGGTTTGTTTTTTTCTGGAAAGTATATACTTCCTCCGTTTCTCTGGCCTGATGACTGCCCACATGTCCTGCTGCTGTAGTGGAAGACGTGGAAGGGCATGGACTCTGGAGCTGGACTCCCTGGGCTCAGATCCTGGCTTTGCCTCTTAGTAGCTGTGTCACTTTGGGCCATTCAGGTAACATCTCTGTACCTAAATCATCTGTTCTGTAAGGTGGGTTCACCTCATAAGGCAACTGTGAAAATTAAGCAGATTAGCACGTGTTAAATGCTGACAACAGCACCAGCACATAACCAGTATGCAGAGTACATCAACTCTTACTGTGCCTGCCTTCTTTCCCCAGCTCTCTCCCTTCAAGGTGGTCGCTGTTCATCTCAACAGGTACCCATTGGTGCCCCTGTACCCAACACCATTACAGGCACTGAGGGGGATACAAGGAAGCTCAGGCGTGGTTTCCATTCTCAAGAGGCTTATGATATGGGGACATGAAGACAAAAGCAAAGTAATGAAAATAAAGAAACAGGGAGGAGTGAGTGGGGAAAGGACTGAAAAACTTCCTATTGGGTACTATGTTCACTACTTGGGTGAAAGGATCCTTGGAAGTCCAAACCTCAGTATCATGAACATACTTATGGCACAAACCCACACATGTACCTCTTGAACCTAAAATAAAAATAGAGACTGGGTGCAGTGGCTCCCAACTCTAATCCTAGCACTTTGGGAGGCAGAGTTTGGTGGATCACTTTAGGCCAGTAGTTCGAGACCAGCCTGGCCAACATGGTGAAACCCTGTCTCTACTAAAAATACAAAACTTAGGTGTGGTGGCAGGCGCCTGTAATCTCAGCAGCTCAGGAGGCTGAGGCACAAGAATCACTTGAAGCAGGGAGGCGCAAGTTGCAGTCAGCCAAGATCACACCATTGCACTCCAGCCTGGGTGACAGCAAGACTCTGTCTCAAAAATAACAAAAAATAAAGAGCAACTCTGTTAAAATATATGCCACTAATAGATAAGTGTCACAGGAGTTCAAAAAAAGGAGAGTGGGATGTGAGTGGCTTCATGAAAGAAGTCAAACTTGATTTGGGCCCAAAACGGGGCAGAATATGGAGAACAGATTTTATGACTTTCATCTACAATTCTCTGAATTGTTCTGGCTTCTAAATCAAGATGGCAAAAACAATTGTCACCGCTCAGCTCAGGGAAATTCTCATGATGCCTGTTTACCCGGCAGGTTATACATAGGCTTAGGCCACTGCTGCCTTTGGAACTGTAGGAAAAATGCAAAACGTTCAAGGGCTGTCCCATTCCTCTGAATAAATACCCCTAAAGCAAATGGCCCGCCTCCGGGGTTGAGCTTCCCCCAGGCTTCGATGTGTTTGCCTGCACTGTGGCTGGAGAGGACTGACTTTCAGCCCAGTACATTCCACTCCTCTGAGCTGCTCCTGTTTCCCTCCAGAAGTCTGCAAAGCATTAAGCACTATATTTAACTCCAGCCTAAAAGAAAAATGCCTGCCTCTGAGCATCCAGACCGGAGAAAGAGGATTGTCACCTCCAAGGACGCAGAGTCATGGTTCACCTTGAAGCCATGGACACACAGGCCTGGAATGTTCATCCCCTCCTGGCTCTATCTAGCTTTTGGGTGGGCTCAAGAAAGTGGAGGCAATTTTGATGACACTCAGTAGGTTAAGACCCCATGCATGAGAAGTTGGCTGGCTGAGCGGGGCTTTGTGGAGAGCCTTGTGTAGTTAACCATTAAGGACTCATGAGAATCATCTGAGGAGCCTGTGGAAGTTGCAGATGGTGGGATCCATGCTCAGTGGTTCTGAGTCTGTCGGTCTGGGATGATGCCCAGGGATCTGCGTCTTTAACATGCAAGCCAGGGGATTCTGGCGAGGGTGATCTTGGACCACATGTGGTGGAGAACAGTTAGCTGGAGCTATTGGCGACTTGGTCAAAGGAGGCAAAGGAAGGAAAACAGGTGGAAGCTGGAGCAGAGGGAGTGATTTTGAATGGTTTATGAACTGAATGACGAGGACACAAATTAAGGCAAATCATTAAATCATAGACTCAAGAAAGCCCGGAGCAGGGATTTACAGCCCCATTCGAAGAGCCATGGAGCCATCAACACAGGGAAACTGAGGCCGGAGACCACGAGGGGTCATGACCTGGGACCAACCCTGCTTCACCCGCAACACCTTCACTTTGATCTCTCTTTATATACATGGGTTCCATGTAGGATGTCATTTGAAAACTGGCCACTGCTAAAAGAAGTTAAAAAGAAATCATTAACGTAGAGACAATGTGTCAGTCTTTGGAAATACCTTAACCTGCTTGGGTGACCGGTGGAGCGGCGTTCTATTAGGTCTAGATCGTTTTATCTGCAAGAGCAGGATGACTTCGGACAGAATGCTCGTGCGTAGGTCCTTTTGTTCCTCGTGTTCTTTTCTCCTGTTTAGCCAGTTCCCCTCTAATGTTCCTGTCATCTAGATCCATTTGAGAATCATATGAAAGCTTTGGACCTTTCCTGAAGAAAGTGCAGCTAGACACACACCTGTACACATTGGCGTTCAGTTTTGGTGGGGGTTATGGGCTCCGTGAAACCCGTCTGTACCCTTGGTGATCACAGCCGCCTCTAAAGTGTTATCTGTGTATTTTATAGCGGTACCATGGTTATTCTTTGCTTCAAGTCTTTCAACTAGACCGCAAGTCTCTTGAGTGTAGAAACTGTGTCCTCTACAATGGCGGTCTAAAACGGGAAGGACAAGATGATCCGTTGCAGCATAAGAAGGAAGTTTTAGAACTGCTGCTTATTTTTAATCTTACCCCTTTTCAGTTTCTATTTTTCTATATTTCTATAATGCTCCTTGTATTAGAGTAGTCCTTCTCCTCCTCCTCCTCCTCATTATTATTTTGAGACGGAGTCTGACTCTGTTGCCAGGCTGGAGTGCTGTGGCGCCATCTCGGCTCACTGCAACCTCTGCCTCCCAGGTTCAAGCGATTCTTCTGCCTCAGTTTCCTGAGTAGCTGGGATTACAGGCCTGTGCCACCACGCCCAGCTAATTTTTGTATTTTTAGTAGAGACAGGGTTTCACCATGTTGGCCAGGCTGGTCTCGATCTCATGACCACGTGATCCGCTTGCCTTGGCCTCCCAAAGTGCTGGGATTACAGGCGTGAGCCACTGCACCTGGCCGAATAGTTCATATTATTTAAATAAACATACTTATTTTGAAGGTGCCATGTTAAAAACTTATTGATAAGGATAATATGATTCAGAAAGCTTGGAGTACTCTGCGTTACAGATTTTTTTTTGATAATCATGCTGAACGTTTTGCTAGGTATTGGAGATATAAAAAAATGATGTAGTTTCTACGCTCAGGGAACTTACAGTTTAATCTTGTACATAGTAGGTGTTTTGTTTGGAGGAGCTGAGATTTGAGTCTGGCTTGTTTGACTCCAAGTCGGTAACTAGATGATGAGTTCTTTCTTTCAAGATGGGTCATTTATTGCACATTTGGGAAGCCACTGCTTCTGGGAAAAGCACCCCATAGAACATGCTCCCACTTGGTATGAAATGTGAAGACAGGGTCTCTGACCGTACCATCCTGAGCTAGAGAGGCCAGTAGCAGTATTTCTGGAATTCTTACACAGAAGCTGCTCAGGAGTGGCACTCTTATTAGAAGGAAAATGCTTGAGACTGAGGTTGAATGCACTCCTGCACAGCAACCTGCAGCAGTTACTTAGATTTTGTTGATTTGCTGTGGTCTTAGGGACATGATGAGGACTATGGGGTAGAGATGGAGTACAGTTATCTCTAGCCATTTATTTTTTTTTTTTGGATGGAGTCTCTCTCTGTTGCCCTGTCTGAGAGAAATGGCACGATCTCGGCTCACTGCAACTTCCGCCTCCTGGGTTCAAGCAATTCTCCTGCCTCAGCCTCCTGAGTAGCTGGGATTACAGGCGTGTGCCACAATGCTTGGCTGGTTTTTGTATTATTAGTAGAGACGGGGTTTCACCATGTTGGCCAGGCTGGTCTTGAACTCCTGACCTCAGGTGATCTGCCCACCCCGGCCTCCCAAAGTGCTGGGATTATAGGCATGAGCCACCCACTGTGCCCGGCCTCAAGCCACTTCTTAGAGTTGCCTCAGGATCTCATGAGAAACTGAAGTAAAATTTTGGGGAAAAGGCAACCAACGAAAGTGGCCAGGGCAGAGGAGCCGGGATGAGAATGCAGCTGAAGAGAGAACATCGCAAGGCTGCTCAGGGCTTCCCGGCAGCCTAGGGCATCCAACCCCAAATAGCATATTTCTCAGAGCAACTGGTAGTCTGGACCCATCTCTCAACAGCTGTCGACCATTTATTAGTAAGACTCCACTGAAGCCAAGGGAATGGGTAAGGAGAGCAGACAAATGGGGAAAATAGAATTGTGTTAATGACCAGTCCATTTCCATGAAGCGAAGGTGACCGGTCTGTCATCTCCTCGCCGTGGCTGGTGTTTTGTTGGTGGTGCTGACATTTGCAGAGAGTGCCCCCAGCTGGGCGTCTGTTGCCCCATTGCCATGGAGACAGCAGCTGCAGAGATGTCTCCTTTGAGACCGCGCCGCCCGAGATTTCAGGAACCATTTTGGAAGCATTTGTCCCGACAGTGCCTGCTAATCTCCCTTTCATTTGTAATTACTTTATCGCCTTGGTTCTCTGCCTTGGCATCGTTCCCACAGCTAACTCTGTTCCCCGACATGGGGTCCGTGGGGAGGTGTCGGCCGCCGCAGCCCCGTCTGGGTGGAGATGAAAAGCGAGTGGAAAGGCAAGACTTGCTAGGGCGCTGCTGTCTTCAAACAGGCCCCGTCTCCTGGAGGCAGCCCTGGGAGGGCCTTGGCTGATTGAAGCAGCCCGAATTACGAAGCCTGAAGCCTTTGAGGCCGGCCGCCCCATCCAGGCCAAGAATAATTGAACAAATAGTTTATCTGGCTAACCAACAGCTGTAGAGCCCAGGCGATTTGGAGAGGATTAGGGGAGAGTAGTGAAAGAATACTCCCACAGGGTCCTCCAAATCCTCATCCTGAATCCTACCAACGAAGAACACATGTTGGAGCCCTGGAATTGCTTTTTAAGTTCATTTCTCTCCCTTTCCAAGCGACTCGGTGCAGGGCTGGCAAGAATTTTAAGTGGCTGAAGCAACCGTCTTTCGGGTCCCTGCCATTGGGTTCCTTTCATTTGCCTCCTTCAATTCCTCCAAACCTTGCTTCACCCCAGACAGCTCAGATTCACGCAGAGATTCTGATCACTCTGGGAGGTGCCTGAGGGTTGCTGTCTTTCCCTCAAGTCTACATTGCTGGCAGCTGTTGTAATGTCTAAGTGAAGGGCCAGGACCAAGTTCAGGTTAGGATAAAAGGGGAGGTGAGAGGGTGGCTGGATAAAGAGAGAGAGGACACGAGGAATTCCCTTCCCTGTGTGAGAAAAAGTTGAAAAAAGAAAAAAGCTCCAAATGAATGAAAGGATTAAATATTAAAAAAAAAAATCTGTGCGACGACGAGATGAAAACTTAGGAGAATTTCCACGTGAAAACCTTCACAGCCTCAGGATGGTGATGCGGTTTTCACTGTGATTCAAAATTCAGAAATTACAAGAGCTGGAGAAGACGGGTACATTAAACAACATTCTCCATGGCAAAAATACTATTTGCAAATATCATAAACTGGGTAGAGTGCTTGCAACTCTTATCATAGAAAATGGCTAAATTCTAGCTGGGTGCAGTGGCTCACACCTGTAATCCCAGCACTTTGGGAGGTCGAGGCGAGTGGATCATGAGGTCAGGAGTTCGAGACCAGCCTGGCCAATATGGTGAAACCCCAACTCTACTAAAAATACAAAAAAAAAAAAAAAAAAGAAAAAAAAGAAAAAAGAAAAAAGCTGGGCGTGGTGGCTCATGCCTGTAGTCCCAGCTATTTGAGAGGCTGAGGCAGAAGAATCGCTTGAACCCGGGAGGCAGAGGTTGCAGTGAGCTGAGATCGCACCACTGCATTCCATCCTGGGTGACAGAGCAACACTTCAGATCAAATATAAAAAAAAAAAAAAAAGAAAAGAAAAAATGACTAAATTATTTATAAGGAACTCAGAGATGCCTATCAATGAAAGACCAAAACCTACAATAAGACTGGATAAAGGATATAAACAGGCAGCTCATAGAATAGAACATAGAAATGTCCACTAAGGCAGATCACTTGAGGTCAGTAGTTTGAAACCAGCCTGGCCAAGATGGTGAAACCCGGTCTCTACTAAAATATACAAAAATTAGCCGGGCATGGTGGCAGGTGACTTAATCCCAGCTACTTGGGAGGCAGAGGCAGGAGAATCATTTGAACCCCGGAGGCAGAGGTTGCAGTGAGCAGAGATGGAGCCCCTGCGCTCAGACCTGGGGGATAAGAGAGACTTCTCTCTCTCTCTCAAAAAAAAAAATGTCCGCTAAATATGTAAAAGTGACATTCAACGTCACTCATAATAAGAGCAATGAAAATTAAAGCTACTCCAAGATACCGTTTTTCACCTGTCAGACTGGAAAAAATCCTAGTTTGACAGCACACTGTGTTGGTGTATCTGTGAGGAAATGGAACTTTCTGATGTTGGCAGGTAAAATGGAGAGCAATTTGGCATTATCTGTCAAAATTACAAAGGCATGTGACCTTTGACCCAGCAATAACACCTTTGGAGATTTACCTTATAGAATCTTGCATAGCTGAATAATGACATGTGCACAATTTTAGTTACCACTGCTTTTTTAATGGCAAAAGATTGGAATCCCACTGACTTACTCGTCAGGTGGGAAATGATTTCATAAATTATGGTACTTTCCTATGGTGGGATACTATATGACTATAAAAAAGAATGAGGAAAGTTTCTAGGAACTGATTTCCAAGGTATATTATATGAGAAAAAGTCAAGCTGCAGTAGAGTGTATACAATATGCTATCCTTCCTGTCATGAGAAAAAATAAGAAAATATCTATGTTTGTTAGCAGTATCTTAAACTCTGGGAAAGGGTATCCTAGATACTAGTAAAATGAATTAGCTGTGCACATATGTGGAGGAGATTGTAACTGGGATGGAAGTAAGACTTCACTGTATACTTTTCTGTGTGATTGGATTTTTGAGCCAATGTCACCTATTCTAAAACAAAATAAAGCCAGTTCATATAAAGGGCAAAATTAAAACATAATGGAAAAACTACCAAAACCCAGTGAGGAAGTCATTGTTCTAATGCCCAAGTGTGGGTGGAGTGAAGCAGAGAACATTCCCCACCGCTTCACAGGTGTGGAGGAATATGGCCGGACGGAATTAGCAGAAGAGTGCAGCTCCCATGGGCTCCTTCCAGAGCCTGTCATCCCGGTCAGCCTGGGACGGGGCCTGAACCAGTGAACCAGAGCCTTTCGGATGTCAGCCTGAGTAATTTTTTGCCTCTAAGTATTCTTGTGTGGCTTCTTCTGAGCAGGGTCACGGATTTTCCTTTTCTTCACAGGCGTCTCACAAATCCTTAAGGAGGAGCAGTGTCCCCAGAGTCCTGTAGTTGGGACATTTGAGAATTTGGGACCCAGTTGGAAGTGGTTGCGTATTTCCATTGCGTGGGAATGTGTGAAAGGACTTTATCTGCGGGTAACTCCAGAGACAGGAGCATGACCATGGCTGAGCTTTCAGCTCCCATTCTGTCCTGGCTCCCACGGAGACCGTTCTTTCAGACCAAGAACCTAAACCTGAAAAAAATAGCCCAGGGTCAGAACAGCCTGCTTAGAGTGGGCTGTGGGGCTGATTGATCTATTTAGAAAACATTTACATGGCACTTAGAATATGGAAGTACTGGTTTAGTGCTTTGCAAATATCAGCTCATTTACTCCTCCTCATAACAATGTGTGAGGAAACTAGTTTCTGTATCATCAATTTAAAATGGAAAACTGAGGCACAGAGTAGTCAAGCAACTTGCCCAGTGTCACACAGCTGGCGTATGGCAGGTCAGGATTCAAAACTACGCAGTCAATATTTCACCAAAACACTACGCTGGCTTTTTAAAAAATGGAGGTGATAGTCACATAACATGAAATTGTTTGTTTTAAAATGTACAATTCAGTAGCATTTAGTGCATTCAAATGTTGTGCAACCATTACTTCTACCAAGTTCCAAAACATTTTCATCATCACCGAGGGAAATCCTATACCTGTTAGCAGTCATTCCCTGTTCTGCCTTCCCCCAGTCCCTGTCCCTGGCAATGTCTACTGTACTCACTGATGCTATAGATTGGCCTCTTCTGGAAATTTCATACAAATGGAATCACACAAGATGTGACCTTTCGGGTCTGGCTTCTTTCACCCAGCATGACGTTTTTGAGGTTCATCCATGTTGTAGTATGAGTCAATACCTCAGTTTTTTGGTTTTTTGTTTTTGTTTTGTTTTTTTTTACAGCTGGATTATATTCCATTATGTGGATTTGCTACATTTTGTGTCTCTACTCATCCCGCTGCACACTTGGGTTTTGTCCACCTTTTGGCAAGATAGTGAACATTCGTGCCCAGGCGCTCCTTGAACACCTGTCTTCAATTCTTTTGGGCTTTATGCTGACTGCTTAACAGAAGCAAGGAGCAGGTGCTCTCACCTTCTCGAGTGTTTGCTCTTGAAGTTGTCACCTCCCCACCATTCCTTATTCATTTTTCCTAGAAAGAAATCCAAGAAGGATGGAAAAGTTGTCAGATCACTGAGTAAGGAAAGTCTGCTTTGGGGAAGAAAAACAAGAAGGAAAAAATAATAGTGGAGACTCTACTTACCGCCAAAAGCCTAGTCATTTTCAGCTGCCTTTCAGTGTCCGGTTGACATAGGGTGATGGGGCTGGGATGACCTTCTTAGCCAGCTTTGTGCAATGGAACGGCGAGGCTAGCCTGCTGAGGCTGAATTGCATCCCAGGGGCCTCGCTGCCTTCTAAGCAGCGCCAGTGTACGTGTGTTGTTGCCAAAAGATGCCTGGCCTCCCCTTGCCCTGAAGAGTCGGCTTTCTAAAGGTCTGGACAAGCCCCCCTTCTGCTCCTCACCATTCACAAAGTCTTGGGAATCAAGGTGTCTCCTTCCATGTTCTACAACATTCCATGGCTATTCTTTCTATATTCCACCTTTGGGAATTCATCATTAAATTATTGTTCAGCTTTTTTCTCCCCTGCCCTTTAGGACTGACCAATTCAAGTTGCTATGAGTCCACATAAGCCTCATTTTCCAGTCTCAAGTTCTTCATGTCTCTTTTTCACCATGCGGCCTGGAAAAGACCTACGTGGGCTTGATCAGATTGGAATTAAGTCAGGGACAGCGCGTGGCTCCTGAGCCCAGGGAAGCTCTGCACTCCTGAAATTTCAAACCTTTGCTGAAATCTTAATTTCTTCTTTTTAAAAAATGTTGCTCTTCCACTACTGCCCATAGTTTTTGTACTCTTTCTTTGTTCTCTAAATGTCTAGAACAAAAGTCACAAACTGGTGACCATCAGGTTGAGTGTGACCTGCAGACATATTTTTAAAGACAGTGCTTTTAAAGAATGAACTAATTGGGAATTTTGCATACAAATCTGGTTATCTAGCTTCTCTTGAAAAATAGTCAGGTCTAGCCATACAGCTGGCATTCTATCATAGAACAATCAGTTGACCCTGAGTAGTGACCGTCTCTGAGCAGTCTCCAACTCAGTAGAGACCTCCGACTCATACAAGGTATGTCTCTGGCCCGATCCTTGTGCAGATTTTCTCATTTATGTGACTTTCCTGACTCTTTGTCTACAGTTACACGTAGAACAGAAGCAAATTACTGTAAAGGTTTTGGGTAAAGAATTGCCATCTGTTTTGGACAAATGCCTTTAGTTTTTGGTGACTTCCTAAATCCCAGCCTCAGTATCAATTAATGATCACAGACTTCAGCAATTTATTGTGGGGGCTTGTCCTATACAAGGATGGCAGAAACAGAAAATACAGGTTGGCATTTCAGTTATTTTTACTTTGATTTTCCAACTTTCATTAACTTCGAGAGGTATTCAGTGATGGGTTGCACTGGTATGTAAAATGCTTTATAGAAGCAGGTCAATTATTATTGTTCCTGGAGGGAAGGCATCTTTTTGTGGACACGAGGTTGCTTCACTGGTGTGCTGACAGAAGAGGACTGAAAAATTGCCCGAGAGCCTGAGAGTTCATTCGGTCATGAACCTTACACCTGGAATAGCTGAGGGATTTTTAAAAATGCTTAATTAAAAAAATGTTTTTTAAACTCGTAAATCTGGAATGAGCAGGAAGAAGGGATGACAGTTTTCAAAAAAAGGAAGAGGGAAGAATTTTTAAAAGGAAACTTCATGAATGTGCATGTGTGCATGTGCGTTTATGTGTGAATGTGCATATATGTCGAATGGAGGGCATGTGAGTTTGTGCATGATAAAGGCAGATTGCATGCTCATGTGTCATGGGAGATTTCCCTTGAGTTCCTCTTTAAGTCGTTTGTTTACAGAAGGCAGAACAATTTATGAAGCACTTCCATCACCGTTACCAATTGACTTTTGATCATTACCTGAAGTGTCAGTCTGAACTCCTTTCACTCAATTTTTCATTCTTCCTCCCTTTCCACGGTCTCTGCTAGCACAGGAAAGAGTTATTCAAAAGTATTTACTGAGATCCTATTACTTGCCTTCCGTCATTCTGCACACTGGGAATAGCAGGCAATGCAAAGGCTGGAAATAAGAGCAGGCTGGGTGTGCTCAGGCATAGACAGCCATGGGCTGCCCTGGAGTTTGCTGGGAGCACAGGATGGTGCAGAGGGACAGTGGCCATGGTTAGTGCCCTGGTGGCGGCAGAAAATGATTGAGATTTTATTCTAATTACAATGGGAATTCACTGAAGATTTTTTAAGCAGGAGAGCAATGTAGTTTGATTTATATTATCATGGCTGCAGAGAAAGAAGTATACTTTCATTTATATATTGAAAATTAGAAATTTAAGAAATTGTTAATTAAAAATAACATTGATAAACCCATTATATGTTAACATAAATAACATGATTTTTATGAAAAATATTTTCTAAAGCAAATAAATTTTAGTGAGAAAAGTAGCATCACTACCTTTTTGCAGCTCTTGCTAATGTTTGGCTTAAAAGACGATAGTTGAATTCTCATGTTTGCTTCTGAATAAAATGTGATTTTTTTTTTTTTAGCTAAAATATAAAGAAAATTTGGCTTCATACAGAGATGTAGTTGTAAAGGGGAGAGGTGCTTAGTACATAAATGTGGATATTTTTCTACATGAGAAATTGACAAGTAGTAATTTCTTAAAGGTGAATTTCAATATGGATTCTGAAACCACATCAATGCACTCCATACTTATGTTAAAATCCATTGACCAATCTTGTATTTGAATGGATCTTTTATTTATGTATGATCTTATGACATCATGCATTGATCATTTGGAAAATAATGAACTGCTAAATTATGCACATCCTCCAAATGCTGACGAGTATCGTTATATAAGAAAAAAACAATCACATTTGTTAGTAACAGCACTGATCTCAGTGGAAAGTCTTTAAGGGTTGGGGAGCTGTCAAGTTTTCAGTGATGGAAACAAGTTTTCCAAGATTATAATTTTTGCTTGAAACATCAAATTTTATCATTGGTGACAAATATCGCCAATTGTTTTCATTGAAGTGGCAGGCTTATTTTATTTGTTTTTGTGAAAATGTCTCTGAATATCCATATCTAAGTAAACATAGTTTTACTTAGTAAAACTGTTATCGTAAATGCTTGTCAGTCCCTCAAGTAATAATAGCATTCCATGAAAAAGTGGCTAGTTTAGCTGGCAATTCAAATAATCCCACAATCATTTTATCCCCTAGACAGCTGTTGTACTTCAGTATGCAGCAAAGTGTTTTGCATGCAGTGTGTAACATCTTTAAAAAGTATGCACTCAAAGACTGAGATTTAATAGAATTAATATTTTTTACTGTTTCATGAAGAACATTCTTAAGTGAAAGTGATACTTTTGTATTTTAGTTATGAGTGCATGTAAAGGAAGAATACAATGACTACTAGTAAAATGTGTTAGGCCGTTCTTGCATTGCTATAAAGAAATAGCTGAGACTGGATAATTTATAGGAAAGGAGGTTTAATTGGTTCTGCAGGCCGTATGGGAAATTTAGTGCCATCATCTGCTTCTGGGGAGGCCTCAGGAAGCTTATACTCATGAAGTGGGAGCAGGCATGTCTCATGGCAGAAGCAGGAGCAAGTGAGAGAGAGTGTGGGGGGAGGTGCTACACACTTTTAAACGACCAGATCTTGCAAAAACTCACTATCATGAAGACAGCACCGAACCATGAGAAATCTGTCTCTATGATTAAAACACTTCCCACCAGTCCCCACCTCCAGCAGTATAATTCAACATGAGATTTGAGTGCGACAAGCATCCAAACTATCATCAGGTTTGGTGCTACAGCCTTGATTTGTGTTAAGGCACCAGCAGTTTTACTCATAATTGCTTTTGCCTCAATCAGTGCAAACATGAACACAGTGAAAAAGACAAATCATGTTTTAGCATTATTTTGAAAATAGAGTTGACCTTGCAGATCCCTAAAAGAATTTTAGAGATTCCTTAGTGGTCTGTGGATCACACTTTGAGAAACACTGACTTAAATTACTGAGTGCTCAAAATCCATAAATATTAAGTCTTGGCTAAAAGTTGTATTGTTTTAGAAAAAACAATCTTACAAATTTGGAATGTGGGAAAGTCTCTTGCCCATGAATAATCATCTCCACACTTTGCATGGTATGAATAACCATTTTGCTACGCATTAATATATATTAAATTTACAGTTTCCCTTTATCATTCTCAAGCTCTTATATTTCTCCAGGTTATTGATGATTAAATAGGTTCATCTCATCTCAGACTCAGCAGAAGTGGGGTAGAGCTGCATTTGATTTCTGAAAAATACTCAAAATATCACCAATTTTATTATGTACAATGCCACAAAAATGTCTATAAGTAACTACATTTCATATGATTACTAAATGTAAACAGAATGTACTGGGTATTTTATTATATAGGTGATCGATGCCTGGTAAAACAAATTTTTCAACACTACTTCATCTTGCACAATTCTGTGAAAGAGGTTCAGGAATAGAGTTCCTGAATGTTGCCATAAAACATGGATCACCTCAGCCTCTGTTTCCTTGGCCGTAAAACAAACTCATTGATGACAATCACAATTATTCACCTCTGTTAGAGAAGAAAGACAGCAGACGCGGTTCCACCCACCAGGGGTGTGACCTGGCCAATCCTCTTTGAATTTATGGTGGAGTGGATTTAGAGCACCAGGGGTGGCTGAGAAGGACAGGGCACAACAGCAGACCAGTATTCCCACCACCTCTTCTCTTCAAGATCTTATGGACACTGGAGAGCCCTAGACCTGTTCTCACTATGGGTCCCCCGTCAGAAGCATGAGGGAGATGTTGGTATTTTATGGAAAGCCTATGGGATTTCGAAAGGCCATTCATGTTTCCCAGCAGAACTAGAGTGGAATTGAGTTCAGACTTGCTCCATGCAACCATTGTCAAGTCACATGACACCTTTGGGTTTCAGTTTTTCATCTGTAAATGCAGGCCGCTGGCCTTGGGGACGCCTAACACTTCTTTTTTTTTTTTTTTGAGATGGAGTCTCGCTCTGCCACCCAGGCTGGAATGCAGTGGCCAGGTCTCAGCTCACTGCAAGCTCCGCCTCCTGGGTTTACACCATTCTCCTGCCTCAGCCTCCCGAGGAGCTGGGACTACAGGCGCCCACCACCTCGCCCGGCTAGTTTTTTGTATTTTTTTTTTTTTAGTAGAGATGGGGTTTCACCCTGTTTGCCAGGATGGTCTCGATCTCCTGACCTCATGATCCGCCCGTCTCGGCCTCCCAAAGTGCTGGGATTATAGGCTTGAGCCACCGTGCCCGGACGACGCCTAACACTTCTTCAAGATGCACTGGCACTGAATTCCAGGAAGTCTGGCGATTGAGGGCTGGCACCAGGAAGAGGCCCAGATGATTTTATGAAGGTATTAAATGCCACCTTTAGAGGGTGTGCCAGGCCTCCCCACAGTCCTGAAAAGTTACCTAGCCAATTCTTCAGCATTTCCAATGTTTCTGGGGATCTGAGTTCCTAGGCAGAAAGGAATTTTCTGTCTAGGGAACCAATCTGAGGTGGAGCTAATGCAGAGATTAGGAAAAGTGGCCACAGCAGACATTCCACAGGGGAAAGAGTAGAACAACTGAACTAGTCTAGTGAGATTGAACAAAAAGAGGGTGCCAGGTATGACCCTTAGTTCTAGGCTCATGTAGTCTTTAGTTCGAAGGCTAATCTTGAGGAAGAATTTTGGGGAGATGGTGGAAAGGTGGAGATTCATAGCTGTCCCCAAAATGAGTTTGTTTTTGTTCAGCAAACATTTATTGATCTAGGAATGCGTTGGGTGTCGGTGAAACAAGACAGACCGGAGCGGGTTCTCAGCCACACAGGAAGCCAGACCGGAGCGGGCTCTCAGCCACACAGGAAGCCAGACCGGAGCGGGCTCTCAGCCACACAGGAAGCCAGACCGGAGCGGGCTCTCAGCCACACAGGAAGCCAGACCGGATCTCAGCCACACAGGAAGCCAGACCGGAGCGGGCTCTCAGCCACACAGGAAGCCAGCCATGGCCAAGGACGTTACCATAGGGTGGCATGAGGGGCATGACCAACTACTTTCAGACAGATGAGCATATGTAGTCTAGGGGCCAGAGAAGCCCTCTGAAGGCAGCTTCCTAGAAGGGTGCGTAGAGGTTAGTGAAAAGAATTGAAGGCAGCAGGGAGGGAAGCAGGAGGAGGCATGAGTGGGGTGTCGCTGTGCTGGGAGACCTGGAGGGGATGGAGGCGTGGCATCTTGGGAGATGGGGAGAAGTCGAGTCTGGCTCTTTTGTTGAGTGAGAGATGGAGGATTGGGTAAGAAACAAGGGTAAAGTGGTTGGACGAGGGGAGGGTTGGATCATCTTAAGGAGATGGAACTCATGGAAGTTCAGTCTCCATGGAAATCCCTGAAACGCTTTCGGGAAGGGACCTGGAGGAGCTCTTAACAGCTGGACTGGTGAACGGATTGCAAGGGAACGTGACTGTGGGCTGGGACGGCTGTTAAGGGTGGTCGTGAGCTTCCAGGTGCGAGGTGATGTGGACTGAAGTGGACTGAAATGGTGTAGAGACAGTCGGGGGAACTGAGAGATGCTTGGGAGGCAGGCAGGCTGGGTTTGCAAACCTGTGGCTTCACTGAGAAATGAGCAAAATGAATAACGTGTTCCCCTCGAGTGATACAGATAATGTGGAGAGAGACCTGTTTCCACTGGAACTTCCTCCTCCACCGAATCCGACGGCTGTACCTGTGTGGACAGGTAGCCTACAGACCAACAGCTCCACCTCAGGGGTCCTGTGTGCTTCACGACTAAAGTCCTCTGGCACTTTCAGCCTCATTGAAGACAGATGAAATTCAGTTGGCTGTAACCAGGGACCTGGAGTAATGTGATGGTGTCTATTACCAGGGAATGGTGACGAAAGTCTCTAACTCCATTCAAGATACACTTTCTTCTGTGATCTGTTGACTTTTTTGCAGCCCAGCTGTTTCCACTCAAAATTGTGGCAGAGCAAGTTTGCCACTCAGAGCCTTGAATTGGGAGGAGGTGAGTGTGCCTCTCCCAGCAGGAGAACTGGTTTTGTTGCTTCTGGCCTCAGAGGTGACCTGGAGGCATTCAGAGAACTGGAGACCAGGAGGGGTGTTGTGTCAGGGGCCAGTGACCAGGATTCTAACAAAGTGTTTTCCATCAGGTGCTGGACATGCTGCTTACTGCATTCCTGGAGTGCAAGATTAGCTGGTCTATGCTCAGAGTGCCTGGGGCCTGAGTTTGCTGGAGATACGGTCTTAGGACTCTCCGGGGAGGTGCGAGTTCATGTCCTGTAACTCTAGAACTGCCCAGAGCTTGGTGCAGTCATACACTCAGATCTGACCGACTGTCTATTCTTATCTTCTCCCAGGCTCTGGCAAGTTCACAAGGACACCGAGCAATCTCCCAGACTTAGACTGTACACTGGCTGCTCTAGTACTATTGCTGGAGGCTTCTCCCTCTCCTCCCCTTCCCAACAGTTCCTACTGCAATGGGTGTGGCAGTGCTACAGACAAGAAATAGAAGTGCTGTTGATGTTGGTGCTTCACCCTTAAAATTCTGTAGAACTTATAGGGTGTACTCTGGAAAAATGATTGCCATAACCTTCTTATTCATTGACTTATTTGACAAAATATGTACTGGGTGTCTACTAGGTGCCAGGCACTGTAATAGGTTCATGGAGTAAATCTGTTAATAAAATAAAGAGCCCTTCTCTTGGGGAGGTTTCATTATAGTGAGAGGTGACAAGCAATAAATGTAATATTTTGACTCATTTGGAGGACTTCACCCCCAAATTTAGCCCAATCCATTTGGGAGGACGCGTCCCTCTCTCTTGATGCCAGGTGTGGCCAGGGAGCCAGTGCGTGTCAAGAAACCTAACTTCCTGCTGTTGCAGGGGGGTCTGTTTTCCTTATGACCTGGGTAGAGAGAGAGCAGAGCCAATGAATACATACAGTGATGTATGTAATATGTGAGAAGGTGAGGGATACAGTAAAAGGGGAAAACCAGAGCAGATTAAGTACATGTTAGACATAGTTCCTGTTTCCATTCATCTGTCAACAGGGCATTTCATTCAAGGCCATTCGAATCTGGTCCAGACACTGGTGGATCTACGTCTGAGAACGAGGGTGGTTGCTCAGGGCTAGGATACGCTGCTTGGAAAGGTGGGGAGGCCTCAGCTGAAGTGATGCGTGGTTTCTGTAAGATTAGTGCCCCTTTATGCTCACTTCTCCTGTCAAAAATGTAGGGAGAAGCTTGTGGTTATTCCTCTGGGGGATTGGAATTGTAAATGACTGAGGGACAGAGGTGTTGGCCATTTTTTATGCAGGTGAAATGATCAGGCAAAGGGCTAAGCCTGGGCTGTGGCCTCGCCTGCTTCTCTCTCGCAGTTGGCTGGGTGGGCTCTACTCTGCATTTCCTCCTGACCTTGAGATGCATGAGATTTCAGGGCTTAGTTCATTGCCAATGAAGCAGGACTCGGGGCGCTTACTGAGCCTCTCCCTGTGTTTGCAAATAATTATCATTCAGTTCACAGTGGGTGCTGCAATGGTCTCACTTCCTTTAATTAATTTGTTCTGCATTAATTATTGGGATATTTTGTTTTATGAAGGTGAAGACTCACCCAGCCCGGCAGGTTCAGAACTGCCCTGTTGGCATTTGACTGACATGGGCTTGGTCTCCCAGTTCAGCCCAAACCATTCGGAAGGATGCATCATTCTCTCTTGACATCAGGCGTGGCCAGAGAGCTGGTGCTTGCCAGGGAACCTGACCTCCTGGAGCAGAGATGTTGTCAGAGCTGCTGAGTCAGGGAGGTCAGTTCTGTTCATGACCTATGTGGAGAGCGAACGGAGTCAGCCAATAGAGAAAACCCCGGTGGGCTTGGGGTCGCACAGGAGAGTGGCTTCCGAGGCTATGTGTTAAGCGACCTTGAGACTGGAGGTCCTTCTGCCAGAAGCCTCTGGAACTCAGGTACCTGGAGGGTCCTGAAGTGTCCTTGGGGAGCACAGCGCAGAGTTCTTCATGGGACGTGAGGGATATTTCTGCTCAGCTTTTTCTTGGCATTTTTTCCTTGAGTGCTTTCCTAAAGCTGCGTTTTATCCTTCCAAGTCATTCTATCTGGTAGTCACTGCATATTTCTTTCCTGGAGCTTCTGCACTCTTGTTGCAAGTTTATTCTCACTTTCTAGTGGAAATCCTCTGAAGCTGAAGGCTGTTGACCCACAGACCAGTGTGCCGGGCAAGGAAACTGTGTGAGGCATTGCTGGGTCTCCATGCAGAAGAGATTCATTCCGACATGCCCACCTGCCACCCTTGTTATTGCCCTCGCCCCCTCATTGCCATCCCCCAGCCGCTGCACAGCTTGGCTCCTCTCCAGTCCATCCTCCAGGGTGTTTTTTCCAGATCTCAATCTGACTGTGTCACTTGCCTCCTTCAAGCTCTTCAGTGGACACCTGTCACTTACATGACACACCTGGAGCCTTGACTTGGCACACAGGTTCTCCCCTATCTTGTTCCTGTGCCCCCCCCGCTCCAGGTCAGCTCCCGCCACTCTCCTGTGGTTACTCAGTAACAGGGCTATTTGGGGAATGGTTGGAATACAGGAGGCGTTTCAGTCTCCACACTTTTGCACATTTTGTTAGCTCTCTGGATTATCAGTTTCTAAACTCACCTTCTTCTTGAGGTCCTTGTGAACTTGCTCAAAACCTTCTGCCTCTGGGAAGCCTTCCTATCCCACACCAGGCCCAGTTCCTGCATCCTCGTCCCACAGCACCTTGCATCCCAGATCCAGCCCCTCGTGGTAACTGTCATTTGCTGTCCTGCTGGCCACCACTGTTCGATTATACCCTTCCTGAAGCTGGAGTCTGGACCTTATTTATCCTTAGAATTCCAGGCCTCACAGAGAGCTCTGCTTGAAGTAGGAAACGAGTGAATACTTCCTGAAAAATATGAACAAATGAAGGAACCAATAAAGCAAGAATCTCAATCAATCATTTGTTCCAATGGAGATGTATGTTATCCAAGAACAAAGTTTCTCAATTTTTAAAAGCCCACATCTTTTTCAGAAGAAGCATAAAATCTTTTTCTTTAATGCAACTGAAATTTCAAAATAAAATAAAAATATTGTTGTTAAACCAAATCAATGCAATGAGGTTTGAATATGCTAATTCAGTCTACAGACTCTGTACTCGGTATGGACTGCAATCTCCCATGCTGCGTCATAGGCCTCTGCTGTATGGGCCCCTGTTGAGTCAATTTGCTAAAAGTCAGATGGGTTTTGGCCATTTGGCAATCGGCTTTCTGCAAGGCGGCCCATGGCCCCATCACAGAGTGAGAGTGCCTGGTGTGGTGAAGGTACTGAGTCCATCTTCTAAGTCAGGTGCTGCTCTGTTTTCCCAGACCCGAAAACCCTGTCCCATAGTCACACAGAAAAGGCGGCTTCAAACTTCTGTAAGCCTAGACTGCACAACACTACCAGCTGGAAGTTATTTCTCGTAATGAACTCAATTCTTTCATGCCATGCTTTCAGTCATTTCCCTCCTGTTCTACCTGAGAAGATGGAAGAAAACCTGCCTCATCTGGTGCCCAGTAGGTTGTTTCTTCAGTGAATGAAATCTGCAGACTGAATTTGCTTTTATGGTTGGCCACATCACAACTAAGTGTGTGTGTGTGTGTTCGGGCTGGGGTCTAGGATGGGGTTCGGTCTGCCTGGGGGTCATTTTAAATGGTCCAGGTTTAGGAGGGAGGGTTTGGAAGGAAGGAAGGGAGAGCTCTGATGTCAGAGTTAATTAAGGGAGTTAAGAGCATGTGATTTGAAATTTACATGATTGGAAGAAATACAGACTGGGAGAAGGAGATGGGAGGTGGTGTAGCTGAGTGTGGGATTCATGAGTTCCTCAGAGGTGGGCTGTACCCTCCCAGAGGAGGCTGCAAGAGTCTCACTTGTCAGAAGGCAGCTCAGAAGGCTGTGTCTGAAGCAGAGCCCCCGGTTCTGGGAATGGGGGAGGAGCTAGGGACCAGC
The DNA here is from genome assembly GCF_000951035.1 of Colobus angolensis palliatus. Taxonomy (NCBI): domain Eukaryota; kingdom Metazoa; phylum Chordata; class Mammalia; order Primates; family Cercopithecidae; genus Colobus; species Colobus angolensis. The sequence goes on along the minus strand of NW_012114455.1, from coordinate 5,341,126 downwards.
GGATGTGAGTGGATGTGCCTTCCCACCTGGAAGGAGGTCCTCGTTCGGCCGGGGAAGTTCCACAGTAGGCTGGGTTTGGAGGTATAATTCTGGTTCTTCCAGAGTGTGTCCTAAATACCATGCTCTTCATTTTCTAGAAAATTCTGTAGCCCAGGTTAGACATTTTATGTCTGGCCCTACCACGATCTTCCCTCCATCCCCACCAGTGTCCTCTGAGGAGTCCTGGTCTCCAGAGGATCTTCTACCCCCTTCTCTCACCTTCTCCATTTGCCTGACTTTCTCTAGCTTGCTGCCCTCGGAGGACTGATTAGGGATCAGAACAAAGGAGGAGGAGCCAGAACTCCTGGGTCCGGCTGCTGGCTTGGCTGGGCCTTGCTTTCTTCCTTCTGCAATGTGGGCAGCTTGCTGTTTCACCTCCCTTGAGCTGCCCAGTTAATGATCATTGAGTTCCCAGGGAGTGCAATGCCCTGCAGCTCTCCAGGATGCAAATTGGTAATTTTTACTTTTTGCCAAGCCTCTCACATCAGCTCCAGTTTCATAACCCCAGTCACCCTTCCCCTTCCCTCCCTTGCTGCACGTACTGACCCCTCCCCTCTAGCCCAGATGCACACCTGCAGGAAAAATTGGCACGGACTCCTTCCCATCTGTCACCACTTCAAATAGCTTGAGTGTGCTGATGACAGATAAAGTAATTGCAGAGCATACGAATGACTTAATATTTGATGTGTTAAAATAATTTTTTAATGCCATGCATTTGTATAATTTATAGCTGGAATCCATGGTTTTCGTCTTGCTTCCCCTTCCCACCTGGCTGCTTCTCCATGAGAATGGTGGAGCAGTCACCCTCTGGCCCCGGTTTTTGCTTCTTGGTTTTACAGGGAGAAATGGGCAACATTCTGCAGGGTTCACAATGACTGTTGATTCCTGAATCTCCAGGGCCTGTTGCATTGTGAGCATGTTAATGTGCTTAAAAATATTTGATGAATGAATTATTGAGGAGCAATTTGGGATTCATCTATCAAGCATTTTCGGAGGGCTAGTGTGTGCCAAACTCCATCCTAGGTAGTAGAACACAGCAATGAGCAAGACAGACCAGGCCCGTGCCCTCAAGGGATATAGGGCTTGGTGGGAAAAGCTAGCATTAAGTGAGTTGAGATGAGAAGGGTGGAAAGATTTGAATCAGGAGAGTGATATAATTTGATTTTTCTATGAAAAGATTCTAGTAGATTGCTAAGACCATCACTAGAGGTGGTCTACCATCTACTAGAGGGACACTGGTGGCCTGTGTGTAAGGTGGTTTGGGAATAGAGCCACTCATTACGGGGGGAGGACTCTGTCAGGTCAGCTCTTAGAGCTTAGCTGGGCTCAGATTTTGGCTTGGGATGGGGGACAAGAAAGACAACAGAAGAAATCAGGCCAGTCTTTGCAAAGCGCTTTCAAACAACAGAGAATGTTTGCAACGACCAGTCTTTGCCCCCTTCCTCCTTACTTCTGTTACTTACATGCCTTGTCACCTAGGGGTATGTGTGGCCTTGGACATACAGTGAAGAAAGACAGGAGAGAAGAATGTAACCCCAAAAGGGGTATAGGAAGTGTTAGTTCCCCCTCTGTGTGGTGTCCCGTCCCATCCCCTTTCCTAGTCTGAGGTCCCTACTTTGTAGGATTTCCAAAGCTGCTGAGGGATATTATTTATACCACAGAAGTCAAGGAAATGCTGTTGTAACTCAGGCTTTCATTTTTCCTGGAGAGCTGGTTGTTAAACCTTTTCCAGCACGCCACTGCCTGCCACTCCTTTGTGAAGTTAGCAGGTTAGCAGCCTAAAGCCCAGATAGTGAGGGACTTCTGTTTTAGCCTTAGCGCTGAGGTGGCGAATTCCTTTCTAACAGAGGCCTGTAATTTCTCCCCGTCTCAGCATGGCTGGTTTTGAACTTGTCTCTTTTGAACTTGTTTGCTTTTGAACTTCAGACTGGAGTTGGTTGTTCTTTTCCTACTCCCTCAGCTTTCTAGGGTGTTACTGATGGCAAAGGGAACACGCACAAAGGTGCTGGACTGTGGGGAGGAAGTGCCTCCCTCTGTCCTCCATCCCCGCGTGAGCTGGCATTCCCCTCTTCCACTCGTGGAAACCCTCCTGCGCAGGCCACTTCCCATCCTTCCTCCAGTTCCTTCTCCATTGCCCACTTGGGATGCTTTCCCCACCTCTCTGGGGAAAGTAAAACTGGTTAGTTTTGGTCCTTACTTAAACTCTGGAATATGTGCAATAGATTATGTCATCAGCTTGGTGTAATGCAAGCATGCTGGACATGCAAGTAGGGGACCTGGGCTGGAGTCCACACTTTACCACTTACTAGCCATGTGATCTAATGTCTTTGAAGTTCAGTCTTTCTTATTGGTCAGGGGGATGGTGATGATACCTCACACACGAGGTTATTCTAAGGATGGTGCATGGGAACTTATAAGCTATGCATGTCAAATGTGTTTCCTTAGATATTTTCTTGATCTAAAGGGACGTTTTAATGCATGAAGTTCACATGTTTACTCTGAGGAGGTGATGGAAAGTCAGTCACGAGGACACACAATCCTGAAGTTGCTCACACTGACCCAGAAACAATGCCAAGGTCACTATCCGAGCATCTGCCTTGGCCATGGCCCCAGGAGAGTTGGCCATTCAAAGCAAGAGCCCATCTTATGGCCTCTGAAAAGGTTTTGAGGAGGAAGATGATGCAGGACTGGATGGACGTTTTCAAAATGCTGCCAGATGAGGTCGGCATGGTCGAACCGTGGGTTTCTCTTTTCTTCTGTCTGTAATGCAAGCATGCTGGACATACAAGTAGGGGACTCAGTGATAGCATAATAATATAACCTGCATAGCAGGAGCTCACTCTTTACCAGCTTACCAGCTTCTGATGAGGAGCAGTGAGGAGGAAGTGGAAAGAGCCTTGTAGCTCACAAGCTAAAGGAGCTGTAATCATCATCATCACCACCATCATCACCATTGCCATCACAATCATCATTGTCATCATCACTGTTGTCATCATCACCATCATCATCACTGTCGTCATCATCACCACATCATCAGTGTCATCATCATCATCACCATCACCATCATCATCATCATCGTCATCACCACCGTCATCATCACCATCATCATCACCATCACCATCATTGTCATCATCACCGTCGTCATCATCACCATCATCATCAATGTCATCATCATCATCATCACCATCACCATCATCATCATCATCATCACCATCATCATCATCATCACCATCATCATCATCACCATCATCATCACCATCACCATCACCATCATCATCATCACCATCACCATCATCATCA
>NW_012114455.1:5326198-5336975 GCF_000951035.1 Colobus angolensis palliatus | reverse complement strand
TCATCATCACCATCATCATCACCATCACCATCACCATCACCATCATCACCATCACCATCACCATCATCACCATCACCATCACCATCACCATCACATCATCACCATCACCATCATCATCATCACCATCACCATCACCATCATCATCATCATCATCACCATCACCATCATCATCATTGTCATCATCATCATTGTCGCCGTCATCTTTGCCACAGGGGAAGGGCTGATACTTGTTCAGGTGGGATATTACCTCTTTGTCCCCAAAACCACTATACCTGTCTTCCCCAGATCAAGCACATCATTTAATAAGGGTCCCGGGAGCACTGAAAAGCAACACATCATCAGAGAACCAGGACAGGTGATGCTATTTAGCTCATGCATCACCTTTTGCCACCCAGTGGTGGGTAGAGGAAGAAGGGATGGGACAAGACCTTAGCATTCAGGGTTTTGCAAAGTGTCCCATGAAAAAATCTCTTCACTGCTCTAATTCCTGACATCTCTCCAGTCCCTTGTCATGTGGCTCCACAGGCCCCTCCTAAGACCACCATTTTTCACTTGGGACCCCAATTCCCATGTGATAGGGTGCCTCCTTGAGCCTTCTAGAGCCTGTCACCTCCATCGTCATGTTGGATGACAGTGGAGTCCTCTTCTGCCTAAGCTCTGTAAGGCTTGGAGGGGAGTGAAGGGTGGGCAGGAGGATGGTGGGTATTGCAACCTCTGGTTGGTAGTTTTGCAAGAGAGATGTGCTTTCACCATAGCCAGCTGGAGCCAAACGAGTCATGAGAAATGTAGATTCTGCTATGGGCTAATTCAATGGAAGTTTCCAGTTAGTGGTAGGTGAGATAAAGGGATTACAGAAGTGGAAAGCTGGATAAATCAGCCCCTTACCTCCTTAAAAGCTCCCTACCTCCTCCTCAATCTCACTTCTGACATGCAGGCATCAGGGTATTGAGCCAAGAAATTCATAGAAGAAACATAAAGGGCCAACAAGAGATAAAAATACACCAAACCTCACTCACAACAAAAATGCAAATTCAAATGAGACAACAAGAATCCCAGGAAACTAACCTGTGGAAAAAAAGAAGAACAAAAAGATGTATACATGAGGACATTTGTTGCAGTGTTGTCTGTAGTAGGGAATAACTAGCAACAAATGTACATGAATAAGTGAATGATTAAGTGTATTATGGGGCCGGGAGCAGGGGCTCATGCCTGTAATCCCAGCACTTTGGGAGGCCGAGGCAGGCAGATGGTTTGAAGCCAGGAGTTTGAGACCAGCCTGGGCAGCATAGCAAAACCCTGACTCTACAAAAAATATAAAAGTAAGCCGGGCATGGTGGTGCACACCTGCAGTCCCAGCTGCTCAGGAGGCTGAGGTGGGAGGGGTACTTGAGTCCAGGAGGTGGAGGTTGCTGTGAGCTGTGGCCATGCCACTGCATTCCAGCCTGGGCCACACAGCAGTGTCTGTCTCCAGACAATGTATTATGGGTCATCTATGTAATGAATACTCTAGTAAGCATTAAAGCAATGGGTAGGCTTTAAACTTCCCAAGGTAAAAATTGTCCTTATGAAATTAAAAAACAAGATGCAGAACAATTTGTATTTTCCGTTTGTGCCCAAGAATTCTCTGTGGAGTGTGTGTGTAAAGAAGAGTGGATGGATGCATACCTAACTTCAGATAGGATGCATCTCAGAAGTGAGATTAAGGAGGAGGACATAGGGGAGCTATTAATTTTTACTTTGTACATGGCTTATTATTTGAATTTTTGTAATAAAAAATCCTAAAAGAGGTATTTACCAAACAGAATATGTGACTAACTCTATCTCGCTACTGTTCTCTAAGAGCTGGTAAATGCAGACTTTCACACACATCTCAGAACATGGTCAGGTAGGGATTGGTTGAGTGCAGTGGTGTGATGCAGGCTGACATCTGGACCTGGTTCTTCTCCCTGGAGTGGGGAAAAATCGTATGAAGACAGTACATATTGGGCAGGTCCTGGGGGAAACTCCTGTCTCTCAAGAAAGAGCCTGATATCAGGTGGGCAAACCTCTATGGCAGCCACACTGGGGTGATCCAGCGTGGGATTCAGGGGATCAGTCTATCAGCAGGGTCCATGTTATTCCAAGACCTGGGAAAGCAGGCAGGCAGCAACTGGAAGCTTGTCCAGATGTCGTGGAGCCATCTGAAAGCTTGTCAAGATGTCACAGTGACAAAGTTGATACCTGTACCGGTGCTTACATATGTTTACAGAAGGAATGAGAGGAATCCGGAAAGAAAGAGCAAGACAAGATGCCAGTGCACGAGAAATCAGGATTCCCTGGAGGCATCCACGGCTTGTTGAGGTATGGAGAAATACACAGCCAGTCACCAGAAGCACAAGCGCGCAGCAGGTGGCGGGACCCCGGCAGGCTGATCTCGACAGGGACTGGTATTGAGGGTAACGGTGTTTGCGGCCAGTGTGTACGGGTGCACTCCAGGGCTGTCTAGGCGCCTAGGAGGGACAGTCAGATGGCCCCAGCTGCAGAGAAGCAAGGCTGGAGATTCTGGGCAGGAGGCTGCAGCCTGGAATGGAAACTGGCTCCCGGCGCCTTCCTCTTTAAGCCTACAAGAGCCCTAGTCTGGATGAACCCCTTCTGAGCTGTGTGTGCCTGAGGTCTGGCCCCTTGCTGTTTGCAGACAAGCTGCTGGGAAAAGCCTGGCCATTGAAGTGTTGCCTGCCGGCTTCAGGAGGTGGACATCACATGCGTCCGTGTGGCGGGGCAGCCTGGCCTCCGTGGGCTGCCAAGGCTGCTGCTCTGCTGCCCTCTGTTCATGGTGCCTAAGCACAAGCCTGCAGGAGGCAACTGAGTGGAAAGTCAATATAACAATCTGGTGTTTCTGCCCCTGGCATCCTAACAGCCTCTGCACTGTGGGAACTCTTGTCGTGGGACGGAATGGAGATGAGACAGGGGCGAGCTCCAGAGACTCCTTTTGGAGCAGGCCTCCTCACGGGTGCTCCCCGACCAGGCCAGCGCAGGCTGGCAGCTGCTCTACAGTGTCCTGCCTGGCAAGTGCTAGCACCTCCCTGGGTGGGGAGGGAGGTGTTGGGGCTGTGGGGACAGGAGCTTCTCTGTGGGTGAGTCCCCTCCATGCTTCACCTCTCCTTTCCCACCACAGCGCCGCAGAAGAAGCTGGGAGAGGGCGCTGGTGAGGGAGCTGCGTCCTGGCCTGGCCTTTGCCACCTGTGTGGCCCTGAGCAGGTCGTGAACCTCTGTAAGCTTCACACTGCACACTTGTAAGATGCTGGCTATCAGCCTGTCTCTGCCTTGCAGGGCCACAGTGAGATGGGAGCAGCGCTGGGGAATGTGAGTGCCTCTGAGGTGCAAGCACTGGGGCCCCACGTACCTGTTCGGTTTTGTTCGTGGTTTTCATCACTATGTAACATACAACCCAGCATGCTTATTTATTATCTCGATTATCTATCTGCCCCTCTAGAAAGAAAGTTTCATGAAGAGAAAGCTTTTGGCATCATTTGCCATGTTCAGAGCAGTGCCTCACACGTCAGAGAGGCTCAAAATCACGGGTGGAGTAATGAATGAATGGGGGTGTCACCGAGTCCTTGCTGAGATGATCCACAGTAGAGACGGGCGCATGGGATGTAGGATCATGGTTATGAATTCACAGAGGAGCATGCAGTGGTCCTGGCATTGAAACTAGCTGTTTAACCCTAAAGTCTGCACTATTCAGTGCGCTAAACAAAATGGGGTCCGTGAAAGTGCTGCTAGGCTGTAAAGCGCTGTATGCCCATAAGCTGTTAGAAGAATTGCACCTTCCCTTGCCTGATGATCTGAACATAAAATTCCTGTTTGTGCAGTGTCTTGCAGCGTCCGCCCTCAGCCTTCACACTTGCCTGGTTTTAGTTAGCACGGACAATTCTCAGCTTTTTGCTGGTCCTCACATTTTATATTATCCATAGCCAATCTGTAATCCAAGGCTGATTTTCCCGGACCACCCTGCACGTTTACTGCCATCTCTCTCCTGTCTGCCGGTGGAGAGTGTGCTCCTGAGGTTAGCACAACTTTTTGTGACCAGCACAAGCCAAACTGTTGCAGAGTGGAGGTCCTGTAAGAGACACACCGAATTCCTGGTCAGAGTGTGCAGCTATCTGCTGCTGAGATGGACTCCCACTTCTCTCCTCCTTAGCCTTGGTGCCTGAGAATCAGGTGGAAACTCTTGACATCTTTTTTTTTTTTAATTATTTATTTATTTATTTATTTTTTGAGATAGTGTTTCGCTCTTGTTGCACAGGCTGGAGTGCAGTGGTGCAATCTTAGCTCACTGCAACCTCCACCTCCTGGGTTCAAGCGATTGTCCTCTCTCAGCCTCCTGAGTAGCTGGGATTACAGGGGTGCACCACCACGGCCACCTAATTTTTTGTATTTTTAGTAAAGACAGGGTTTCACCATGTTGGCCAACCTGGTCTCAAACTCCTGACCCAGGTAATCCACCTGCCTCGGCCTCCCGAAGTACTGGGATTACAGGCATCAACCACCGTGCCTGGTCGACAGCAGTTTTACATCGAATATGCACTTATAGGTTCTCTACTTCCATCCTGTTATGAATGTCCCCTTTGATCTGGCCCTGCACTGCATCTCTACGTCCTCACTCAGACTTCACTCCACGCCTTTCTCTCTGCTGTCCCTTTTCTGTCTCTCGCTCTCTTTCTGTCACATACATAGGCCAGGACTTAGATATGATGCTTGTGCTCAGGAACCAGCGGGGTAGTGTGGGGAGGGAGAAAAGCCAGACAGCACGTCTCCCTCTCACCCTCTCGTCTGGAATTCCACGCTCAGCTGCCTGTCTCCTGCTGATCTTGAGAAAGACCTCTGGAAGGCTCTGCTCCTTCTTGGTGGTCAGAGAACAAGGCTTTCCCTCCACAGCTGAAGAATCTGAGCGGAGGGGGAAGGGTGGTGCAGAAGAGTTTTCTACCCTTGTGATGGGGAGAGTGTGGCTTTCTGATGTCTTCCAGGGAGCAGGTGTTCGTCCAGGCAGTCCCTGGGGGTTCCTCCGCAGTGGAAACAAAGAGGCAGGTGGGAGAAGGAAAGGCGTGAGCTTTGGAGTCAGATCGGCTCTGAACTCTGACTCCACCCTTTCTTGGGTGTTCACTGTTCGTCTCTGAGCCTCAGCATCTCCCTGTATAGAATCTCAGCTCTCACAGTTGCTGTGAGGATCGGATGAGATGGCTTCCGAAGTACCCTATAAACAAAGTGTGTTCATATTAGTCATTCTAACTGTGACAAAGTGGAGAAAAGTTTATGTACCAGCATTTCCCTTAGAAAGAGAAAGCTGATTTGTTGGGGAAATACTTTGATCTGTGCTTTGGAACAGAAGCTGAAAGTTCAGGAAGACCTGGATGTGGGCAGAATGCCTGGCATGGCAAGGGGAGGGCTTGTGCTTGATTCTGCAGGTTTCAGGGAGAGGAAAAATGAGAGGGAAAGGCTGTGAGGTACGTGAAGCGACCCCAGCCCATGGCCACCTGCCCATTTTCAGTTTCTCTGAATTTACAAGGTGCCTGCATGTGACTTTTTCTTAGTGATTGGGGTTTGGGGTGACATTTGGATCGACGTGGGGCAGCACGGAGGTAGATGAACAGATGAACTACCTGGAGGTGGGAGAGTCATAAGCAGGTAAGCAGCAGAATTCGCAGACATTGTGAGGAGGTCTTTGGATGCTCATGGGGCAAGAAATTGGGGCTCAGATCAGGTTTAACTGGGCATTTGTGGACTAGGAAGTTACGATGGACATCTTGTAACCTCCTAGGCTATCATCGCCATTGTCATCACCATCATCTTCTTCCTCATTCCTGTTTAGTACGGAGAGAGAAACAGGTTTGAGTGCAGTGCTTTGCTCAGTCAAGGTCACATGGCACCAATGGTGACAAGACTGGTTTTAAATTCCCCGGTGCCTGTCTCCAGGCTATGACTGTTCCCTCTGAGCCAGACCACCTGTCCATCATGAAGGACGTGCAGTCTCAGGTAACAGGTGAGGAAACTGATCTCTTAGGAATTGCACAATCTGCCCAAGGCTAGACCTGGGCTTAATGCAGGGTGCTGAGTACGGACAGGGGATACCTGCAGGAGGAGGCCACTGGCTGGGCCTGCAGGGCTGAGAGGAGCTGTTTTCCTTTTGGACAAATTGCTTCACTTATGGGGATGACCACCCCTCCTAATCCTGTCTGCTAATTGTACTAAAGCTTCCCCACTTTGCCAGGGGATTGAGGGCTATGGTGACAGGACTGGGCACAGGACCCGGGAGTGCTGCCTACACCCTCTGCTTTGATGCCCTGGCTGCACCTGCTTCATTCTTGTGGAGCCCGGTTTCATTTGGTCACACTTCAAAGCATAATCTCACATGAAAAGGCCAAATTTAGCTTTAATCAAATAACTACTGAACATGAAATCTTCGAAGGATCATTACCAACTCTGATTATTGATGACTAGGAAGGAAAGTCTAGGAAGAGAGTGATCGGTTACATCATTGAATGCTCGTGAAGGGTTTAAAAGCTAATCCTGTGTGTGTACACCTTATTTTTTAATTTCAGAAAGCTTAATACCTGTGTCAGATGTCCTCTGGAAGCTGTGGAAACCCTGTTGGCTATGCAGACAAAGAGGCTGGCCCCAGGACGGTTGTAGGACAGCAGGGCTGGGATCTTTCCATACCTTCTAGATCAGTATTTCTCTATCTCAGTTACACTGTCAAATGGTCGCCAGCTCAGTTCTTCACCTAAGGCAAGAGAAATGAGGAAAGGTGAGGAAGAAAAGGGAACTAGGAGATTCCCCCAAACAGCTTTCTTTAAAAGGAGGCAAACAACAGAGGGGAAAGGATAGGGTGGCAGGGTCTTGCTGATGTACCATTTTAGAGCTTGGGAGATCTATTGTAGCACTAGTGCATCGATGGGAATGGCTCAGTGATTGCCAAATACCCACCTGCCACCGTTGGCATCCTTGTCATTAAGATAGAAATTAGCCCAGTTCAACCTGGGTTCTGTGTGGGAAGCTGCTTACATGGTTTCCCTACTCTGGGTCCCAGGACATCCTCCCTTCATCAAGTACTGGTTATCCTGTCTAAAGATACCTAGAAAAGTTCTTCAATTCATGACATTAAGAAGATACCAGGAGGGTTTGTGGAGAATGACAGCCCACTGTCTGTGCTGAGCGTTTGTGTAGGCAGTGGTGAGCTGGGGTGGGCAGTGGTGAGCTGGAGTGGGCAGTGGTGAGCTGGGGTGGCTCACATCCGCTCATGAGAGCCAACTGTGAGCATCTCTTCCCAACTCTGCATCAGTGGCATCACTGTGGTTGCTTGAAATTGGCCACGGTGGGAGTTTTAAAAATTTATGTATATTTTTCCAGCTATATATCTAATTGACAAATACATACAAATAAAAATTGCATATATTTAAGGTGTATAATGATTTGATAATAAGTATACATTATAAAATAATGACCACAATCAAGCTAATTAACTCATCCATCACCATATATAGCAGCTATTTTTCTTTGTAATGGAAATACAATACTTAAGATATACTCTCAGTGAATTTCAAGTATACAATACATTATTATTGACTATAGGATAGTCACCATGCTGTCAGGATGGTGACTCCAGAACTTATTCATCTTATAACTGTAAGTTTGTACACTTTGACCAACATCTTCCCAGTTTCCCCAAGCCCCAGCCCTTGGTTACCACTATTCTACTGTCTGTTCCTATGAGTTTAGCTTTTTAAAGATTCCATTTATAAGTGAGATCATTCACTACGTGTCTTTTTTTTTTGTGTCTGGTTTATTTCACTTAGTATAACGTTCTCCAGGGTCATTCATGTTTTTTTTTTTTTCCAGTGGGAGAATTTCCTTTTTTTTTAAAGACTGAACAATATTCCATTGTGTATAGATACGACATTTTCTTTATCCATTCATCCATCAAAGGACACTTAGGCTGTTTTCACACCTTGGCCATTGTAAAATGTGCTGCAGTGAACATGGGAATGCAGATATCTCTTCGAGACAGTGATTTGATTTCCTTTGGATATATACTGTGAAGTGAAATTGCTGGGTCATAGGGTAGTTCTATTTTTAACATTTTGAGGAACCTCCACACTGTTTTGCATAATTGCTGTATCAATTTACAATCACATGGTGGAGGTATTTACACCATGAAAATTGGCAGACAAATCAGGGCTTTTCCTTTGCTGGAGAGTCAGACTAAAGCATTTATCAGCAAAACAACGAGATACCACTGCACATCCATGAGAATGGCTAAAATCCAACACAGGCAACACCAAGTGTTGGCAAGGATGTGGAGTAACAGAAACTCTCACTTATTGCTGGTGGAAATGCAAAATGGTGCAGCCACTTTGGAAGGCAGTTTGGAGGTTTCTTACTCTACTAAACACACTCTTACCATATGCTCCAGCAGTTGTGCTCTTTGGTATTTACTCAAAGGATTGAAAACATGTCCATACAAAAACCTGCATGTGAATGTTTATGGAAGCTTTATTCGTAATTGCCAAAAATTGGAAGCCACTAAAGTGTCCTTCAATAGGTGAATGGATAAACAGCTGGTGGTATAGCCATACAGCGGAATATTATTCAGTGACAGGAAGAAATGAGCCATTAGGCCACAAAAAGACATGGAGGAACCTGAAAAGCATATTGCTAAGTGAAAGGAGCCAGTCTGAAAAGGCTACATATTGTATGATACTGAATATAAGACACTCTGAAAAAAACCCTAAGTCCTGGGAAAGTATCAGTGATTTCCAGGGCCTGGTGGGTAATCGTGAATTGTATGGATAGGTAAAGCACAGGGATTTTTAGGGTGGTGAAATAATTCTGTAAGATACTGTAATGGTGGATGCATGACACTATGCATTTTCAAAACCCAGAGAGCTGTACAACATAAAGAGGGAACCCTAAGTCAACTATGGATTTTAGTCGATAATAATCTATCAATATGCGCTTAGCAGTATCACATTAATGCAAGATGTTAATAATAGGGAAAATTGTGGGGCTGGGAAGAGAGGGAGTATATGGAAACAGTCTATATTTTCTGCTTGATTTTTTCTGTAAACTTTAAATTGCTCCAAAAATAAAGTTTATAAATTTAAAAAATGTACCAGCACGTCTCTGTGTACATGTCACGCCTTACTGAACCAGTGGTGCCTCTTGGGCGGAAGCAGAAAGCAATTTTATCCTTTCATATCATTGTCTTGTCAGGGTCTCTTTCTCCTCTCCTTATTGATACCTTTAGTAGATCCTATAACTTTCCTCGTCCCTCTCAGGCATTAAAGAAATCTTGCCTGGAGGTGTTAAAAGTCAATCAAGTTCATTTAATTATTTAAGCCTCAGTCTCTGACCTGATTCAGTGCTTCCCCCACCTCAGCCTCGGCCTGCCCCTGGCCGGGAGGCCAGCAATAAGAAAGGCGGGAAAGGGGAGGATTCCCCTCTATGTCACTTCCTGCCCTTCCCCTCTTCCTTCCCTACTCAGGATTCTGCTTTTGGCTCCTTTGGAATTGGAAGGGGGGAAGTGGGAGAGGCAAGGTACAGGTGCAGCCTGGCTTTGGTGGCCTCTGGGAGGGCAGCTGTCCCATTTCTGGCTCTCTGGAAGACAGAGCTTTCCTGGGTTCTTGGGTCCAGGTTGGCCTCTCTCTGTTTAACCACTTTGACCACCATGGCCCAGGGCTTCCTGTGGTCCAAGCACAGCACAGGATGTCCTGAAGTTGGAACTCCCTTGCTCAGGGTGCACTTAGGGCAAGTCCAGCCTCTCCTTCCCTCCCGTAGCTGCAGCCGGGCAGCTGGCCAGCCTCTCGCCTGGATGTGTTCACGGTCTGTGGCTGAGGTGAAGGCGCCTCCTGCATCCGTGAACAACACAGCGCAATGCGTGATAATTTGCTGTCTAAAGAAATCCACTCTCCGGTCTGTGTGCCTCAGTCTTCAAGCCTCTCCTTCCAGATCCTCCAGTGGGTGATGGGCTCAGGGTCACCGGGTTGGCAGTTGGGTCCCACTGACCAAGTTCTGCGTGGATGTACTGTCACTCCTCATTAGAGCGCAGGGCTGCTGACACCTTTTCCCCCCTAGCTCTGGGCCACAGCTGACACAGAGAGGAGGTCAGAAAAAGGCAGCCCCAACATTCAGAAGCTGGCCTGGCACCCACAGCTGGGTCGTGCCACTCTCATAGGGGTTTGAACAGCCAGGCAGAACACCAGCCTCAGAATACTCCGAGAGCGTGAAAACGAGACCAAGTGAAACCACTTCCTAATTGTGTCTCAACACAGACAAAAACAAGGTCGCTCTGCCGCACAGCTGACGTGGCTGAGAAATGACTCTGCGACTTCTTTACCAATTAGGGCTGTGTCCTGGCTCCAGTGTCTCCTCCCTGTAGTTAGGACTTAGTGAGATACCAACACGGAATTGCCTCTACTTTCTGATAGCACCCAATCTAGAGGGAAGCCCCACTTCCTTAGACTCTCCCCAGTGTCACAAATAAAAGCCTAATTCTTGACATAAGTGCCTCTAACACCTCCTTAGTGAGATACATGGTTCCTTCATGGTCCTGCAGCAAGTAAGAAGCCCAGCTTGTGTGTTCCTGGTGGGCTTTGGCTGGAGAACACTGACAGAAACAAAAGCAAAAGGTACATTCTAACCGCTTATTACATGTAGTTTGCCCTCTCTGCACCATTTTTATTCTGCCAAGATAACTGTTTCTTTCTTTCCCTCCCTCCCTCCCTCCCTCCCTCCCTCCCTC
>NW_012114455.1:5323203-5324963 GCF_000951035.1 Colobus angolensis palliatus | reverse complement strand
CTACCATTCAGAAGTAACCACAAACATTTTGGTATATGTACCATTTTGTTTGCATCTTTTACATATATCAAAGATCTTTTACATATTTATATATGTAAAATATACAAACACATGTATGTATTTTTGCTTATCCCCTCTCCAGAGAAACAGGATTAAATTCACATTTTCACTTAAATATGTAAAGTGAACATTTATGTCATTAAATATTCTACTATAGCCTAATATCTGTTTTGAGTTGTGTTGTATTGTTATTCCTTAATTTATCAAACATTTAGGTTGATTACAATTTTTCATGTTATAAATAACAATGTAATGAGCATAGTTATCCATATAACTTTTGGTGTGTCGTGATTTTTTTCCTAGGATAAATTACTAGATGTAGAATTACTGGGTCAAAGGATATAAAAGATTTTAAAAAAGGTTTTCAAAAAGTTTACAAAAGAAACTTAAAAAATAGTTCTCATCAAAAAGTTTATAAAAAAGTTGGTAAATGATTTTCACACATGAAAATGAGTGCTTGTTATTGATTTCACTCATAACCATTGCTTTAGAGAATTGCCTTATATTTAGAATAAACGTCTGTATTCAGAACATGGTCACATCTATTTTTTTTTTTTTTTTTGAGACAGTGTCTCACTCTGTTGCCCAGGCTAGAGTGCAGTGGTGCAATCTCAGTTCACTGCAACCTCTGCCTCCTGGGTTCAAGTGATTCTTCTGCTTCAGCATCCCCAGTAGCTGGGACTACAGGTGCGTGTCACCATGGCAGGCTAATTTTTGTATTTTTAGTAGAGACGGGGTTTCACCACATTGGCCGGGCTAGTCTTGAACTCCTGACCTCGTGATCCACCCGCCTCGGCCTCCCAAAGTGCTGGGATTACAGGCGTGAGCCACCGCGCCCAGCCACGGTTGCATCTATTGAACATACCTTATAAATGGATGTCCAGGGGAGAGAATTCAGTCATGGGTTCTTAGTCTCTGTTTCCGGGTAGGCCAGTAAAGCCTCTTCCTCATCCTTCTTTTTCGCTTATCGCTAGAGACAGAAACTAAAAGCCACAGTTTCAGGCTACTTTTGCCTAAAACAGAACAGAACAGAACAAAACAAAACAAAACAGAAACCAACAACAGAATAAGGTGGATTGGACAAGCTTGTAGTGTTCGAAAGAAACCCAGAACCTATACTCTGTATCTTAATTTAATAAAAATGTTTAGAGAGTTTTAAAAATCTTTCCTCCTTATGTTTATTGAACCTAAGAGGAATTTCTTGATCTTAAAATTCTGGTATTACTTTTCTTTAACCAATACTTCAGAAGCCAAGGTGTTAGACAGTCATAGAATATTGCTTTCCTTGCATGATGATGATTCCAGGGATGTCAAAAATTTTAACAGTTTTGTTGAGGCATCATTTACATATGATGAACTGCGCATATTGAAAATGTATATTTTGACTGGATGCAGTGCCTCAGCCATCCAGCCATTTTGTATTTGTACTAAAAATACAAAAATTAGCTTGCATGGTGGTGCATGCCTGCAATACCAGCTACTCGGGAGGCTGAGGCAGGAGAATCACTTGAACCTGGGAGGCGGAAGTTTCAGTGAACTGAGATCCTGCCACTGCACTGCAGTGTGGGCAACAGAATGAGACTCTATCTCAAAAAAAAAAAAAAAAAAAAAAAACCCCCAAAAAACCAGGTGTATTTTGATAAATCTTGATACATGCATATCTTCATCTCCCCAAAAGTTTCCTTGTAGCCCTTGCCTTT
>NW_012114455.1:5289604-5323153 GCF_000951035.1 Colobus angolensis palliatus | reverse complement strand
AAAAAAAACCCCCCAAAAAACCAGGTGTATTTTGATAAATCTTGATACATGCATATCTTCATCTCCCCAAAAGTTTCCTTGTAGCCCTTGCCTTTGTAATTCCTGTCTCCCATCCCTGCTTACCACCCTTATCCCCAGGCAACCACTGATCTGCTTTCTGTCACTGTAGATTAAGAGGTGTGTGTGTGTGTGTGTGTGTGTGTGTGTGCACGCGCGCGCGCACGCGTGCATGCATTCGTGTGTCCTCTCCATGGAGAGGACCTGGGAGCAGGGACACTCAATAGCAATGTGCAGACTTAGTGCTTATAGCCAGGACTCTTTGGAGGAACAGCTGATTCCATGGGTGTGGCAGGGAAGGTACAAGAAGAGCCGGGAACATTTTGTCATATGGAAAGTCAGGAAGTGCTCCAAGAGTGATGAAGACATGTCAGCAAGACACAGGAACTGGCTTGAAGGGGCTCCCGGTGGTCAAACCTGGTATAATGTAGACATAAAAATGAATAAGGTTGGTAATGAATTCTATCCCACTGAATACGTTAGAATCCATGAGTCTGTACTGATATAAATGTATAAGTGAATAAATAAATGGAAAGAAAAGAAAGCATTTCCTTACAGCAGAATGCCAACTAATATACAGAAGAGGAACGATGAAATTAGAAAAATCACCATTAGGCAGCCATCGTGATAGTGCAGCCAAGAAACATCAAGGACTGTTAAGTCTAGTGGGGGAAGCTCGAGGAGGACTGGTGTATCTTCTTAGTCTCAAACAGTCTCATACTTGCAAAGAGAAAAGGAGCGACTTTAGTCTAGTGGGGGAAGCTCGAGGAGGACTGGTGTATTTTCTTAGTCTCAAACAGTCTCATACCTGCAAAGAGAAAAGGAGCGACTTTAGAGTGGGGAGACTTGGCAGATACCACTTTAGTCAAGTGATCCAAGTTCACATCAGGTGACATTAGGCAAACAGGAATCATGTACTATCAAACAGAACACCACAAGAGCACTACACTAGTTCTGTGGCATTCCTGCCAAAAACTTAACCATCTGAATCCAATTGCAGGGAAACACCCGGCAAACCCAAATGGAGGAACAGCCTGCGAAAGAACTCTCACAAACCTTCAGAGGTGCCACACTCACCATCACGGTCAAGGACAGATGGAGGAAATGTTCCAGATTAAAGGAGACGAGTGAGACATGACAGCTAAATGCAATGAGTGTTATCAGGACAATTAGCAAACTGGAATGGCGTAGGGATTAGATGCTAGTAATATATATGGGTTAATTCGCAGATTTTTATATTGTGCCATTACTATGTCCGAGAATGTCCTTGTTTGTAGAAATTATACTTTAAAATATTAGAGCTATTTTAACGTTTGACTCAGTTCCCTCCTGGTTCGGGTCCTGCAGGATCTCTGGCTCCCTTCAGGAGGCCCAGTCCTTCCTTTCTGTGTGGAAAGGCCTCCGAGGGTCCCTGGGATGAAGCCTGGGTTCTCCAGGTGGTGATGCCAAGGAATATTGGAAGAACAATGTGAGAGTGGGAGGAAGCAGTTGAACTTTGCTTTGGGCCTGGGACTTTCCCTATCTTCGCTGGAATGTTGAAATCAGGAAACTTGTTAACGATATCTGTATCATATCAACATAGGCATTAATATCGCTATCTTATGAGGAGGCTGGATTGAGTTAATCATGGGAATTCCCCACAGCCATAGACATCCCAGAAGGATTTCGCCATGGGTTAGAAGATTATTAAGGCTGTGGTCTGCACAGGCAAGTACTCATCAGTCAGATCCTTGCCTCTCAGAGGTGTGCACCATCAAGCGATACCTATTTTGTATTTATAAAATCCTTCACAATATTGAAAAACGAACCGAGCATCAAACACAATACACTGGCGTTTGCTGAAACCTGACAGTCTTCACTTTAGTGAGGCAGTCAAAAGAGGCTTCTCTGCCAGCTTTTCAAAGATAGTTTTTTCAGGAATGTTGGTTTGTACCTAGGCTGGCCTTGACCCCCACAGACCTCTCAGAGCTCATCCCCGCCACTGAGCCTCCCTACCACAGGTGAGTGGGGGGTGGCCTCATTCTTCAGATTCCGCCCCTTTCCTGAGTTTCTGATTAGTTCGCTCCAGACCGTTTAAACTGGCCCCTAAACTGAATGGCCAGTCCCTGGGCTGGCTGTCTCCCAAATCATCTGCAGAAAATGACCACCTCCCATCCTCTGCACCTGCCTGTCCCTGCACCCACACCCACCCCTCCCCCATGCTGCCCTCCAGTCACATTCCTTACCACTCCTCTATGAAGAGTAATGAAATTCTAGCTCCTCAACGATGTTGCATGTTCCACCATGCCTAAAGTGCACTCTGTTCAGCCTGGTTAGACTGGCAGCAGCACAGCGCCGTCCTTCCAGAGACTCACTGGATTTTTTTATGGAATGGGACTTGGGAGATCATTTTGGTGCTTCAAGTAGATCCTGTAAGTGGCCTGTTATTTTATGATGGAGCTGGGACTAGAACTCGCAGAGCGGCGTTCATCCCACCATGACGCAGTCTTCTTTCCCAGTGGAGTTACCCCATCATGGGGAACTCTGACCTTTTGTTTTTTTTTTTAATCCTAAACACAGATAAAATTATTTTCATTCTCAGCATCCTGGGGCCCTCTGACCTATTGTTTATCATAAACACAGATAAAATTATTTTCATTCCCAGCTTTAGAGGGCAGACTCCAGGTAGGGCTTTGTGAAATACGAGAAATGCCAACTTAGCAAGTAGCATGTAAAAAATCCCTCCTAATGAATAAAATGGGATGATGGCAAGGGGGCAGACGAGAGGAGAGCACAGAGCCTCAGGCTGGGGAATCACCCCTCATTCATGTGAAGTGAGCGGGAGCCAGAAGAGATGAATCAGGGGATTGTGCATCTCCCTGGCTCTAAACCCTTTTCTCCCCTCCTCCGCAGCCCCATATCGCTGTAAAAAGTTATTTGGGATAATTGCTGGAAAATAGCCTGTGTACTTGGGGAAGAAACTTTTTATGACATAATGATTTTGGATACAATCCCGCCAACCAGTGCCCTGTGGCTGTTTTTTCCATTAAGGTATTTCACAATCCATGATCTCCGCTTTGGGAGAAAGAGAGAAACTCGGTCATGGGGCCTGAGATGGGAGATGGATGAGAACCGACTTTCTGTTCTCACTCAGCAGCGAGGTATTGATTCTCCTTTAATCTCCTCGTCTTTGGCTTAGCCCAGCTGTTCTTAGCAGTCCTGGGCTCTGGGCAAGTCAGTTCTGGCTGGAGTACAAGAAAACTGTCTTTTGGAAAAGAGAACCTTGGTAGGCTGGATAAACAATAGTTCGGCAGTGGCCACAGCACCTACCACTCATAAACGAGTGGCAAAAAATGAAATTCACTGAGCAGGACTTTATTCCTATTGCAGTTTGCTTGGCTCTGTGGTTTTAAGCAAGAGGAAAATATGTAAAAATATGACCAAGGTGTTTCCCCTATCATGTGCGCTGACCAAGGGGTGTGGGAGTCCAGTATTCTGGGACAGGGGCCCCAGATAAGTCTTAGAGGCCTCACTGTGGTTGACTCAGACAGACGGGGTAGTGAGCAGACACTGCGGAGGAGAGAGACCCTCAGAGTGTCCCATGAAAAGAAGGGGATGTGGTCAGCTGCAAAGGGCAGGAGGCAGAAATAGAGGATGTCTGCACCTACCTGGAACAATAACAACAGTTCCTGATGTTTCATCAGTGCTTTATAGTTGACAAAGCACTTTGTACATTGCCTCATCCACAGGAGCCCTGTGAGGTAAGCGGGGGAGACGCTATGATCTTTTTTTTTTTTTTTTTTTTTTTTTTTTTTGAGACGGAGTCTCGCTCTGTTACCCAGGCTGGAGTGCGGTGGCCGGATCTCAGCTCACTGCAAGCTCCGCCTCCCGGGTTCACGCCATTCTGCTGCCTCAGCCTCCCGGGTAGCTGGGACTACAGGCGCCGCCACCTCGCCCGGCTAGTTTTTTGTATTTTTTAGTAGAGACGGGGTTTCACCGTGTTCGCCAGGATGGTCTCGATCTCCTGACCTCGTGATCCGCCCGTCTCGGCCTCCCAAAGTGCTGGGATTACAGGCTTGAGCCGCCGCGCCCGGCCTTGCTATGATCTTGATTCACACATGAGGAGCTCAAGGTTCACAGAAGGTGAGTGGTCTGTCTAAAGCTACACAGCAAAAAAGTGGCAGAGCCAGGGCTGGAACACAGCTGCCTTGACCCTGTGTTCGGTGAGGTTGCCAAATGCATGGAGGATGTGCCAGTGCAGGTGGAGGGGTGTTAGTCTACTACCTTGTGCCTCCACTGCCCTGACTTGGAGCCCAGTACTCCCACCATGGACTCCATCTTTTAGGTTAAGGCATTGTCTTCAGCAAAGCTGTAATTAAAGCAACGTGGAAGTAGAAGAGAGATCATGAATTTCATGAGACTTTGGCCCGTGGCAGCCTTGAAGAATGTCTCCATGACTTTCATGCCATGCGGGGTGGCATGCGGGGTACAGTTGTGTCTCTAGCCCTCAGTGTCTTGATTCCTCCCACTCTGTTCTCTCTCAGAGATGCCTAGCAAAGTCCTGTGTGTTGCCCTGTTCTTTGGCCAACGTCGACTACTTGTTTGCTGTCTCACGGACTCAGCTTCTCGTTCCAACTCCATGCTTCTGTTTGAGCACTGCACTTTGCCTTCCTTGCTGTCCCCCTCCTCTTCATCTTGAGTGTAATGACAGTGATCTGCAAGCCAGAAGGGGACTTCTAAAAATCCCATAATATCCTGAAACTCTTAACGCACTTCTCTACAAACGGTGGATGGCCAACAGATAGCTGTGGGTGCAGGTGTGGGTGGGATTTGTTGGAAAAGGTTCTATCCACTTTGGTACAACCAATTAGACTTTTGTAGCCTTAGGATGCTGGGGACTTTGTTAGGGATGGGCAAAGGTTTTAGGTGGCAGAGTTGGCTTCTGCTGATGGTGTGGAATGGCGGTATGAGGCCTGCAAAGGCCATGTGGAATTTTCTATTGTTCACTTTACTTTCCCTACATCTGAAACACAGGACTCTGTGCTGTAGCTGGGAGTCATCCTGCCATTTAGGGGATGCCCAACCCATAGTGAGATCCAGAGGTTGACAGAAAGGGAATTCAGACAGCATATTATCAGTGGTGTTTAAAGGGAGATGCCATAATTATGTCAAGTTGCTGTTTTCTTCTCCTCCTTTTCCTCTTCCTTTTCTCTTAATTGAGAATGAAGGCTTTTTCTTTTTCTTTTTTTTTTTTTTTGAGACAGAGTCTCGCCCTGTCACCCAGGCTGGAGTGCTGTGGCCGGATCTCAGCTCACTGCAAGCTCCGCCTCCTGGGTTCACGCCATTCTCCTGCCTCAGCCTCCCGGGTAGCTGGGACTACAGGCGCCGCCACCTCGCCCGGCTAGTTTTTTGTAGTTTTTAGTAGAGACGGGGTTTCACCGTGTTAGCCAGGGTGGTCTCGATCTCCTGACCTCGTGATCCGCCCGTCTCGGCCTCCCAAAGTGCTGGGATTACAGGCTTGAGCCACCGCGCCCGGCCAGCTTTTTCTTTAGCATCGCAATTGCTATGAAGTGTCTACACCATTATCTAAATGAGTGACTCCCAGTCCTGATCCACAACTGATGGGCTGACTGGACAAGAATTAGCTGGGAGGTTGTTATGCATCCAGATTCCCAAGCCCCACCCTGGAGATTCTGATTTGGTGGCTCTGGGGAGGCACCCAGGACAGGTGATTGAAATGCTCACCCAGGCTCGCGAACCACAGGGCTATGGCTTAGACGGCAGGCAGCTCTCAGGAACTAGCACGCAGCTGCACCCATGAAGGGGTGCTGGTGACCTTTGGAGGACAGTGCTGAGCTGAGAGGTGTTAGCGTTGCTCCCTCTGTCTGCTCTGCACCTTCTCTGATGAGCGGGAAGGAGCCACGGGACCCATTCGTCTAGCATCTTTTACGATACATAGGTCAAGTTTTCCCTGCACTTAGACTTCTGATACCCCTGCAACAAAAGAGATTCCCCAAAGGAAGCAGTATCCCACACAGCCACAGTCTGCTAAGCGAGACTGCATACTGGCATCTCCAATTCCAGCCCAACACCACAAGGTTTACTGTATTTTTTTCCCTTTTCACATTTTTTTTTTTTTTGAGACAGTCTTGCTCTGTCACCAGGCTGGAGTACAGTGGTGCAATCTGGGCTCACTGCAACCTCCACATCCCAGATTCAAGCGATTCTCCTGCCTCAGCCTCCCAAGTAGTTGGGACATGTGCTATCAAGCCCAGCTGATTTTTGTATTTTTAGTAGAGATGGAGTTTCGCTATGTTGGCCAGTCTGGTCTCAAACTCCTGACCTCAATTGATACACCCGCCTTGGCCTCCTAAATTAGTGTTGGGATTACAGGTGAGAGCCACTGCGCCCAGCCTCATATTTACCTTTTAGATATGAGGATCTATCAATGTTAAGTACAATTAATTATTTGATCTGAGGATTTATCAATCCTCATATTTACCTCGTGCCCCCCAGTTTGCAATCACTGGTCGGTTTTCACATTTTTAACTTCTTTTACTGAGAAAGACTCCCATGCTCTTTACTATATTTGCCGATTTGATCAGTCTTCCGCATTAACCTATCTCCTAGCAGTGCCACCCCCTCCCACACACAGATGCCCTCCACATCCCACTGCACCCCGCTCAGTCTCTCATATCCTGTTCTGGTTTGTCCCTCCATGCCAGATCCCTTCTCTCTCTGTCTGGGGTTCAAGATCCTCTGCTGGTCTGCACCTGGGTGATGCTCTCCCTACTCAGCTTGGGCTCTGACATCTCATCTGGCTTGTTCCCTGGGGATGCCCTCCATCCAGACAGACCCCTGCACAGGTGCTCTCACCTTGCTGGAGCTCTGACGACCCATTCTGGGCCATTGCACCTGTGCCCTCCTGCACGTAAACCCAGCTTGCTCAGTCCCACTCATGGATTTAGAACTGACTTGTTCAGGAAGGAGAAAGGAAAAGAAGGGAAAGGAAGGAGAGGAAGAGACGCACCATAAAATGTTGAAGGCAAGGATTTCACTTTACTCTTCAGTGAATCTCGTGACTAGGAGGGTATTTTTCACTTCATTCTTTGCCCAGAGAGTCAGTCTATGAGAGGAATAGTGCAGCAAGGTTCTAGCCCTTGCACAGAAAAAGCAGGCTCTGGAGTTCAACCTCCTTCCCAGGTCTGCAGTTCTGACCTCCAAAAGAGGCAGATTTAGACAGACAACCGCGAGTCTCAGCGGAGCCTGGGCAGCCAGCAAGCCCTGGGCACATGGACTCAAAGCAGCAGCAGGGAGGAACCTGGGGGTTCCTCTTTTGAGCAAGGATAAACCTGCTAGTCAGTCTGTCCTAGGATAAATTGTGAAGAATTCGTTTACTCATTCATGCGCTCACGCTCACTCATTCACGCACTCATTCATTCACTCACTCATTCATGCACTCACTCATCATTCACTGCTAAATCATTCATTCAGTATTTTTTTTTTTTTTTGAGATGGGGTTTCGCTCTTGTCTTCCAGGCTGGAGTGCAGTGGCACGATCTTGGCTCACTGCAACCTCCACCTCCCAGGTTCAAGCGATTCTCCTGCCTCAGCCTCCCAAGTAGCCGGGATTACAAGCATGTGCCACCATGCCTGGCTAATTTTTTTGTATTTTTAGTAAGGTCGAGGTTTCACCATGTTGGCCAGGCCGGTCTCAATCTCCTGGCTTCAAGTGATCTGCTCACCTGAGCCCCCCAGTGTGCTGGGATTACAGGCATGAACCATTGCACCTGGTCTCATTCAGTACTTATCCAAGCGCCTCTATGTGCCGTCTACAATATTGGTACAAATAAGACTCCCCAGCTCAGGTCAGGGTTTCTAAAATACCCTGTTTCATGGGAAGAACAGCGGAGACGTGTGGGCTGACCAGTGAGCTGGGTCTTTGTCCTTGACTGGTCCATGCCGGGAGAGCGAGGACTGCAGAAGAGGAAGTGGGATGCTTGACTTCTGTTCCCCTTCACCTCATTTCTCCCTCACCCCCTTTTCTCCCTACCTCTCCTTTGTACCCCAAGTTATTTCTCCTAAATATCTCTGAAATCCATCTTCCCACTCCGGCCCCCCACCACATCCTGCTCGGGGCCTGCCTTGTGTCTTGCTTGGACCAAGGCAGCAGCATCCCACAGAACCTCCTAACTGAGGCTCTTCCCCTCCTGTCCTCTCCCTATAATGCTGTCAGAGAATCCTGTTGGAAAAAAACCCCGAGGAGTCACACATTCTGCTTACAATCCTTTCACCACCCCACAACGTATCCCTTGCTTGATATTCCAACCCCCTTGGGAACCTTTCTTCTATCCCTTCTGGCACCCCAGGCCGGCCCCTGCACTGGCTCCAACTGTGTGGATTCCACCCTTAGGTCCCCACAGTAAGCTCTGCACATTTCCACTCTGGCTTTTTGTACCTCTTCATATGAGGTGCCCCTGCCTGGCACCCCTGTTCATCCCTGCCTGGAATTTTTACTTTCCTCTAAGACTGTTCCAAGTCACCTCCTCCAAGGAGCCTTCCCTGACCAGCTAAAACATAGTCATGGATATTTTGTCTGTGTCCTAATAAAGCCTCCTGAAACATGACTTTCACTGTACACATGAATTTCACTGTATTGGGATTATTACTTTGTGTCCCCCAATTTGACTTTGAACCCTACATGGGCAGAGAGAGAATTTTATTCATCTCTGTGTCCTGAGCCCCTAAATAGGGCCCAACATTCATTCATCCACTCTCTCCTTCATTCTTGTTGGCTTGATTCTCTGCCTGGACTGTGCTAATCGCCAGGGGATGCAGACAGTGACAGGGTGCACCCACAACCTCACGGACGTGACAGAGGACCAAATGGGGGATTTGAGAGTGACGTGACGACAGCTAGGATCGCAGGGAGCCTGGGGAGACCCGGGCCATTCTGGGGTGGCAGGAGGCTGAGCTCCTCCTGGGGCACCAGGCCCTCCGTGCCACACACCTGCAGAGCTCTGGGCAGGCACTTGGCTGAAAGCATTATGCTTCCTTTCAGAGGGAAGTTCCATTAGGGCAAGGCCTGTATTGCTGATCTCTGCTGTTTACAGAGATCTCAGTCTCTCCTGGGGCCGAGGGGCATTGGTGCAGTGGAGCTGGGACCTGAGCTGGATCCTGGCTCTTAGGTAGAGTCCTGAGACTTTCACTCGTTCTTTCCATAAAGTAGGTCTCACGCACAGACCTTATCCTGGAGGGTCACGGCTCTTTTCACGGAGATGGGCATTGAGAAATAAGCGCCCCAGGAACTACACAATTACAGTTGGGAGAAGTATGGTGAAGAAAAACACCGGGGCCAGGATATTTTGTGTGACAGGGAGGCCTCCCAAGAGAGTGACATCGATGTGACCATGTGTCCTTCAAGCCTGGGTCCAACTCCCACGTGGGGAGTGGCTGCCTTGGTTCCCAAGCCCATCATCCTGCAGGCAACCCCTCTGACCACAAGGGGGCCTGCTGGAGCCTGGCCTGGCCCAGCCCTTCCCACCCAGAAACACCTCCCAGTCTGGTTCTGCTGTTGGTGACTCAAGCAGCCAACACCTGTCTCCAGAGGTCAAGGCCACTTTGAGGGTATAGGGTGCCCGGGCACCCCACACACGGGACAAGGAGGGAGTCTCCCGGCCAGGCCAGCCCCGGCTTCCTGTCAGTGGAGCCTCTGCTACATGGGAGCCCTAGTGGGCTGACTGGACCGACCCAGCCCCTGCCCCTGGCTTCTGCTTCTACCCCACTTTGCTTCTTTCCCCCAGGGTTGCCAGAGAGCCGCTGCCAGTTTCCTCAGCACATTGCTCACAGGAAATGAGGGTCTGAAGGTACAAGGTGAGAGAGAAAAGCCATACCTGGAATAACTGAAACTATTGGGGGCTGCATTTCCAGTTCCACTCACCGTGTGCAAAAGCAGTGAGACCACAGCTTCCTCGCAGGCTCCTGAGACCACCCTGTCTAGTGCCGAGGGTGCAGTTCCACCATGGGCCATGAGGGGCTGCTTGCCCAGAGCCCCTGGAGGGCGCTCCCAGGGCCTGGCTCAGCTGGGAGAGGACAGAACACAGCAGGTTCCATCCGAAGCTTTACCTGTTGGCAGAGTGGGTGGTGTGTGCTTTGAGAAACATGGAGCAGGTTCAACAGAACCAAAGTCTCTTCCTCTCCAAGATTCAGTCACACCTAAAGCTCTGCTGCTGGAAACTCATCAGCCAGGCTGTGTCCTCTCTGCAAGGCATTCTTTACAAACCACTACGGAGCTATAGAGGCTGCCTTTCTTTGCTGCTTTGCAGTATAGGAAGTGCTTCTGGTACACACCTCATGGTCTCCCCGTGACACTTCTGGAGGGTAGGCACCCACGAGATAATTTTCGTTTGGCTGATGAGGGACTCGAGGACTGGCACCCAATTCCAGGTTGCCCACTTCTCTGTTTGATGGCCGCTCCATTACCTGGTGGCCAGTACCACTCAGGCACCTAGATGTGACTGAATCTGCCTGATGACTGGACTCCACGGCAGCAAGGAACAGGCAGGAGAAGCCGATGCTTGACTTCTGTTCCCCTTCACCTCATTTCTCCCTCACCCCCTTTTCTCCCTACCTCTCCTTTGTACCCCAGGTTATTTCTCCTAAATATCTCTGAAATCCATCCTCCCACTCCGGCAGCCCAGCAGTGTTAGGGAAGTGGTGAGTAATCCCTCAGGGGAAGGGAGAACCAAGGCTCTGAAGATGGGAAACCCACAGAGGAAGGAACTCCAGGCACGAGGGCAGAGTTCCCTGCATGCCAGGCAGAGCCTGCATTCTTGGGTGTGTGTGTGTGAGTTTTCACTCCTGTTAGTTCTTGGAGTTGACAACCAGCAATCACAGTTTGAATGGCCTCCTGGCCATGGATGGTGAGTGGTGGGGTGTGTGTTCAGTGCTTTGTGCTGTTGCTGTTGTGGGAGCGACGCCCAGAGCTGCACCGGGCCAGGATGCCCGACTCTGTCTCTCTCAGCTACGGAGACCAGGAGCTGTTTTCTGCTCGTTGGCACCTCTCTGAGCTGTGACGCCAGCTCCTGGAAGGGACTGGCTCCCCGGCTGGGCTGTAGGGTGTTTCTCCGACCTCTTATGCAGGATTGGGAGTAGATGCTGCTCTCAGTTCCTGCCGTGGAGGTCAGCGTGACCAGGCTCCAGGCCAGGCACTGCCGCCTTGCTGTGGTAGCTCAGCATAGATGCTCCACTGCATGGGCAGCTGTGCTGGGTGCTGTAAAATCTCCCGCATGATCCCTGCCCTGCCCTCCAGGAGTTTCCAATGTCAAGCGTTTTAGTTAGATTATTGTTCCTCCTTGGGCCTCTCTCCCTCTGACTACAGTTGCTATTTGTTATCAAAATAAGGTCGTGTGATTCTCTTTATTCAGGGTGGGGGTAAGAATACTGAGCCAGAGTGGGGGTCATAGACTGAAATGGAGCCCCAGACCTGCCACTGATTGGCTATGTGTTCTTGGGCAAGTTGCGTGGCCTGAGTCTCAGCTTTCTCATCTGTGAAATGGGGAAGATAACACCACTCCTAAAGATTGTTCTGAGGCTGTAGTGAGAAAATGCACGCGAAAGCATTTTGAGAGCCACAGAAAGCGGTGGGAGCAAGGAGAGATGCTGCCATTCTTAGTGAGGAGGCAAGCAGAATGGCCCAGGGGACCGATCAGCTGTCCCCGCGTGTTTCCTCTTCTTTTCTCCCCTGCCTCTTTCCAGCACCCCCTCCCAGGGCTCTCTACATGTGCCCATTCTGTGTCCCAAGTGGGCCTGCTCTCCATGCTGTGAACTTTTTTTTTGGAGACAGAGTCTCACTCTGTCACCCAGGCTGGAGTGCAGTGGCGCGATCTCGGCTCACTGCAAGCTCCACCTCCCAGGTTCACGCCATTCTCCTGCCTCAGCCTCCCGAGTAGCTGGGATGACAGGCGCCTGCCACCTTGCCTGGATAATTTTTTTGTGTTTTTTAGTAGATGGGGTTTCACCGTGTTAGCCAGGATGGTCTCGATCTCCTGACCTCGTGATCCACCTGCCTTGGCCTCCCAAAGTGCTGGGATTACAGGCGTGAACCACTGCACCCAGCCTTACACTGTGAACCTTCCCTTCCCTTCCCTTCCTTCTTTCTTTCTCTTTCTTTCTTTTTCTCTTTCTTTTAACAGTCTTGCTCTGTTGCCAGGCTGTAGTGCAGTGGCGTGATTTCGGCTCACTGCAACCTTTGCCTCCTGGGTTCAAGCAATTCTCCTGCCTCAGCCTCCTGAGTAGCTGGGACTACAGGCATGCGCCCCCATGCCCAGCTAATTTTTTTTTTTTTTGTATTTTTAGTAGATGGGGTTTCACCGTGTTGGCCAGGATGGTCTCAATCTCCTGACCTCGTGATCTACCTGCCTCAGCCTCCCAAAGTGCTGGGATTACAGGTATGAGCCACCGCACCCCCCCCACCAATGAACTTTCTTTTATCCCTCTTCTCCCTTAAAAGGTACCCATTCTCTGCTTCAGTCCTTGTGTTGAATCATTCATTCTTGTAATAAACGCTTATTAAGAGCCTGGTGTGTTGGAAACAGCATGGACTTGAATCTTTGGCCTTATCCCCTCTAGCTGTGGGCAAGTCCCTTGCATTATCTGTGCGTCAGTTTTCTAAAATTTAAAATGGGTGTGGCATCTTCACTGCAGGACTGTTGGGAGGATGGTGAGGGGGTAATGTACGTAAAAACCAAGGCGCAGTGCTCAATAATTGTAGCTCTCTCCCCCAGCCAGCTTGCTGCCAATCAGAGAAACTTACCGGACTTGCTATATTGTCCATACAAAGACCAAAACAACAACAGCAACAACAGTAATTTTAACTGGATCCTGGGTTACATCACAAATCCTAGCCTGACAATAGTTGCTTGAATATGCAACCGAGCCACCCGTGCCATCCCCAAAAGGAGTGGGTGAGGAGGTACTACATGTTCTGTGGCAGGGCCACTGGGCCTCACCAGCACATGGCACCAGGATACCTTAATTCTCTAAAAAGACATTACTCCCATTCCCACAAAGGCTGTAAAGTCTTGGCCCTTTAATGAATGCAGTGCCTCCTCATTCACCCAAGGTCCTGGATGGGGACTTCAAGGCATGAGAGAGGGGCTTAGATGTTAGGCTTCCCTTTTTTGTGGGGGTACATTTAAAAAGCAGGTATATCATTTGGTGTATTTGATACTACGCCTCTGGGGGCGATCTGGAAAGGCAAGTAAACACATAGCGCAGGTGCTCTTTAAGGAAGCTCATCTCATCATTCATTTGGTGAATATTGGTTGAGTTAGGGCCACCTCTTAATGCGGGGGTTACAGCAGTGAACAAAACAGATGGGGTCTCTGCCCTTTGTGTAGCTGACATTCTTGTGGTAGAGGCAGACCATCAGCAGGAGGCATAATAAATACAGAGATAAAGGGCATGTTAGAAGGTGGGAGTCCCGAGAGAAGAAAAGTGGAGCTGGAGCGGAGATTGGCCTGCTGAAGAGGCAGGGCAGGCCGCAGAGGTAGTAATAGGATGATCAGAGACTCCACCTTGGAGAGGTGACACTTGGCCAAGACTTGAAGCAGGTGAGGGGACTAGTGATGCCGATGTCAGGGCCAACGCGTAGCATGGCTGGGGTGCTCAGGGACCAGCTGTGTGCTGGGGTGCAGACAGTGAGGGGAGAAAAAGGGGAGATCAGATAGGTTCTGGGGGTGGGGAGGCAGATCACGTGGGGCCTTGGAGGTCACCATAAGTACTCTTCAGCTTTGGGTCTCGGGGGTGGGGAAGGGGAACGACTAGTGGGTTTTGAGAACACTGGGTCTCAGGAGAACCCATTCCACTGCTGGTTCTGCTCAGCACTGGCGTTGACATTTGGGACAATCAGGTAGCCTCTCAGGGCTGCGCTTACCTTGGAGGTTAGACCAGCTGGCTGGCTTGGCTAGTTCAAAGGCCTGTTCTCCACCCTGGGCATCACATGCAGTGCAAGGCACGCAAACTCATCAGTTTCTCCATTTACCCGCAAAAGTCTCTGGCTCCCTGGATAATTTTCATTTCCTTTGCTGTCAATTTTCCATTTCGCCCCAGAGGCAAACGCAGGTCTCCAGGTGCATCTGGAAGTGGCTGTGGGGGAGATGGTGGAATTCCTTGCCACTCCCACAGGGAGCTGAGCACACTCTTCCCAAGGCAATGTTTTCCTGGCTGGGATCGGCAGTGGAGCAGTTTCCCATGGCAAGGCGAGTCCTGGCCTCTCCCCTGCTGGGCTGGTGGGACTGGGATAAGGAAAGGGGAGCAAGTGACAGGTGCCTCTGGGAGGAGAGCTGGATGTGGCAGGCGTGTCCTTTGCTGGGCAGCAGACAGGATTCGGGGGCACTGCCCTGAGCAGAGGCCGGGGGAGGGCCTGCCTGTTACCACAGCTGCACCCGCTTCACTCCAGGGTCATGGGAGACGAGCTTGCAGCCGGAGGGCCAGCGACTCCCATGCCTGATGCTGCAGCAGCTGCCAAATTCTCTCTCAATGCAGCCTTGTCAGAAAGGAGGATCTAGTGCACTGCACGGAGACCACAGTGGATAATAATGTACTATATATTTCAAAACTGCTAGAAGAATAGATCTTTAATGTCCTCACCGCAAACAAATGATACGTTGATGAGGTGATGAATATGTTAATTAGCTTGATGGGATCTTTCTACAATATCATAAATCAAAACATCACATTGTACCCTATATATACAGAATTATTGTCATTGAAAAATAAATTAACTTAAAAAATGAAAAAAGGAGACAGGAGGACTTCCTTTTTCTTGGCAGGGGTAGAGGAGTATGAAAGGGAGAATGGGGGGTGCTCCCCATTTCCCACCCGGCCCCCTGCCCAGCTCTGCCTCACAGCTCAGGCGGGCCATCTGTGCCTTGGGTTTGGTGCACCTCTACCCTCCAAGGAACCATCACCACCACTCCTCCTCCATCTTCTCCTGCCGGCTTGCAGGTCCCTACTAGCCAGGTTTCCAGAGGTGGAAATGACCCAATGCTAGAGATTGTTGGAAATGTAACCAACAGCAGCCAGCCAAGGCTTTCCAACTCTCAGCTCTCCACGGTCATGGCTGCTGAGGCTGCAGAGGGGAGCATCAAGTTGCAGAAACAGGTTAACTGCTGAGACTGAGCTGTGGTCTGGGTTTGTGGATTTCCAGCAACATATACCAACATTTCTGCAAGGAGCATTTTATAAACATGGGGTTCATTTATGTGTAAGTTACATGGAGTAAAATTCATCTTTTGTAGGTGTACAGCTCAATGAGTTTTGACAAATGTAAATGGTCATGTAGCCATTGCACAGACAAAATTTAGAACATTGCTAGCACCAGCTGGGCGCAGTGGTTCATGCTTGTAATCCCAGCACTTTGGGAGGCTGAGGTGGGCGGATAACAAGGTCAGGAGTTTGAGATCAGCCTGATCAACATGGTGAAACCCTGTCTCTACTAAAAATACAAAAAGGAGCTGGGTGTGGTGGTGTGCACCTGTAATCCCAGCTACTGGGGAGGCTGAGGCAGGAGAATCACTTGCACTGGGGAGGCGGAGGTTGCAGTGAGCTGAGATTGCACCACTCCAGCCTGGGTGACAGAGCAAGACTCCGTCTCAAAAAAAAAAAAAAAAAAAAAAATTGCAAGCTGCACCCCAATGGTTTCCTTGTGCTCCTTGCCCTTTAGTTCTCTCTCAGCCCCCAGGGCCTGGTAAGAGTATTTTTCCTGCATCATTTTCCCCCTTTTCTCTAAATGTCCTCTATCTGTCTTCTTTCAGTTAACATTATGTTTTCGAGATTCACCTGAATCATTATGTGTATCAGTAATTCCCTATTCATTGCTGTAGATGTCCATCACTTTACTTATTTTATGTTAAATATTTTATTGTGGCAAAATATAGCCAGCCCTCCATATTCATGGGTTCTGTATCCGTTGATTCAACCAACCACGAATCAAAAATCTCTGGAAAACATTCTGTCTGTACTGAACATGTACAGACTCTTTTCCCTTGTCATTATTCCCTAAACAATACAGGACAACAACTATTTACATAGCATTTATATTGCATCAGGTATTATGAGTAATCTAGAGATGATTTAAAGTATATGGGAGGATGTGCATAGGTTATATGCAAACACTACTGCATTTTATAGAAGGGACGTGAGCACAGTGGATTTTGGTATCTACTGGAGGTCCTGGAACCAATTCCCCATGGATATAGAGGGAGTATACATAAAACATAAAATTTGTCCTTTTAACAATTTTTGGTTTTTTTTTGGAGACGGAGTCTTGCTCTGTCGCCCAGGCTGGAGTGCGGTGGCTGGATCTCAGCTCACTGCAAGCTCCGCCTCCCGGGTTCACGCCATTCTCCTGCCTCAGCCTCCCTACAGGCGTCCGCCACCTCGCCCGGCTAGTTTTTTTGGTATTTTTTAGTTGAGACGGGGTTTCACCGTGTTAGCCAGGATGGTCTCGATCTCCTGACCTCGTGATCCGCCTGTCTCAGCCTCCCAAAGTGCTGAGATTACAGGCTTGAGCCACCGCGCCCGGCCAAGAATTTCAATTCCTACCCATCCTCGACAATGCTTGTTACTTTCCTTTTTAAAATAAGTATAGCACTCCTATTAGGTGTGCAGTGGTAACTCATTATGGTTTTGATTGCATCCTAAACCATCCTATTGACTAATGATGTTGAACATCTTTTTTTCTCATGTGCTTTTTTTTTTTTTGCCATTTGTATACTTTCTTTAGAGAATTGTCTATTTCAGTTCTTTGCCCAGTTTTGAAAGCTATTTTGTGTGTTTTTTGTTACTGAGTTATAGAAGTTTTTTATATATTCTGGATATTAAGCCCTTATCACAGATATGATTTGCAAATATTTTCTGTGGGTTGTCCTTTCACTCTCTTAATAGTGTCCTTTGATGCACAAGAGTTTTTGATTTCGATGAAGTCTCTTTTGCTATTTTTTTTGAGACGGAATCTGGCTCTGTCGCCCAGGCTGGAGTGCAGTGGCCAGATCTCAGCTCACTGCAAGCTCTGCCTCCCGGGTTTACACCATTCTCCTGCCTCAGCCTCCGGAGTAGCTGGGACTACAGGCGCCTGCCACCTTGCCCGGCTAGTTTTTTGTATTTTTAGTAGAGACGGGGTTTCACCGTGTTAGCCAGGATGGTCTCGATCTGCTGACCTCGTGATCCGCCCGTCTCGGCCTCCCAAAGTGCTGGGATTACAGGCTTGAGCCACCGCGCCCGGCCAATGTTTTTTCTTTTGTTGTCTGTGCTTTTGGTGTTACAACCAAGAAATTATTGCAAAATTATATATCACAGTTTTTTTTCTATGTTTTCTTCTAAGAGTTTTATAGTTTTAGCTCTTATATTTCAGATATTTGATCTATTTTGAGTTAATATTTTTGTATATGGTATTAGACAAATATCCAACTTGATTCTTTTCATCATGGATACTCAGTTTTCCCAGCACTAGTTTTTTTTTTTTTTTTTGGGGGGGGCGGGGAGGTGCTTAATGTTTATTACATAAATGAATGTTCCAGTGAATACATAAATAAGTATACATTCATGCAGGACTTTGTATACCAGACATGCCTGCCATTCACCATTCAGTCCCAGCACTGGGAGGAGGGACCATACCTCACCTACGGTCATGGCTGATAGGGTCACCTATGGGCATAGCTGATAGGAGCCTTGCCATCGAGCAACTCTGTAACGTAGCTTGGTTTGAAAGCTGAAATGAACCAATGACGTTCTTTTGAAAGTTTGGGATATGGCATTAAGATACTTAGTCAACTCAGAGGTGCTAGTACCAAAAGGTCTCATGAATCTGGAACCAGAACCATTAAGGGGAGAGGCGGGGCAGATCTCTCAATGGAGACTTTCCCATTGAGAATTTCAGTACTCCTTCTTGTAGCCTAATGGCCTTGTCACATTGTTATATTCATGTTCAAGGTAAAGCTAAGATAAGCTGGCCAGGAGATACAGCACAACAGAAAACAAAGCAACCAGCATGCTCGTTCTGCACACCCACTGCATTTTCCTCTCTGAATATCCACATGCCCTTGTGGTTGCTGAGCACACGTCGTTTGAATTTGCCTGCAGTTTTACTTGTTGTGGTCCTGACCAAACTCTCCGTGACCCTCATCTAAATGCCACCCATCATTTGTCCAAAATGTCTGCATTTTCGATGAGGGATTTTTTCAGAGCTCTCCCTGGTCCAGCTTAGTTACTTAAGGACCAGGCTATGTGTCTGGCATCAACCTCTGATCTAATCAGCTTTGGACAGGGAGATGAGGTCACATATTCCCTAGGGCTACTCCTTATAAGGGCTGGGTGGTCAGGAGAAGTTGGATAAGAAGCGACAGTTGGTCCAAGGCAAAATATCTGGAATGGTCACCGCAGGTTCCCTCTATTTTTTTTTTTTGAGACAGATTCTCCCTCTTCTGCCCAGGCTGGAGTGCAGTGGTACAATCTTGGCTCACTGCAACCTCCGCCTCCCAGGTTCAAGGTATTCTCCTGCCTCAGCTTCCCCAGTAGCTGGGATCACAGACTAGTGCCACTGCGCCTGGCTAATTTTTTGTATTTTAAGTAGTGACGGAGTTTCACCATGTTGGCCAGACTGGCCTTGAACTCCTGACTTCAGGTGATCTGCCTGCTTCTGTCTCCCAAAGTTCCTAGCACTAGTTTTTGAAAAGGTGGTCTTTTCCCCATTGAATGGTCTTGCTGCTCTTGTTAAAAATCCTTTGACTCTGTAGGTGAAGATTATTTCTGAGCTCTCTATTCTATTCCATTGGTCTGTGTGTCTGTCTTATGCTCTTCTGATTGCTGTAGCTTTGTATTGAGCTTTGAAATCAGGAAATGTGAGATCTCCAAATTTGTTTTTACTTCTCAAGATTTGTTTTGGCTATTTGAGGCCTCTTGAGATTACATGTGAATTTTAGATGGAGTTTTCTATTTCTGCAAAAAATAACTGGAATTTTGACAGAGATTTGATTGAATCTATAGATTGCTTTGGGTACTATTGGCATTGTAACAATATTAAGTCTTCTAATCCATGAACATGGGATGTCTTCCATTTATTTATGTCTCCTTTAATCGTTCAGTAATCTTTTGTAGTTTTCTGTACAAGTCTTTCATCTCCTTGGTTAAGTTTATTCCTGAGTATTTTATTCTTTTTTATGCTATTGTAACTGGAATTGTTTTCCTAATCTCATTTATAGATTGTTTATAGTATATAAAAATAAAACATTTTTATGAGCTGATTTTTTATATGGCAACTTTGCTAAATTCACTTATTCGCTGTAACAGTTTTGTCCTTTTTTTTAAATAGTTAGAATTTTGTACATATGTGATCATGCCTTTTGTGAGAAGGGACATTTTGACTTCTTCACTTCAAACTTAGATGTCTTTTATTTCTTTTTCTTGACTGATTGTTCTGCTTAGAACTTCCAGTACTATGGTGAATAGAAGTGGTGACGGCAGGCATCCTTGTCTTGTTCCAGCTATTAGAAAAAAAGTTTTCAGTCTTTCTCTATTGAGTATTATGTTAACTATGGGGTTGTCATATATGGCCTTTGTTATATTGAGATAATTTTCTTCTATTCCTAGTTTGTTGAGTGTTTTTCATCATGACACGATGTTGGGTTTCATCAAATTCTTTTTTTGCAATCAAGAAAATCATGTGATTCTTTCCTTTATTCAGTTACTGTAGTGTATCGTATTAATTGAATTTCATATGTTGAACCATCCTTTAGTTCTGGAAATAGATTCCCCTTGGTCATTGTGTATAATCATTTTAATACGCTGCTGAATTTTGTTTGCTAGTATTTTGTTGAGGTTTTCCACATCAATATTTATAAAGGATATTGGTCTGTAGTTACACTGGCCTCATAAAATGAGATAGGAAGTATTTCCTTCTCTTCAACTTTTTGGAATAGTCTGAGAAGAATTGGTACTAGCTCTTCATTAATGTTTGGTAGAATTCACCAGTGAAGTCACTAGGTTTTGGTATGTTGTGTTTTTGTTTTCATTTGTCTTAAGCTATTTTATACCCTGCGATTTCTTCTTTGAACCTTTGTTCCTTCTAATACTGGTTTCTAATTTCTTCCACTGTGGTTATAAAAAATATTTTGAATAATTTCAATCTTTTAAAATTCATCAGTTCTTCTTCTGTGGCTAAATATGATCTATCTTGGAGAATGTTCCATGTGTACTTGAGAAAAATCTGTATCTTTCTGTTGTTGGATGGAGTGTGTTGTCTAAGTCTGTTAGATCTAATTAGTTCATGGTTTTGCTTTAAATCCTCACTTTCTGTATTGATCTTCTGTCTGGTTGTCCTGTTCATTATTGAAAGTGGGGCATGGGGCATTAAAATTTCCAACTATTTTTATAGAGCTGTATGTTTCCCCTTTCAATTCTCAATGTTTGTTCAGTGAATACATGTTTATAATTGTTAAATTTTCTTGGTAAATTAACTCCTTTATCAGTATATATTGTCTTTGTCTCTTGTCACAGTTTTTGATGTAAAGGTTGTTTTGTCTGGGTTTAGTGTAGCCATCTCAGATCTCTTTTGGTTACTATTTGCACGAGACATGTTTTTTCATCCTCTCATTTTCAACCTATTTCTATCCTTAGATCTAAAATGAGTCTCTCATAGACAGCAAATAGTTGGACTATTTAAAAAAAATTCATTCTGCTAATCTGTACCTTTAATTCTTTGACATTTAAAGTAATTACTGATAAGGAAGAACTTATTTCAGACATTTAGCTATTTGTTTGCCATATATCTTGTATGCTTTTTGTTCCTCAATTCCTACATTATTGCCATTTTTGTATTTAGTTGGTTTTTTTGGTAGTGTATCTTTTTTTTTTTTTTTTTTTTTTTGAGACGGAGTCTCGCTCTGTCGCCCGGACTGGAGTGCAGTGGCCGGATCTCAGCTCACTGCAAGCTCTGCCTCCTGCGTTTATGCCATTCTCCTGCCTCAGCCTCCCGAGTAGCTGGGACTACAGGCGCCCGCCACCTCGCCCGGCTAGTTTTTTGTATTTTTTAGTAGAGACGGGGTTTCACCGTGTTAGCCAGGATGGTCTCGATCTCCTGACCTCGTGATCCGCCTGTCTCGGCCTCCCAAAGTGCTGGGATTACAGGCTTGAGCCACCGCGCCCGGCCAGTACTGGCTTTTATAATTACTCATGTGGTTACCTTTCCAGCATTCTGTTTTTCTACATATGGTTTTGAGTTATTGACTAATGTCCTTTAATTTCAGCCTAAGGTATGTCCTTTAGTAGGTCTACTGGTAGCAAATTACCTCAGCTTTTGTTTATCTGGAAGTGTCTTAGTTTCTCCTTCATTCTTGAAAGATCGTTTTGGCAGATATGGAGTTCATGGTTGACAGCTTTTGTTTTCCAGTCCTTTAAATATATCATCTCACTGCCTTCTGGCCTCCATGGTTTCTGATAAGAAATCAGCTGTGAATTCCATAGAGAATCACTTGTAGGTGATAAACCACTTGTCTCTCACTGATTTCAATATTCTCTCTTTGTCTTTGTCTTTCAACAAGTTGAGTCTTATGTGTCTTGGTGTAGATCTCCTTGAGTTCATCCTGCTTGAAGTTCACTGAACTTTTTGAACATGTATATTTTCATTTCTTTTTATCATATGGGGAATTCCGGGCCATTAGTTCACAGATAATGTCTCTGCCCCTTTCCCTCTCCTTCTGGAGTGCTCATGATTTATCTATATTTATATCTAACCTGTATCTCTACATGTCTATGTGTGTGTGTGTGTATGTGTGTGTGTGTGTGTGTTTGATGGTGTCCCACAGATCTCTCAGGTTCTGTTTATTTTCTTTATTGTTTTTCTTTCGCCTCCTCAAACTGGATAATTTCAGTTGTCTTAATTTTAAGTTTGACAATTCTTTTCCTGTCTGCTCAAAACCTGCCACTGAATCACTCTAGTAAATTTTTAAATTTCAGTCATTATACTATTCAGCTCCAGAATTTCTGTGTGGTTTCTTTTGATAATTTACATCTCTTTGACATTCCCTATTTGTTCATACATTGTTTTCCTGATTTTATTTACTTAGTTTTTGTCTATGGTTTCCTTTCACTTACTGAGAATATTTAAGAGAGTTGATTTTAACATCTTTGACTACTAATTCTAGTGTCTGGGCTTTCTTAGGAATAGTTTCTGTCAAATTCTTTTTTTTCCAGTGAATGAGCCATATTAAAAATTTTTTTAACATATATTTTTTGAGACAGAATCTTACTCTATTGCCCAGCAGGCTGGAGTGCAGTGGTGCAACCTAGGCCCACTGCAACCTCCAGCTCCTGGGTTCAAGCAGTTCTCCTGCCTCAACCTCCCGGGTAGCTGGGATTACAGGAATGTGCCACCATGCCTGCCTAATTTTTGCATTTTTAGTAGAGATGGGGTTTTACCATTTTGGCCAGGCTGGTCTTGAACTGCTGACCTCAAGTGATCCACCTGCCTCGGCTTCCCAAAGTACTGGGATTGCAGGTGTGAGCCACCGCGCCGGCCCATATTTGTCTTTCTTTTTTTTTTTTGTATGCTTTGTAACGTTTTTTGTTCAGACTGAATGTTCTGAGTATTATAATGTGATAACTCTGGAAATGAGATTCCCTCTCCTCTAGGATTGCTTTTGAGGCTACAGTCATCCATTTGTACAGTGACTTCTCCAAACCATTTTTGCAAGGTATCTTTCACTTGTCATGTGTAGTCACTGAAGTTTTTGTTCTATTATATCTGCAGTTAGCCTGCATCCTGATAGAGATTTCCTTAAATGTCAAAGTTCAGCATCCTCTCTCCTCACCAATCCCTGATTGCAGGAACCATGCCATGATGGCATGGACATTGCCATGACTATTTCCATAGGTCACACTCATACAAGAGGAACTGATAAGAATGTAATCACAAGTCAAGGGTATTAAATATTGCCAAATTACTCTCTGAAATATTTTTACCAATTTAGTCTTCCACCAATAGATTATGAATACTCTTTCTGATCTGCTCACCAACACCAAGCATTCTTTAAATCTTTGCCAATTTGAGAAATGAGTGATGTTTTATTGTTGCTTTAATTTTGTTATTTTTTTACTAGTGAATTTGATATATTCTTTAGTCTTTGGGATTTCTCTGTTGTTGTTAATTTGTATCTTTGCCCAGCTTGGGGCATCCCTTTCTCTCTTTCCTTAGCCATTTATGAGTAAAAACTGTTTTCTAAAAACTCCATAGTCTCTTTGAAAAAACAAACATTTAAAACATTATAATGGCCGGGCATGGTGGCTTATGCTGTAATCCCAGCACTTTGGGATGCCGTGGTGGGCAGATCACAAGATCAGGAGATCGAGACCATCCTGGCTAACACGGTGAAACCCCATTTCTACTAAAAATACAAAAAATTAGCTGGGTGTGGTGGCGGGCACCTGTAGTCCCAGCTACTTGGGAGGCTGAGGCAGGAGAATTGCTTGAACCCGGGAGGCGGAAGTTGCAGTGAGCAGAGATCACGCCACTGCACTCCAGCCTGGGTGACAGAATGAGACTCCATCTCAAAAAATACAAAAAACAAACAAACAAAAAATTATAACATGTCAGTTGGTTAATGGTATTGGGAAAATTGGCTTTCTATATGGCAAAAGACTAATTTGAATCTTACTTTATATCATATAGGAAAATCAAGAGTCTATATGGGATAAATAGCTCAAACTCCAAAGATGATGAAAGGAAATTGAGTGGAAGAATATCTTTTTGACATTGTGGCTAGGGAAGGACCATCAAAACAATATATAAAGGGGGAAATTGATTTATATGAACATATTAAAATGAAATATCTCTGTTCAAGAAAGAACGCCATGAGACATGAACAGAAGGCTGATAAATGAGAATATATTTACAATGACTCTTAGTAATGAGGATTAATCTTGGAAAAAGATATGTGTAGGCAATGCACAAAAAAGAAATCATGACTAGTTAATAGATCCATGGAAAGATGCTTACTTTTACCAATAACCAGAAAAATGGAAACCTAAAAAAAAAGATGATATTTTACACTCATCTGATTGGAAAAGATTAGGAAGTCACATAATATT
The DNA here is from genome assembly GCF_000951035.1 of Colobus angolensis palliatus. Classification (NCBI taxonomy): domain Eukaryota; kingdom Metazoa; phylum Chordata; class Mammalia; order Primates; family Cercopithecidae; genus Colobus; species Colobus angolensis. The sequence goes on along the minus strand of NW_012114455.1, from coordinate 5,298,973 downwards.
CAGTGCTGGCAAGGATGGGAAAAAATGGGAGCCGCCTTGCACTGCTGGTAGAAGTGTAACCTGGTATAGCCATTTTGGACACCTAGCTTTCTTGTATTTAAAGTGTGCACACACCCCACGACCAGGCAGCCATATAGTAGAAAACTACCACGTGCGTGCAGAAGGAGAAGTCAAGAGTATTCTTTGTTTTTTTGAGACAGAGTTTCGCTCTTGTTGCCCAGGCTGGAGTGTAATAGCACCATCTCAGCTCACTGCAACCTCTGCCTTCTGGGTTCAAGCAATTCTCCAGCCTCAGCCTGATACAGATGTATCTTGCTTCTTCATCCAGCTTGCTACTCTGTGCCTTTTAAGTGGGGCACTTAGCCTGTTTATTTTCAAGGTTAATATGTGCTGATTTGATCCTGTCAGTATGTTGTTAGCTTCCTCCCCAACTTGTAAGTGTTGGGTGCCCACAGACTCCATCCTCAGACTTCTCCTCTAGCCACACTACCTCTTGTGGGATCTCATTCCCTATTGTCATGTTAGCATCATGCACATATAATGACTTGTATTTCCAACTGCCTACTCAATATTGCTGCTTGAGTGTCTAATAGACATCCACAATATAAAGGAAAAAAAACTTTTTTCTACTCTCACACTTAACACAACACAGAACACTGCCGTGACCAAAATGTGTGGGTATTTTCCCAAGCAATTTGCCAGTAGTACCAACTGGGTGCCCTACAATTCAGTTCAATTCTGACACTAACTAGTGTTAGTGCAGATCCCACAGGTTAGGGCAAAATCCCACAAGACTATTCCTCTGCTTTAGATACCAGTCACAAGTCCCAGGTTGTCACCTATATTTCTGACCAACTAGCTATAAAATTGGGTTTCCCAGGATTCCCTCTTCAGGTTCGATAATTTGCTAGATGGCTCATGGAACTCAAGGAAATCCTTACTTATATTTACTGATTTATTATTTAATAAAGAGTATGCTAAAATACAGATAGCCCCATGAAGAGGTATGTGGGGGAGATAAAGAAGAGTCCTGAGCTCAGGAGATTCAAGGGTTTTAGGAGCTCCATGCCAGGAACCAGGGAGAAAGACCGGAATATTTATATGTAACTGTCTAATAGACATCTCAAACTTAATCTGTTCAATATCAATCTCCAGTACCTCTCCTCCCCTGAACCTCCTCCTCTTGTAGCCTTCACCATCAGAGTTAATGGTAATACCATCCTTTCATTTGCTGAGGACAAAAACATTGGAAAAATATTTGACTTGTTTTTCTTATAGGCGTCACATTCAACTCAGTTCTTCAAAATTGAAAACATATAATCCCGAATCCTACCACTTCTTGTCATTTCCAGTGTGACTCCTTGTCCAAACCACTGCCATCTGTTAAATGGCGTGCATTATTGCAATCACCTCCCAAATGGAGCGTCTGCTCCTGTCCTTGACCTCTCAAGTCTATTCTCAATACATCAAAAAGTGCAATCTGGTTAACAGCTAAATCAAATCAATGTCACTCCTCTCCTCATATCCCTCCAATGTCATTCATGTCACTAAGAGAAAAAAAGGCAGAGTATTTACAAGATTCTGTATGATAAGGCCCCCTGCGATCTCTCTGATTTTATCTCCAACTCTCTCCTCATTTGTTCCACATTCCATCAACACACAAGATAGACTCATACCCATCAGGAATAGATGTCAGATTTCGTAATTTTTTTTCTGTATATATTAATTGTATGGTTGTTTTTTAAAAAAACTACTTGTCAATGTGGTAAATTACATTGACTGATGTTTGAATGTTAACCTAATTTTGCATTCCTGGGTTAAACTCAACATGACCGTATCCATTTTACATGTTGTTAGATTTTATTAAATTTTTGTTAAGAATTTTTGCATCTCTGGTTATGGAGGATATTGCCTTTTAGTTTTCTATCCCTGTAATATCTTTGGTTTTGGCATCAGGGTTATCTTCATCACAAAGAAGTTGTGATGTACTCTTTCCTCTACTGAATTTGCAGTTTTCTTTGAGATAAAGTTTTGTATTAAAAATTTCATTTCTCAGCATGATGTGATGGCTCATGCCTGTAAGCCCAATGCTTTGGGAGGCCAAGGCAGGAGGATCACTTGAGGCCAGGAGTTTGAGACCAGCTTGGGCAACATAGCAAGACCCTCTCTACAAAAAAAAAATTAATAATTTCTTATTTATATACAGATATTTATGTTTTTCATTTCTTCTTGAGTTTTAGTAATTCATTTGTTTCAAAAAATTTGCTTAATTAATTAAAATTGTAAATTGACTGGCAAAAAGTTATTCTTAACATTCCATTACTATATGTTTGAAATCTAAAGAATCTGTTGTGAAGGTACCTCTCTTATTCCTGATATTGGTAATTTGTGATGAGTTTTTTCCCCTAACCACTCTAGCTTGAGGTTTGTCAATCTTTTTATTTTTTATTTTTTAATTTTATTTATTTATTTATTATACTTTAAGTTCTAGGGTACATGTGCCCAATGTGCAGGTTTGTTACATGTGTATACATGTGCCATGTTGGTGTGCTGCACTCATTAACTCATCATTTACATTAGGTATATCTCCTAATGCTATCCCTCCCTCCTCCCCCCTCCCCACAATAGGCCCCGGTGTGTGGTGTTCCCCTTCCTGTGTCCAAGTGTTCTCATTGTTCAATTCTCACCTATGAGTGAGAACATGCAGTGTTTGGTTTTCTGTTCTTGCGATAGTTTGCCGAGAATGACGGTTTCCAGCTGCATCCATGTCCCTACAAAGGACACAAACTCATCCTTTTTTATGGCTGCATAGTATTCCATGGTATATATGTGCCACATTTTCTTAATTCAGTCTGTCACTGATGGACATTTGGGTTGATTCCAAGTCTTTGCTATTGTGAATAGTGCCGCAATAAACATACGTGTGCATGTGTCTTTATAGCAGCATGCTTTGGGTATATACCCAGTAATGGGATGGCTGGGTCAAATGGTATTTCTAGTTCTAGATCCTTGAGGAATCGCCATACTGTTTTCCACAATGGTTGAACTAGTTGATATTTTCAATGGTTTTTCATGTCTCAATCTCCTTCAGTTCAGCTCTGATTTCAGTTATTTGTTGTCCTCTGCTTTGGGGTTGGTTTTCTCTTGGTTCTTTAGTTCTTTTAGTTGTGATGTTAGGTTGTTAACTTGGGCTCTTTCTAGCTTTTTGATGTGAGCATTTAGTGCTGTAGTTTCCCTCTTAACATTGCCTTAGGTGTGTCCCAGAGGTTCTGGTATGTGTATCTTTGTTTTCATTCGTTTCAAAGAAATTCTTGATTTCTGCCTTAATTTCATGATTTACCCAAAAGTCAGTCAGGAGCAGGTTATTCAATTTCCATGTAATTGTATGGTTTTGAGTGATTTTCTTAGTCTTGATGTCTAATTTGATTGTATGGTGGTCTGAGATATTTCAGTTTTTTTTTTTTTGCATTTGCTGAGGAGTGTTTTATGTGTGATCATGTGATGGATTTTAGAGTATGTGCCATGTGGTGATGAGAAGAACATATATTCTGTTGTTTTGGGGTGAAGAGTTCTGTAGATATCTATCAGGTTCACTTGATCCAGTGGTGAGTTTAGGTCCTGAGTATCTTTGTTAATTTTCTGCCTTGATGATCTGTGTAATACTGTCAGTGGGATGTTAAAGTCTTACTGTGTCTGAAGTCTAAAGTTAAAGTATTATTGTGTGGAGGTCTAAGTCTCTTCAAAGGTCTCTAAGAACTTGCTTTATGAATCTGTGTGCTACTGTGTTGGGTGCATATATAATTTGGATAGTTAGCTCTTTTTGAATCGAACCCTTTACTATTATGTAATGCTCTTCTTTGTCTTTTTTTTTTTTTATCTTTGTTGGTTTAAAATCTGTTTTTCTGAAATTAGGATTGCAACTTTTGCTTTTTTCTGTTTTCCATTTGCTTGGTAGATTTTCCTCCATCTCTATTTTGAACCTATGGGTGTCATTGCATGTGAGATGGGTCTCTTGAAGACAGCATACCAATGGGTCTTGGTGCTTTATCTGGCTTGACACTCTGTACCTTTTAATTGGGTCACTTAGCCCATTTACATTCAAAGTTGGTATTGATATGTGTGGATTTGATCCTCTCATCATGATGTTAGTTGGTTATTATGTTGGCTTGTTTATGTGGTTGCTTCATAGTGTCACTGCTCTGCGTAAAGTGTGTTTTTCTAGTGGCTGGTAATAGTCTTTCCTTTCCATATTTACTGCTTTCTTCAGAAGGTATTGTAAGGCAGGTCTAGTGAAAATAAATTCGTTTAGCATTTCCTTGTCTGAAATGGATTTCTTCTTCACTTATGAAGCCTAGTTTGGCTGGATACAAAATTCTGGGTTCAAATTTTTTTCTTTAAGAATGTTGAATATTGGCTCCTAATTTCTTCTGGCTTGTAGGCTTTCTGCTGGGAAGTCTTCTAGGGGATTCTGATGGTGTCCGTTTGTGGAGTCACACTGGTAGTGGTATTGGCATAGAAGCAGGGCACTGGCAGGTGCAAGTCTTTGTGCATTATATGTGCCTCACATGCAGAGGGCAAGGGAGGGGCTGCTGTTCTCCATGACTACTTTATTTCCCTTGGCAGTGTTGGCCCAAGGATAGTACACTGGTGGGGGCAGGGTTGGCTGGCTCTGTGCCTGTCAAAGACTGCAATGGTGGTTGGCAGGGTTGGGGGACAGACTGCACCCCTGCAGCAGCAGTGGCAGCGCAGGATGCATGCACACGTGTGCTGGTAGGGAAAGGAAAACAAAAGTTGCCCATGCACACACATGCCTGCAAGGCAGTGTGTGGGGTTGCAGTGAGCCGGGGGAAGCTGCAGTGTGGAGAGGGAGCAGGTGGGCTGATGTATGGCCATGGGGGCCACTGCACTGGAGCTCTCCACTAGTCAGGCATGGTCCGTCAGCACAGAAACTATGATGAAGTCCCCAGGGAACCCAAGGCTGACCTACAAGCAGGTGCTGCCAGTCTGGGCCCTGGGAAAGGCCAGCAGACCAAGGGGTGATCAGGTTGGACTGGCCCCATCTGATGGGCAACACTGCCCTGCAGAGTTCAGGTTCGACAGTTTCCCTAGGGCTGAAGTCTCCTATGGGAGCAAGTTGAGCCTAAGGGGATAGCCATCCCTGGCCATGCTCCACTACAGATGCTCCTGCACCAAACCCTCTGGGCTGCCCCTGCCACTTCTCTAAGCAGCTCTCCCTGCCAACTCAAGTGTTTGTGGTGATTGAGGGGTCTTCTCCTGTCAGGATTTCACAGGCCCATGGCCAGAGTGGGTTGCTCCTTGTCAGTTCAACTCACTTGATCCCCTGAAATTATTGGGGGCTAGGAATGAGTCCTGGTGCATGGTAGCCCCATGCAGTTCCCAGCTTCCTCCGCCTTCAGCTCAGCTTCTCTGTCTTCCCTCTGTCCACTCTCAGTGCCTTTCTTCTGAAAATCTGTTGGGAGTGTGCCAGTCATCTCAGCCCCTCGGTGGCAGCTGTTCTACCTGGCTGCATCTCATTGGTCATCTTGCCTGATCCTTATTTCTATTCTTATAGTCTTTTTTCATGAATCAGTTCTTTCTTCAGTTCTGAAAAATTCGCAGCCACAATCTCCTCAAATATTTCCTTCTCTCTGTTTTATGTTCTGGTATGCCTCTCCAGAACGTTAGGTAGGCCCTAATCCAGTGTTGCTCCTGTTCATTCTATTCTCCATATATCAACTGCTTTTTTGTATTCCCATCCTTTTATTTCTCTCTTTATCTCTATTTAATCTCTTTATCTCTGTATGTGAAATTTCGAATTCAATTATTGTATAGTTCACTGGTAGCATCTTTAGCTGTGTCTGATCGACTACAGATATTTTAAAATCTCAGCTATGCAGAATTAGACTGAAGTTAATCTTTGGTTCATTATATACTTTTGCCATTTGTTCATGCATGACCCTCTTTTATGTGTTCATATATGTATCTATTCACTAATAGCATAGACAAATTAGGGACTAGAGTGCTAACAATAACTTATATATATCCATGTGTGTCCTCCTGACCTTGTTCAAGTGCTTCCTCTCATCCAAGGTAACCACTTCCTGAACCTTGTGCTTATTATTCCTTAACTGCAAAAAAAAAAAAAAAACCCTTTATCTTATATTTTAAGAATATATGTATTACTAAATAGCACATTTTATAGTTCTGGTTTTTTTTAACGTTAAAAATTTGTAACCTTTTAAAAGTGGTGAAAATTGTCTTTTTTTTTTAATTCACAATGTTATCAAGGTTCATCCCAATTGCTACATGTAGCTGTAATTCATTTGTTTAGACTGTATTAGAATGTTTGTTTCATTGTACAATTGCATGACTGTATCACAGTTAATTTATCCACTCTTCTGTCAATGAGCATTTGAGTGGTTTCCAGGTTTCTGCTATTGTGAACAGCACTACTACAAACATTATTATTCATGTTTCTTGGGTTTATCTTGGTTATGTTCCAAGAAATGGAGTTGCTGAGACATAGACTATGTGAATGCTCAACTTTTCAAGATAGTAATGCATTCTTTTTCTAGGTGGTTGGATCTGCTATTTAACCTATCTGTTGAGGTTTAAATTTTCAATGACAATGCTTTTCACTTGTAAAAGTATTATGTAGTTTTTTTTTTTTTTTGATGGAGTCTTGCTCTGTTGACCAAGCTGGAGTATAGTGGTGTGATCTAGGCTCACTACAACCTCCGCTTCCCGGGTTCAAGCGATTCTCCTGCCTCAGCCTCTCAAGTAGCTGGGACTATAGGTGCACACCACCACACCCTGCTAATTTTTTATTTTTTTTTTAATTTTTAGTAGAGATGGGGTTTTGCCATGTTGGCCAAGCTGGCCTTGAACTCCTGACCTCAGACAATCTGCCCTTCTCGGCTTCCCAAAGTGCTGGGATTACAGGCATGAGCTACCATGCCCAACCTATGTAGTTTTTAAAATCAAATTTGCTTTTGACTTTTCCAAACTTTCTTCTATTGATATTGTGGCTTCTATTCTTCCATTTATCTGTTTAATCAGCTTATGTGTCCATAACTCTTCTCAAATTGTGTAATTATCTTCAGTGCTTGAGGTGCCAAGTCTGTTTGTTATATCTTCTTAATACCCATATATACTCCCTCACCCCATGGTTGTTTGTGTCTTTATGTGGTTTATAATTTTGGTTGTGAGCTTGTTTTAAGCCTGCCTTTTTTCCCCTGGGGGAATTCTGTGTATTCTGACTTAAGTGCCTCTACAAAGTAACTTTTCAGTTTCTTCTTTTGGAGCACAGAATTTCAATGGTTTTAGGATGTATGTTTAAGCAGCTGCCTTGATTTGGGGTTCCTGTATCTGTATACAGCGTTCTTCTAGACTCTACACCTTCACATGGTACAGGCCTGGAGTTTTAACTTCTCATAAATGACTTTCTTGGGTTTGTTTTGTTTCAATTCCATCAGCTTCCTTGCTACTTCCACACATTGTCACCCAGGCTAGAGTGCAGTGGCACAGTCTTGGCTCACACTGTTCTCCTGCCTCAGCCTCCCGAGTAGCTGGGACTACAGGTGCCTGGCACCACGCCCAACTAATTTGTTTGTATTTTTAGTAGAGACAGGGTTTCACCGTTAGCCAGGATGATCTTGATCTCCTGACCTCGTGATCTCGGCCTCCCAAAGTGTTGGTGGGATTACAGGCATGAGCCACTGCACCCAGCCTGATGGTTGGAGTTTTCAAAGTTCCCTTTCCGGGAACTGGGAAGAAGCTCATTGATTGTGTCTCTGAGATTTATAAAGAGAATTCAATTAGTTTTCAAACTTATGTATGCCCAAGACCAGTTATCCTATGCCAGTGTAAACATAAAAAAATAGTCCACAGTCCCTGGGGCTTATTTGCCAGCTGCAAAAACTCTTGGGCCAATTTGAGTTTTTTTCTTTGTTCTTTTGTTTAGTTAGGATTTCTGTGTGTAGGTGAAATAAGAGGAAAAGCCCAAGTCAGCATAGGCAGCTGTGTTGCTAGAAGTTCTCTCCATATTTTTAGGCATCACGCTACCTGACTTCAAACTATACTATAAGGCTACAGTAACCAAAACAGCATGATACTGGTACCAAAACAGAGATATAGACCACTGAAACAGAACAGAGCCCTTAGAAATAATACCACACATCTACAACCATCTGATCTTTGAAAACCTCACAAAAACAGGAAATGGGAAAAGGATTCCCTATTTAATAAATGGTGCTGGGAAAACTGGCTAGCCATATGTAGAAAGCTGAAAATGGATCCCTTCCTTACACCTTATACAAAAATTAATTCAAGATGGATTAAAGACTTAAATGTTAGACCTAAAACCATACAAACCCTAGAATACAACATAGGCAGTACCATTCAGGACCTAGGCATGGGCAGGGATTTCATGACTAAAACACCAAAAGCAATGGCAACAAAAGCCAAAATTGACAAATGGGATCTGATTAAACTAAAGAGCTTCTGCACAGCAAAAGAAACTACCATCAGAGTGAACAGGCAACCTACAGAATGGGAGAAAATTTTTACAATCTACCCATCTAACAAAGGGCTAATATCCAGAATCTACAAAGAACTTAAACAAATTTACAAGAAAAAAACAAACAACCCCATCAAAAAGTGGGCAAAGGATATGAACAGACACTTCTCAAAAGAAGACATTTATGCAGCCAACAGACACATGAAAAAATGCTCATCATCATTGGCTATCAGAGAAATGCAAATTAAAACCACAATGAGATACCATCTTATGTCAGTTAGAATGGTGATCATTAAAAAGTCAGGAAACAACAGGTGCTGGAGAGGATCTGGAGAAATAGAACACTTTTACACTGTTTGTGGGTCTGTAAACTAATTCAACCATTGTGGAAGACAGTGTGGCGATTCCTTAAGGATCTAGAACTAGAAATACCATTTGACCCAGCCATCCCATTACTGGGTACGTACCCAAAGGATTATAAATCATGCTATAAAGACACATGCACACGTATGTTTATTGCGGCACTATTCACAATAGCAAAGACTTGGAACCAACCCAAATGTCATCAATGATAGACTGGATTAAGAAAATGTGACCCATATACACCGTGGAATACTATGCAGCCATATAAAAGAGATGGGTCCATGTCCTTTGCAGGGACATGGATGAAGCTGGAAACCATGATTCTGAGCAAACTATCACAAGGACAGAAAACCAAACATCGCATGTTTTCACTCATAGGTGGGAATTGAACAATGAGAACACTTGGACACAGGATGGGGAACATCACACACCAGGCCTGTTGTGGGGTGGGGGGATGGGTGAGGGATAGCATTAGGAGATATACCTAA
>NW_012114455.1:5285252-5287173 GCF_000951035.1 Colobus angolensis palliatus | reverse complement strand
GAAAGGGAACATCACACACTGGGGCCTATCATGGGGAGGGGGGAGGGGGGAGGGATTGCATTGGGAAGTTATACATGATATAAATGATGAATTGATGGGTGCTGATGAGTTGATGGGTGCAGCACACCAACATGACACAAGTATATATATGTAACAAACCTGCATGTTATGCACGTGTACCCTAGAACTTAAAGTATAATAAAAATAAAAAAATAAAAATAAAAATAAAAAAAACTAATCATAATTCTAGAACAAAATAAAAATATTAGAAGATTAATAAAAGCTATTTTATCAGAAAAAAAAGAGAAGTTTTAGATTAACAGCAAAATTGAGAGGAAGTCCCAGAGATGTCCTATATACCCACTGTGCCCACACATACACAGCCTCCTCTATTACTAACATCCCCTACCAAAGTGGCACATTTCTTTCGATGAACGTGCACTGACACATCATTATCACCCAAAGTCCATGGTTTATGTTAGGGTACACTCTTGATGTAGCACATTTTGAATTTGGACCATTGTATTACGCCATACATCCACTATTATAGTATCATACAGAATATTTTCTCTTCCCTAAAAATTCTCTGTGCTCCACCCACTTGTCATTCCCTCCCACCCTAATCCTTGGCAACCACTGATCTTTTTACTGTCTCCATAGTTTTGCCTTTTCCAGAATGTCATACTTGAAATCATACATTATGTACGCTTTCTAGGCTGGCTGGCTTCTTTCACTTAGTAGCATACATTATGTTCCCTTCACGTCTTTTCATGGCTTGACAGCTCACTTCTTTTTAGTGCTGAATAACATTCATTGTTTTCCACAGTTTATCCATTCACCTACTGAAGGACGTCTTGGTTGCTTCCAAGTTTTGAGAACTGGGAATAAAACTACTATGACATATTTTCAAGTCCTTTGGGTAAATACCAAGGAGTGTGAGTGCTGAGTTGTATAGTAAGAGTATGTTTAGTTTTGTAAGAAACCTCCAAAGTGTCTTCCAAAGTGACTGTACCATTTTACATTCCCACCAGCAATGAATGATAGTTCTTGTTGTTCCATGTCCTCACCAGCATTTGGTGGTGTCAGTATTCTGGATTTTGGCCGTTCTGATGGGTGTGTAGTAGTATCTCATTGTTGTTTTAATTTGCATTTCCCTGATAACATGTGGAGCATCTTTTCATATGCTTATTTGCCATCTGTATATTTTATTTTATGAGGTGTCTGCTAAGGTCTCTAGCCCGTTTAAAAATTGGATTGCTTGTTTTCTTATTGTTGAGTTTTAAGAGTTCTTTGTATATTTTGGATAAAAGTCCTTTATCAGATATGTCTTTTGTAAGTATTTTTTCCAAGTCTACAGCTTGCTTTTCATTCTGTTGACAGAGTCTCAAGTTTCTCACTGGTATGTACATTAACAATAGGTATTTTGTGGCTTATTCTTTGTTAAGTTGAGAGATTCCTCTCTATTTCTGGTTTATTGAGAGTTTTTTAAAATCATGAATTGGCATTAAATTTTGTCAAATTTTTTTTCTGTGTCTATTGTTATGATCTTGTGATTTTTTTCTGCAGTGAATTGCTTTGATGAATTACATATTTTTAAATGTTGAACCAGTCTTGCATACCTGGGATAAATCCCATTTTGTCATGGTGTATACTTTTTATACATCTTGAATTCAGTTTGTAATTGTTTTTGAGGAATTTTGCATCTATATTCATGTTCCTGGCCTGTAGTTTTCTTTTCTTATAACGTCTTTGTCTGGTTTTGTATTAGCGTGATGCTGGCCTCATAAAATAAGTCATAAATAAGTCTACTTCTGTCCTCTGAAAGAGATTGCAGAAAATTGGGATAATTTCTTTCTTTCTTTTTTTTTTTTTTTTGAGACGGAGTCTCGCTCTGTCGCCCAGGCTGGAGTGCAGTGGCCGG
>NW_012114455.1:5214771-5284857 GCF_000951035.1 Colobus angolensis palliatus | reverse complement strand
TTAATCCCAGCACTTTGGGAGGCCGAGGCGGTCGGATCACCAGGTCAGGAGATCGATACCATCCTGGCTAACATGGTGAAGCCCCATCTCTACTAAAAATACAAAAAATTAGCTGGGCATGGTGGCGGGCGCCTGTAGTCCCAGCTACTCGGGAGGCTGAGGCAAGAGAATGGCGTGAACCTGGGAGGCAGAGCGTGCAGTGAGCTGAGATTGCACCACTGCCCTCCAGCCCAGCCTGGGTGACAGAGTTGAGACTCCATCCAAAAAAAAAAAAAAAGGATATTAATTATTGATTCAATTTTTTAAATAGAGAAAGCCTATTTAGATTGTCTATTTCTTCTCATGTTTGTTTTGTCTGATGGTGCCTTTCAAGGAATCGGTCTGTTTTACCTCGGTTATTAAGTCCACGGTCATAGTTATTTGTAATATTCCTATATTCTGGTCTCTTTCATTTCTACTGTTAGTAGTTTATGTCCTCTTTTTCCTCAGTTAGCTTGGTTAAGGGGTTATCAATTTTATGATCTTTGAAAAAACATAAACTTTTGGTTTCATTGATTTTTCTCTATTGGTTTCCTGTTTTCAGTTTCATTGATTTCTGCTCTAATTTATTGTCTTGTCTTCTGCTCACTTTGGATTTAATTTGCTCTTATTTTTCTAGTTTATGAAGATAGATAAGTTTCTCACTAAGAATTGCTTTCACTGAATTTCATGAATTTTCATAAGTTGTGTTTTCATTTTCATTGAAACACAAATTGAAAATATATTTAAATTTCTCACGATATTTCTTCTTTGACCTATGTGTTATTTAGAAGTTTGTTATTTAATCCTTATATATTTGGGGATTTTCCAAGTGTCTGTTATTGATTTCTTATTTAATTCCACTGTGATCTGAGAGCACACAGTTGATGATTTGTATGCTTTTAAATTTGTTAAGGTCTGTTTTATGGCCCCAGAAGGTGATCTATCTTGATGAACATTCCAGAAAAGCTTCAGAAAAATTTGTCTTCTGCTGTTGTTCAATGAAACAGTCTGTAGATTTCCATTGTATCCAGTTGATGGATGGTGTCACTGAGTTCAACTCTGTCCTTACTGATTTCATGCCTACATGATCTGTCCGTTTCTAATAGAGGGGTGTTGAAGTCTTCAACTATAACAGTGGATTTACCTATTTCTTCTTGTAGTTCTATCAATTTTCGCCTCACATATTTTGATGCTCTCTTGTTTTGGTGCTCTACAAGTTAAGGATTGTAATGTCTTCTTGCAGAATTGACCCACCTTTATAATTGTGTAATGCTCCTCTTGTCTCTGATAATTTTGCTTACTTTGAAGTCTGTTCTGTCTGAAATTAACATAACTACTCCTAATTCCTTTTGATTAGGATTAGCATGGTACATCTTTTGGCATCCATTTTACTTTTACTCTATATATGTCTTTTTATTTAAAGTGGGGTTCTTATAGACAACATATAGTTGGGTCTTGTTTCTACTCTAACAATCTGTTTTTTAATGGACAATGTACCTTATAATAACAAAATCATAATTCTAATTTCTCTCCCCTGTTCCTTGCATCATTGCTGTCATTCATTTCATTTATATGTAAGTGTACATAAGCACATGTGCACGTGTGCACGCACACACACAAAAATATGCATAGTCAAATACTTTGTTGCTATTGTGGTTTTGAACAAATGTATCTGTTTAATCAATTGAGGAAGAAAAATAAAAGGGTTTATTTTACCTTCATTTATTCCTTGTTTGATGCTCTTTATGTAGATCTGAGTTTCTGATCTACATAATTTTCTTTCTCTCTAAAGAATTTCTTAACATTTCTCGTAAGGCAGGTCTACTGGCAACAAATTCTCTCACATTTGTCTGAGAAAGTCTTTGTTTCTCCTTCACAGAATTCTAGGTTGGTGGGGCTTCTCTCTGTCTGTCTCTCTCTCCACTTTAAGTAACTTTCACTCCACTCTCTTCCTACTTGCATTATTTCTGAGGAGAAGTCAAATATAATTCTTACCTCTGTTACTCCATAGATAAGTTGTTTTTTCCCTCTGGCTTCTTTCAGGAGTTTTTCTTTTCTTTGATTTTTTTTTTTTTTGTAGTTTGAATATGGTATGCTTAGGCATAGTTTTTTTTTTTGTTTTTTGTTTTTTTGCAGTTATTCTGCTTGGTGTTTCATGAGCTTCACGGATCTGTGGTTTGGTATCTAATATCAATTTGGGAAAATTATCAGTAACTATTGCTCAAATATTTATCTTGTTCCTTTTCTCCTTCCTTCCTTCCTCCTTTCCTTCTTTCCTTCTTTCCTTCCTTCCTTCCTTCCTTCTTTCCTTCCTTCCTTCTTTCCTTCCTTCCTTCTTTCCTTCCTTCCTTCCCTCCTCCCCTCCTCCCTCTCCTCCTCCTCCGCCTTCTTCTTCTCTTTTCTCTTCTCTTTTCTCTTCTCTTTTCTTCCTCTTCCTTTTCTTCTCCCCTTCCTTACTTTTTTCCTTCCTTCCTTCCTTCCTTCCTTCCTTCCTTCCTTCCTTCCTTCCTTCCTTCCCCTCTCTTTCTTTTCCTCCTCCTCCTCTTCCGTCGTCGTCGTTGTCATCGTTGTTGTCTTCCTCCTCCTCCTCCTCCTCATCCTCCTCCTCTTCTTCTTCTTCTTCTTCCTCCTCCTCTTCTCTCTTCTCCTTCTTTTCTTTCTTCTCTCTTCTTTCTTCTTCTTCATTTTCTTTCTTATCTTCTTTTTAATACAGGGCCTCACTCTGTCATCCAGGCTGGAGTGCAGTGGTGTGTTAGAACATGGCCGACTGCACCCTTGACCTCCTGGGCTCAAGCAATCCACCTGCCTCAGCTGGGCGTGGTGATACATGCCTGTAGTCCCAGCTACTCAGGGAGCTGAGGCAGGAGCTCTGTTTCTTCAAACTGTGTCTTTTGCCTTGTAATTTTTTCTTGATAGCTGGACATGATATACTGGGTTAAAGAAACTGCTGTAAATAATTTTTTAGTAATGTTATGGTAAGGTACATGGGTAGAGGAAACATTCTATAGTCTATGATTAGGTCTTAGTCTTTTAGGGAACCTATGCCTCTGGACTGTGAACTTCACAAATATTTCTCAGTCTCCTCTGGACTCCCCTTAGGTGGGAAGGAATGACTGGGGTGTGCTTGAGTTGGGTGTTTTTCTTCTCCGACGGGGAAGGCTAGAGCTAGCTGTAGCTGGGTGTTTTCCTTCCCCTAGGTCAGTAAGACTCTGATAAAAAAAACCCCTGCAGTTTAGGTTCTGGTTAAATAGTTTCTCCTGAGGGCATATCTTGTTAAAAAGAACAGAGTGCTCTGGCATATTTCAAAATGATTCCTCTCTTTCCTTCTGCCAGGAGCACAAGGAGATTTTTTTCCCCCAATATTCACTGTGAGAAACTGGTCAATCTCTTGGAGGTAAAACTCATAAAAGTGTGCCCCCAACCCCGACCCCTGTTACTGGCTTTCCCTAGTGTTTTTAACTCCTAAACTTATCCATACTCAGCCCCCAGCAATTCACAGTTTCCTCTCCAGGTGCTGGATCTCACAAAGGCTTGCTCCTGGGTTTCTGCTCCGCTAAGTTGTGACTCTCTGTATCTGCCTGTCTAGCTCTCCAATTTTGAGAGGAACAATTTGCCCTTGACCTCATTTATCGTATAGATCTAAGAAGAGTTGTTGGCTTTTTAGTTTGTTCAAATTTTTACTTGTTGCTGCAGAATGGCAACTTTTAAGCTTGTTACATACAGAACCAAAAGCTGGAACCCTGATATATTTCTATTAGAGCACTTGGGTCATTCCTTTTTGAATTTTTGTTAATTGATGAGCTCAAGTTTCTCACACGGAGGGTAACTTTTTGAGGTCAGGCACATTTTATTCATCTTTACCTCCTACACATACGTGACTTTTGCACAAATGTATTAACACACAACAGACATCCAAATATAATTGTGAAGAACAGACATAATGAATGCATAAATTAGTGAATAAATGCCACTTGTCATCATCACTTTAATACTCTCCAACTTCACTTTCCAATAAAACCTCATTTCTATTCAAACATTTTATTCTATTCAAATAATTGCCAGGTATAGAAAGGCATAGTCTTGTTCAAAGTTACAGAAGGTCAGCCCAGGTCAGATCTCTGGATAGCTGACAACCACATCTTCTCTGTTCTCCGGGGTGTGAGACACAGGACACCTCCCTTAAGGAGGCAATGTGTTATGTGTTTTACAGGCTTTTGTATACTCACTTTTTTTGTTTCAGACAGAGTGAGCTAGTGCTTGCGAAATGTTGAGAGTGGGAGCACCTTCGAGAAGGTGGTAGAACACAGGAAGCCCTTGTGCAGACTCTCAGTTCTCAGTGCTGGTAGAGCTTCTCTTGCTCCACCTGAAATATTCCTGTAACTCCAATAATGAGTGGAGACATATAACAATACTGTGCTTATGTTCTAGAGTATGTGTATGTGTGTTACCACCTGTGTCCTTGGGAAAAGAAAAACAGCACTCTATGCATAAGTCTGCCTTAACATCTACTGATTATATGGAAACTGTTTAGGTGTCTGCTTCCCCTTCTAAACTGTGGGCTGCTTGAAGGTTGGTGTTGTGTCTTCATCATTTGCACCCTAAGAGCCAACAGAGTTAATGTCTGCTGAATCAGATGATGAAAGATGAAGCATGGAACATGATGCCCACAAACAGTCCAACTGCTTTTCGGGGCCAGGATCTGTGTCTGTCATAAGCTCAGGTCTCTAAAGATGCAGTGGCCCCTTGCTCCTCTTCCCAACAGGAAGGGCAGATACCAAACCTACTACCTATCTCTTTGCTTGGCTTAATTCTCTATTCTTTGTTCATAGATCTTAAGTAGGTCTCTATTCCCACTTCTGAGAGCTAGAACCAGTTTGAGGTGTCTTCATGAAGTGTGTGGCAATAGTGTCCCTAAATAGCTTTGGGTGATGAAAGAAATTAGTTTGGGAGAGACGCCTCCCTGTTTGTCTTCTCGGTCTTGGGAGTGGGCCCCAGTAGGGCTTTGCCCCAACCCTGGCCTCTCTCTGCTCAGGGCTATGAGGTGCTCAGAGTGGTGCATTCTGAGTGTGTGAGAAGAGGAAAGGGAATATGAGTCAGAGGAGTAATTCCTAGGGCCAACCTCACCCTAGAATTGTTTCATCAAAATGGAGAGGTTGAACACTGGGGAACAAGCCCTTCGCCAAAGTCTCCACACTGTTCCGACTTGCCTTTGACTTGAGGACTCAGCAAACATTGACAAAGGGCTGACGAACCGAGAAGGGCTTGATTTACAGAGCACTCCTCTGTCCCAGGAAGAAACCAAACACTATAAATCACTGGGAGATGACCGAGGTTCTAAAGTGCCTGTAAACAGTGTGAACTGGCCTTACTCCTCACACTGCCTGGAGTCAGTTTCCAGCGGGCAGCACGCCCTCCTAAGAGGCAGGACAAAGAGAAACAGCTTCTGTACATACACCATTAGATGACTCAGATGAAGAGCCACATCAGTCACTGTCTTCTTCCAGGAAGAAGTCTTGACATCACTGGGGGGAGTTTCGTAATAACTCCCGCTCTCTGTCACCCAGCTTTAGGGGGCTTCTGTCAATACTAGGTGTTGTGATGTTTAATGGTATGAAGTAGGAGAGTCTAATTTTTATAGCTTAGCCCCAACAGCACAAGAACCTCAGTTACTACAATATTTTCTCAGACAGTCTGCCCAGCAACCATAGCCCACTTCGCTAGGATATTGGAGTGTCACATGTATTCTTTATAGTGTGATTCAAAACACCTATAGAAGAGGATCTATCTATCTATCTATCTATCTATCTATCTATCTATCTATCTATCTATCTATCATCTATCTGTCTATCATCTATCTGTCTATCTATATATCTTTCTGTCTATCTATCTATCTTTCTGTCTTATCTATCTATCTTTCTGTCTATCTATCTGTCTACACATGCACACACATATACTTTGTTTACATCAATGAGATACTCATCTGGGTTTTTTTTTTTTTTTTTGAGACAGAGTCTCGCTCTGTTGCCTGGGCTAGAGTGCAGTGGCCGGATCTCAGCTCACTGCAAGCTCCGCCTCCCGGGTTCACGCCATTCTCCTGCCTCAGCCTCCCGAGTAGCTGGGACCACAGGCGTCCACCACCTCGCCCGGCTAGTTTTTTTGTATTTTTTAGTGGAGATGGGGTTTCACCGTGTTAGCCAGGATGGTCTCGATCTCCTGACCTCATGATCCGCCCGTCTCGGCCTCCCAAAGTGCTGGGATTACAGGCTTGAGCCACTGTGCCCGGCTCATCTGGGTTTTATGGATATGAAATCTGGGATTCTTTTATCTTTCTTATAGTCAGTCAGTTATTCCAGTTGTATTTTATAGCATTTGTTTTGGCTTAGTTTCTTCCTTCTAAATTATTTAATGACCTCATCAGCCTGGGAATTTAAAATATATACCTTGTGATTATCTGTTTAGCTGAAATGTACTTATGTGTTTATTTGCTTACTTAATTTCTTGGGACTTTGGATGTGAGACTGGTACTGATGGCTGTGGGGTAGGTAATAGTGGCCCTACAGTTCCTTGGCTCTCTAGGATTCTGGAAGGAAAGTTGTTTAAGAATTAACCTAACTGTATTTCTAGCAGAAGCACAAAACATCACATGGAATTCAAACATTGAGATTCCCAGTAGCATAAGATAGCATGTCACTGCTTGTCTCTGGATTCCAGTTTCCTATAAAATGAAGGGGTTGGCCTAAATGACAAAGGTCTCCTGCTAGCTCCATCTATCTAGTCGCCCATCCATCCCCAGCAGGTTAGGTGACGGGGCTTATTACTCATGTTATTTTCAACTCTCCTGTCTTGTTACCGTAATTCCAGAGTGAGTCCTTGTGTATCTCCCTGGGCTCCTGTTCTCCAATTGCACAATAGGGACCCTCTCCCATTGGCCTCTTTTCTGCCTGCAAGGGAGCTGGCTTCAACCTCAGCTTCTCAGACAGGAGAGGTGATTGAATTCATCCCTTTTTGAAGAATCTCCAAAGCACCGCCAAAGCTGGGAAGGAAGACCCACACCAGTACAGGCGGACGCCTTGTTTCTTGTGAGGAAAACCATGAAGAATAGCTCCAACAGAGGAGCCTGGACCACAGCCCTGGGCAGCAGCTCCACCCACCCGTCCACAGGTGACCTTGGTCCTCCTTACACTTACAGAGTATGACAGCAGGAGCGGCTGTGGACATCATCTGTCTACTGTGATTTTGGAATATGATATGAACTGGGATCAACTTTTGTTAAGCCTGAGGCCATCTTTTCCCTCGAGAGTTAATGCAAAGATTACCTGCTAAATGCAGAAATTCAGAGCCAAATCAGACGAAATACACAAAATATGGTCCGTTCCCTCTAAGAGCATATAATCTAAATCAAACAGCATACATTGATAATGGGAAATCCTGGGCAGCTTTCAAGAGAATTGAATCAAATATTGAGATGACATCTTGGCCTTCGGTTTTTAGTGTACTTGGGGTGGGGCAAGGGTTGTGGGTTTAGATCCTGACTATGCTCTCAGCAGGAAAAATCACTGTCTGTAGCTAGTTGGTTAGGAGAGAATCCCAGGAGGTCAACAGGGAGCAGCACAGCATTTGGGAGGAGGCAGGTGGTGCAGGGCGAAGTCAAAGGCAGATGGGAAGAGCTCACATAACGAGAACCAGCGTTTTCCAGAACCGTACAATACTTGGCCACTTGAACTGCCAAGTTCACTCTCTTTCTCTCATTATTCAGATGTCTCTGGATATTCCACTTCCTAGGATGCATCCAATTACACCCAATCTCTTCACCTTTGCATCTGGTATTAGAATTTAAACAAACATGTTAAATTTGCTCTCTCTATCTAAATTTGCACCGGCCTCTGGCAACTGTTTCCATTTTAGTGGTTTAGTAAGTTATATCTACTGTATTCTTTGAGCAAGCAAACAATACACACCATACAGCCGGACAATGTCAGTGAAGAAGGTTAACTCCTCCCACTCACTGATTTCACAGATGGGAACATGGATGTTCCCGAGACTTGGTCAAACTTGCCTGGTCCGTGACTTTGGGAACACAGACATCCTCTGAGTGCGATGCTTTGTATACGTGGCCTGGAGTTTGCTTCCTGATGATGTGCTCCTTCCTGCCCAGGTAGCCTCGGTTGGGCTCCACTATCCCTGCTGCGGTACCCACTCCTAGTACTTAAGAATGCCTCCTGTCTGGCTCCGGCATGAATGTAACAGAGAAGAAAGATCTGAGTTTTGGAAGATTACGTGGAGGAGAGAGGAGAGAGACGGAGGAAGTAAAAAAAGGCTGTAGACAAATGAAAACTGTCTTGTGAACGTAAAAGTGATTAACATGGATCACCTGGATTATGATGATTTAAAAGGCAGTTCACAAACAGAAATCCCAGAAAGGTTTAGAGCAAAATAATGACTTTTGGAGAAGACTATGAATTTGGATCTCTACGTTCCAGTACACTTATGCGGGAAAAGAAACTACTTTTAACTTAACAAGTATTCTAACTAGTCACTCTTTCAGAGTCTTTTTTTTTTTTAATGGAAAGTAACATTTTTCCATTAGAGGATTCAATTCTACTACGGCTGCAAAAGGATTACTTTTGGACTCAGAATCAAATCAACTTGTGTAATCAGTCTAATCAGCCAGACCCACTGATACATGTTAGTGGACCTGGCTTCTGTTCTAGGCTAGGAACTGAGAGCTCCTGACACTTTGTAACAGTGTAATAGGGGATAAAATGTCAGAAATTTCAGTGAAAATGGGGATTAAGTTGTGCATTTAAAAAGCAACTTTTAGGTTTAAGGTAGTAAGTAGATAGTACTTATGTGCCAGTAGTTCAGAAAGCAAAACACAGAATTCAAATGCCCAATGGCCAATTATTTGTTGCTTTGTACATTTGGGGACTATAAGCAGACGGACACTAAGAAGCACACATCCCTGGATTTATTTCTCAAAGCATATCACACATCCCTAAGTTTCCTCACAGATCTTTTTAAAGATTACTCTCAGAATGTGCCCAAAGAGTCCCTGAACAAATGCTATTCATTGTGGTAAATATAACAAAAATCATTAAAAGATATCAGCATTTTAAATAGCGATTACAAGCCAGTGGTTGCCTTCTATATTGCCCTGTTCGGTGTCTATATGTTTTGTAAAGGCTTACATTGACTTGTGTACAGATATACCATTTGCATTTAGCTAATTGTGACATCGTGGTCATTTTCTATAAAGAGGTTGGTCTTTAAGCTGTTGGTAATGAATGTGGCTTAGTTTCTACTGGAAAATCTGATTCAGCTTACATCATTTTGACTTGTGACACCTTTGCCAGGAATGAAATCTAAGAGTGCAAGACTGCCCTGTTTTTTCCCAGGTCTGCAGAGGCCTGTTGCTTTTAATGGGTTGTGTGTAGGACGCAAGGATGTGACTCATCTATCCACTTAAGAGTCATTAAACAGTAATGCAAACAGCTCAGCATCAGTCATAACGTTCATTGTATGTACCACACTGAACGTGCATTACCATTTAGTTTTTGTTATTTTACAGGAAAGTGGGCATTGGTACCCAGTGAACAAGCAAAATATTTATTAAGCTTACTGTCATCAATGTCATTAACGTAACTGTTTTCAGTGAGCATAGAACAAGTGTGCGGAGCTAGTTGTTGTCAACTGAACATCCTTACCACCCCTTCTAATGCCTCCCTGCTTCGTGGAAAAGAAATCAGGACTGTAGTTGTAATTTGCAGAACTCTCTTCTCTGTGAGGTTCCAGGAGAGACCATCCAGGAAGAGGCACTCATATGAGGAAGGAGGAAGGCAAGGCCAGTATTCTCCACTGGCAGTTGTAGGCACACGCATGGAGAGATGTAAGGTTCAAAGCAGCTTTCAGATGAACTTTTGGAGAATTGTCTTTTGTGCTACGAGAGGAAATAGATGTCTAGACATCTCTAGGCTCATAAGTTTTGCAGTTTTCCAGGCAAGCTCTTGGGAATCACGTGCTTCAGTGCTCCAAGCAGAGGGTTAGCAATGGCCTCCTTGACTTTCACTTCCCCAACGGTTGCAGAAGCTTCACTTCCTTGTCTTAAAGCTATTAATATTTAGAAGACACAGAGTGGCTTCTATTTTCCTGATAAAAATGTGACTGATACAAGAAGTAATTATTAAAAAATTAAGAAAAATTTAAAAAAGCAGAATGCATAAATCATAGATTAAAATAAACTGCCAGTGGGCTATCGTTACTATAAAAATAAGATGGTTAAAGGCTGATCAAATGGAATAATGAAGAAATAAAATTCATTCAAATAATCAATTATAGAACAATCAAACATATTAAATATTATGTTTAATTATAATTTATGTATTATGTGGATATTATATTTAATCTGTAAATATATATGATATATATATAACAACTAGGAATCTAGATTTGGTATCACATGATCAGTACCCCAGCATGAAGTGAGCACAGCAAGCAGAAGTAAGGCCAGGATGGAAGAACACACCCCAGCTGGAAACAGGAAATTAGAAGTTTGATTCACTTATTTATTTATGCAACAAATCTTTTTGAACACTTACTCTACCCCAAGTACTGTGCTACATGGTGGAGGATGCAGCAAGAACAAGATAAACGTGTAACTGCTCTTAAGGTGCTTATGGTCTACTTGGGAATATGGACAAGTGCGTAGCCAACTGTCATTGAGTGTGATGCGTGTCATGATGAGAGAAGTACATTAGGTTGTAGAAACACCCAGAAGCAAGAAGGGGTGGGATGGGGAGGAAAAAAGACTTCCTGAGAAAGTGGCTTCTAAACTGAGACTTGAAGGATGAAAGGAAGTTAATGGTCAAAGTGCATGGGGTGGAGAAGATGGAGGTTGAAGAGGGAGCTCAGAGACTGTTTCGGTAGGCACCCCTTTGTCAGGTGGTAGTGGTGGTAAACTCCGAAGGCAATGGGAGTAGGGTTTTAAGTAGCTGCGTGATACGATCAGGTTTATGATTTCAAATGATGCCTCTGGCTGTAGGATCAAGAATTGATTTCAAGAGGGCAACATGGATGTGGGGAGAACAACTAGAGCCTGTTGTAACAGTCCACATACGAGATGTCCATAAGTTGGGCATGGCAGTGGGGATGGAGAGAAGTTAGCAGATACAAGAAATGTTTAGTTGATGACTGGCAGAGAGGTTAGAGAATGGGAGAAGTCAAGGATGACTCATTTCACATATGTGGAAACTGAAGCTTAGAGGGTTTGCATAGCTCACCTAAGGTCACATAGCCCGGAACCGTGGAGTTGGGATTCAGACCTCAATTCAGTTGACTCTACAGGTTTCGCCTTTACCTCTAAGCTCTGTAGTGTATGAACCAGAACAGGTCATGAAGGCTCAAGTTTTAAAAAATCGTTAGGATGAGGTCCTTGTGTCACATAAGTTGACTCTTTTGTATTATTGTGACACAGTGGTTCTGCTGGGCTCTCTTTATCTCTTGTCATACCTGTACTGTATTTTTTCTACTTGATTTAACTTATTTTCATAATTTTTCCCTCTGTGTGTAAATGTTGTTGTAACTAAAGGAAAAGGGAGTGGGGAAAGAAGATGATTTCCCTCTCAGTAAAATTTTGGTTTCAATCTAAAGTAAAACTGGAAGGCATTTCTCCTTTACTTTTTACAGTATATATATCTGTAACTGTGGAAGTTCTAGAGGGTAAAAGCCACAACCAGCTGTCACGTTTTGTTTGCCAAAATGACTAAGATAATGGGTAAGGCTGAGAAAGCTGTAAAATAATTATCCCATATTGCTCCTAAACACCCACCTCTTCTGTTATACTTGAGATCTGTTAAACAAGTCTGAAATAGTTGGAAACAAATACTGACATGCCCGTGATTGTAACTCCTGTCATTTGTGGATGAATGTCAAGCCTCCCACTGCTGAACAAACCCCTGTGCTGAGCTCGAAACACCCGAGGACATCCCTGGCCAAGTAACCCGGGTTCCTTAAACTTTATGTGCTGTGTCAGTCTCCGCTGAGCTAAGGCCCCTCACTACCACCCCTCTGGCTGTAGGATCAAGAATGGATTTCAAAAGAGCAACATGACTACTACTACTACTATTACTACCACCCCCTGCCTTTTTTCCTGAAACCTGTACCAGCCAAGTCAACAAAACCAGATGCTTAGAAGCTAGATTCCTCTTTCTCTCCTATTCCTCACATCTCATCAGCCACTAAATCCTGGCGATCCTACCTCTTAAATACCTCTTTAGTTTTTTCTTCCCTCTTCATTTCCACTGTGGTTGTCTTAGTACTGGTCACTGCTTCCAAATTCCTGATGGATATTAATTTTTGTGACACAGAAATGAGAAAATGGAATGCCCAGTAATTTGCATGCTCATAAGTTACTCTATATTTAGGGCAACATGTTACTTATGTGTTTTTAAAATAATAAAAATTGGTCATAATCATAAATAATGAGGAGTTTTTCTATAACAGGGTTATACTAAACATTTGAGAGTCTTTCTGTAAAGAAAGGAAAAGAGATAATAATAAATGCTTTGCTACTATTACTATGAACCAAAACATTGTGACACAATTATATATTTCAATAACATGTAAAAGTGGCCTGTAACTAATATACACATTTGAGAATAGAAAACATTAGAAGAGAAAATAAACACAAAATCAATGCCAAGTAAAGATTATCAGCACACTGAGTGATAACACAACAAATAATAAAAAATTTTAAAATTATCCTTAAAATAAAATTATAAGACACATAGGCATGAATATCACCGTCAAATAGTTTTGGACAATATTAGGACAAATATTCCAAATGTAGAAAAATATCTTTCATCTTGTGTTACATTTATTGAATTGATTGGTTAAAGATGTGTTCAAAAGCATCTTCAAATTGGAAGTCAGGGAACATGTTGCTTCAAATAAGTTCATTTCCTTTTTTAGCAATGAAAATATTTTACCTACTTGTTCTGGTTTTCATTTGCCATTGAAAAATACGCTATTTTTGTTATTTCAGATTTTAGATCAGTTTCTGATTTCGTACTGATTGTATAACAACATTAATTTATTCTCTTCATAGTTTTGTTGGGGGGTCAACATACTTGAAA
This sequence comes from Colobus angolensis palliatus, assembly GCF_000951035.1. Lineage (NCBI taxonomy): Eukaryota > Metazoa > Chordata > Mammalia > Primates > Cercopithecidae > Colobus > Colobus angolensis. Next base: position 5,271,706 of record NW_012114455.1, on the reverse strand, counting down.
AGAACTTCAGTGAATAGCAAATATTTAAATACTAGAAAACACCAACAATTCAGGCAACACTCAAATTTAACACGACATTCATATCCTCTAACAAGGTTACCATCACCCCCATGGATTTGCATGACAAAATTGTCCATTTAGGGATTTATTTTGCTTCCAAAACTTGTATTTCTTGAAACACTACTTATAGGACTTACGTAACATTTACTGTATGTATAATCTTATTAATATTTACTTTATTTGCAGGAGTGACTGATTACCAGCAGACAGGGCTACCAACACACTGACTCCATGACCACACTATTAGGCTGTGGCTGCTTCTCTCTCACATGCCTCTGCCTGGTTTCCAGATATGTCAACTTTAATACTTGTCTCTGTGGCTCAGGATTCCTATTTTTACTTCTGGCTTGATGTCATTGGGTTCCTTTGAGCCAGTAATGTCTCTTTGTTAATTGTTAAGCTCTAATTCTCACAGGAGAATTATAATACTTTCATTTTTCTGATTTTTTGACTGATTTTTCTAAAATTTGGGACTTAGAAAAACATATAAATTTCTCGAGAAACGTCAGGAAAGAATTCCCACATAGAAACACTATTACAGACCCTGTAATGTCTTAGTCAAATAATCACTATATAATACAGGTCTCTGGCCTCTTGCCATGTTTCCTTTCAGTCTATCCCTCCCACTACTTATTCTGTAAAATGGACATGAACTTACAAAATTGTGTTATAATTTTAAAATATGCTTGCCTTTTCCACGAGACTGCACATTTCTTAAAAGCAGGAACTGAGTCTTAGCTCTTGATCTCCAATGTCTAGCAATGAATTGACGCATTTTAGGATCTTGATATATGCATAGTAAATTGAGATGAATTAAATTGAATTTATTTGAAATAGAAAGATAGGACTTCTGGTTTTGGAAACCTGGTAGGTTGAGACAATATACCTCTCCCATGACAATTGCCTAGGAATTCTAGATAACAGTGAAAATGTTAAAAACAGAGTTGAGTTCAGAAGAAACAACAAAGAAGGCTTTAGATAGTACAAATAAGCAAAGACCCTGACAGCTAGAGCCATAAACACTGAAGTTGAAGTGCAGCTTGTGGGTGGGCCAGGGCAGGGCTTGTGGGGAGGGAGTCTGCTGGGATGATGCAGTTTCAGATCAGGAATTAAGCTGAGGTTTCTATAACCATCCTGGAAAATGTGTCATTTTGTTCTTCAGGTCAGTATTAAAAAATGCTAACGGAGGAACAGATATTTCATGCACAAACAGGACCCCCCTTCTCACTCTTCCCATAGGTCTTTTGAACCTGTTCTCCCTCCCAGTGATGCTGTTTTGAGGGCAGAGGTGCTCTCAACATTGAATGAGACCACATTCAGGCTACAGTGATTGTGCCCTGAAGAGTTTAAGACATGAGTGAAAGAAGCCCTCTTCTACATTCACACTATTAAATTCTGAATGGTAAGCTTAACATGACCAGAAAACAAGTTATCATTCACATCTTGCAAACACTGGATGAGCTTGCATTTTTGGTCATCACGAATGATACACAACTACAATTTCTTTTTTTTTTTTTTTGAGACTGAGTCTTTCTCTGTTCCCCAGGCTGGAGTGCAGTGATGTAATCTTGGCTCACTTCAAGCTCTGCCTCCTGGGTTCACGCCATTCTCCTGCCTCAGCCTCCCGAGTAGCTGGGACTACAGGCATCTGCCACCATGCCTGGCTAATTTTTTGTATTTTTTTTTAGTCGAGACGGGGTTTCACCATGTTAGCCAGGATGATCTCCATCTCCTGACCTCATGATCCACCCGTCTCGGCCTCCCAAAGTGCTGGGATTACAGGCGTGAGCCGCTGTGCCTGGCCCATAATTGCAACTTTGAGAGTCATTGGAAGCCAGTATTCATGGGCAGTATGATGAATGATGCAATGCCATGAGTAATGGTGCAACCCATGTTAACTGATAAATGGTTTTAGGGAACTGCAGAGGCGGGGAAATCTATGTTGTTTCAATAGAAACAGGTTCCAAAGAGTTATGCATATATTAGAAATTATTTCAACTCACATGTGCCCATGAATTTCACAATATATTTTTAAGCGGAATTGTTTATGTAGACAAAATATGTTTGCCCAGCACCTTGCATACCCTATGGGTGACTCAGCCCCTAGCTTTCTCCCAGCCAGGTCATATTTTAATGTGTTTGTTTCCCTTTAGGAAGAATGTATGGGAGTAAATTCTGAAGGAGTGGGACCCAGGATGACGGAATTAAAGATTAGATCAGGCAGAATTAATTAATATTGGAGTAGTCACCTGGGACTCTTGGTTTAATGTATTGACACAGACAACTATGAAATGATACTTAACTGGAGCCTGGATTCAACAATGACCTACAGCAGGGTTTCTCAAAATTTAACATGCAGAAGAATCACCTGATGATCTTGTTCAAATGCAGAATCTGATTCTGTAGGACTAGGTGAGCTTGGGGTTATGTATTTCAAACAAGGTCTAATTCATGGATCCTATTCAAGTAGCAAAACCCTAAAATCAATAATGTAGAGAAAGGAGTCTAAAGGCTCAGGAGACAGGACTGTTGGAATGGACTTAACATGAGCAGCTTTCTCAGCCACTGCTTTTATTATTATTTTATTATGCTTTAAGTTCTAGGGTACATGTGCACAACATGCAGGTTTGTTACATATGTATACATGTGCCATGTTGTGTGCTGCAACCATTAACTTGTCATTTATATTAGGTATATCTCCTAGTGCTATACCTCTCCCCTCCCCCCACCCCACGACAGGCCCCGGTGTGTGATGTTCCCCTTTCTGTGACTAAGTGTTCATGTTGTTCAATTCCTACCTATGAGTGAGAACATGGGGTGTTTGGTTTTTTGTCTTTGCGATAGTTTGCTGAGAATGATGGTTTCCAGCTTCATCTATGTCCCTACAAAGGACATGAACTCATCCTTTTTTATGGCTACATAGTATTCCATGGTGTATATGGGCCACATTTTCTTAATCCAGCCTATCAGTGATGGACATTTAGGTTGATTACAAGTCTTTGCTGTTGTGAATAGTGCTGCTATAAACATACGTGTGCACGTGTCTTTATAGCAGCATGATTTATGATCCTTTGGGTATATACCCAGTAATGGGATGGCTGGGTCAAATGGTATTTTTCTAGTTCTAGATCCTCGAGGAATCGCCACACTGTCTTCCACAATGGTTGAACTAGTTTACAGTCCCACCAACAGTATAAAAGTGTTCCTATTTCCCCACATCCTCTCCAGCACCTGTTGTTTCCTGACTTTTTAATGATTGCCATTCTAACTGGTGTGAGATGGTTTCTCATTGTAGTTTTGATTTGCATTTCTCTGATGACCAATGGTGATGAGCATTTTTTCATGTGTCTGTTGGCTGCATAAATGTCTTCTTTTGAGAAGTGTCTGTTCATATCCTTTGCCCACTTTTTGATGGGGTTGTGTGTTTTTTCTTGCAAATTTGTTTGAGTTCTTTGTAGATTCTGGATATTAGCCCTTTGTCAGATGGGTAGATTGCAGAAATTTCTTCCCATTCTGTAGGTTGCCTGTTCACTCTGATGGTACTTTCTTTTGCTGTGTAGAAGCTCTTTAGTTTAATTAGATGCCATTTGTCAGTTTTGGCTTTTGTTGCTATTGCTTTTGGTATTTTAGACATGAAGTCCTTGCCCATGCCTGTGTCCTGAATGGTATTGCCTAGGTTTTCTTCTAGGGTTTTTATGGTTTTAGGTCTAACATTTAAGTGTTTAATCCATCTTGAATTAATTTTTGTATAAGGTATAAGGAAGGAATCCATTTTCAGCTTTCTACATATGGCTAGCCAGTTTTCCCAGCACTATTTATTAAATAGTGAACCCTTTCCCCATTTCTTGTTTTTGTCAGGTTTGTCAAAGATCAGATGGCTGTAGATGTGTGGTATTATTTCTGAGGGCTCTGTTCTGTTCCATTGGCCTATCTCTCTGTTTTGTTACCAGTATCATGCTGTTTTGGTTACTGTAGCCTTGTAGTATAGTTTGAAGTCAGGCAGCGTGATGCCTCCAGCTTTGTTCTTTTGGCTTAGGATTGACTTGGCAAAGCGGGCTCTTTTTTGGTTCCATGTGAACTTTAAAGTAGTTTTTTTCCAATTCTGTGAAGAAAGTCATTGGTAGCTTAATGGAGATGGCATTGAATCTATAAATTACCTTGGGCAGTATGGCCATTTTCATGATATTGATTCTTCCTATTCATGAGCATGAAATGTTCTTCCATTTGTTTGTGTCCTCTTTTATTTCATTGAGCAGTGGTTTGTAGTTCTTGAAGAGGTCCTTCACATCCCTTGTAAGTTGGATTCCTAGCTATTTTATTCTGTTTGAAGCAATTGTGAATGGGAGTTCACTCACGATTTGGCTCTCTGTCTGTTATTGGTGTATATGAGTGCCTGTGATTTTTGCACATTGATTTTGTATCCTGAAACTTTGCTCAAGTTGCTTATCAGCTTAAGGAGATTTTGGGCTGAGACAATGGGGCTTTCTAAATATACAATCATGTCATCTGCAAACAGGGACAATTTGACTTCCTCTTTTCCTAATTGAATACCCTTTATTTCTTTCTCCTGCCTGATTGCCCTGGCCAGAACTTCCAACACTATGTTGAATAGGAGTGGTGAGAGAGGGCATCCCTGTCTTGTGCCAGTTTTCAAAGGGAATGCTTCCAGTTTTTGCCCATTCAGTATGATATTGGCTGTGGGTTTGTCATAAATAGCTCTAATTATTTTGAGATACGTCCCATCAATACCGAATTTATTGAGAGTTTTTAGCATGAAGCACTGTTGAATTTTGTCAAAGGCTTTTTCTGCATCTATTGAGATAATCATGTGGTTTTTGTCTTTGGTTCTGTTTATATGCTGGATTACGTTTATTGATTTGTATATATTGAACCAGCCTTGCATCCCAGGGATGAAGCCCACTTGATCATGGTGGATAAGCTTTTTGATGTGCTGCTGGATTCGGTTTGCCAGTATTTTATTGAGGATTTTTGCATTGATGTTCATCAGGGATATTGGTCTAAAATTTTCTTTTTTTGTTGTGTCTCTGCCAGGCTTTGGTATCAGGGTGATGTTGGCCTCATAAAATGAGTTAGGGAGGATTCCCTTTTTTTCTTTTGATTGGAATAGTTTCAGAAGGAATGGTACCAGCTCCTCCTTGTACCTCTGGTAGAATTTGGCTGTGAATCCATCTGGTCCTGGACTTTTTTTGGTTGGTAGGCTATTAATTATTGCCTAAATTTCAGAGCCTGTTATTGGTCTACTCAGGGATTCAACTTCTTCCTTGTTTAGTCTTGGGAAGGTGTATGTGTCCAGGAATTTATCCATTTCTTCTAGATTTTCTAGTTTATTTGTGGAGAAGTGTTTACAGTATTCTCTGATGGTAGTTTGTATTTCTGTGGGATCAGTGGTGATATCCCCTTTATCATTTTTTATTGCGTCCGTTTGATTCTTCTCTCTTTTCTTGTTTATTAGCCTTGCTAGCTGTCTATCAATTTTTGTTGATCTTTTCAAAAAACCAGCTCCTGGATTCATTGATTTTTTTGAAGGGTTTTTTGTGTCTCTATCTCCTTTAGTTCTGCTCTGATCTTAGTTATTTCTTGCCTTCTGCTAGCTTTTGAATGTGTTTGTTCTTGCTTCTCTAGTTCTTTTAATTGTGATGTTAGGGTGTCAATTTTAGATCTTTCCTGCTTTCTCTTGTGGGCATTTAGTGCTACAAATTTCCCTGTACACACTGCTTTTAATGTGTCCCACAGATTCTGGTATGTTGTGTCTTTGTTCTCATTGGTTTCAAAGAACATCTTTATTTCTGCTTTCATTTTGTTATGTACCCAATAGTCATTCAGGAGCAGGTTGTTCAGTTTCCATGTAGTTGAGCGGTTTTGAGTGAGTTTCTTAATCCTAACTTCTAGTTTGATTGTGCTGTGGTCTGAGAGACAGTTTGTTATGATTTCTGTTCTTTTACATTCGCTGAGGAGTGCTTTACTTCCAACTATGTGGTCAATTTTGGAATAAGTGTGATATGGTTCAGCCACTGCTTAACCATCTCCCCAAGAAGTCCTAGAGGTTATCCCCTTCGTTAAGATATGAAACTGCATTGCTCAGGAGAGCATCAGAATTACTGAAAGTGTTGTGGCTATCTGCCGTAAGTCAGAGATTGTGATGGGCAGATGTTGCAATGAAGTTGAGTTCCCTGATTTCAGTGGAAATAATGGGTGGTGGTATGGTAGAGCTCTGGTGCTGATGCTTACCCATCAAAAACATGTTTGTACAAAAGTGTCATTATATGCTGCTGGAATAAAGGGTGCCATGGTCTGAATGTTTGTGTCTCCCCAAAATTTAAATGTTAAAATCCTAGCCCCCAAGGTAATGGTACTAGGAATAGGGCCTTTGGAAGGTGATTAGGTAATAAGGGAGGAGTCCTCATGGATGGGATTGTGCCCTTATAAAACAGGCCTGAGAGAGGCCCTCTCGCCTCTTCTGCCATGTGAGGACACAGCAAGAAGGAGCTGTTTATGAAGCCTGGCCCACACCAGACATTGAATCTCCTGGCACCTTGACCTTGGGCTTCCCAGCCTCTAAAACTATGAAAAATAAATTTCTGTTGTTTATAAGACACCAAGTCTATATTATTTTGTTACAGCAGCTTAAATGGACTAAGACAGGGGCGATCTATACTTTTACTCACATGGATTTAAATGATGGCAAATTGATCAAGGACACAAAGGAAAAGAATGGCTAGGCAGTCTGCCAAAGTGCTAATTGAAATGTAAAAGTGGAAGTATTCTAAGTCTAGTGGGCAAAAATAGAAATCAAGACATTCTAATAGAGTTTCATAGTCTCTTACCCAATTATCAGACATAAGTCAGTTCAAAAAGACTTGGAGTCTCCCGATTGAGGAGAAAGTTGAGCCCCTTTGGGAAAGGACCCTTGAGTATTACCACATGTATATACTGTAAATATTTCTTCATGTCTTTCCCCAAGAAACTAGCATACATTTACCAGAGTTACTGCACTGATGACAGAGAAATAAGCAGAACATTTGGGTATTCTTAGACACTGACTTTGAGCTGATTCTAATCTCTGGAGTTCCATAAATGCCTTGGAGTTCACTGGCAAGAGCGAGGACTTATGAATGTTAGGTGACAGATGGACTCCTGACTCAAACTCATCTCAATAAAATAAGGAACCTAACCTACTATTATCCCTACCCCAGACTGTATAGCGCAATTTAGAAATGGTTAGTAACCAGCAGAATCTTCATATTGGTTCTCTGATCTGTGGAGTGAGAGCTATTAGGTTAAGATGGACTAAAAAGGGGTCATTGAAACTGACTTTCTCTAAGGGAATTTCAGATATATTTCCTCCACTAAGAACATTTAAAAGGCAGTGGGTGGTGATTCCTATGGCATCACCCTTTAGTAAACATCTTTTGCTTTGCTGGTAAAAAAGCTATGTGGGCCTTTGAGGATGAATGTGGATTATTTCAAACTTAATCATGTGGTAACTCCAATTCGAGCTGCTGTTCTGAATGTGGAGTATTGACTGGTGAAAGTCAACAGATCTTCTGGCACCTGGTATGCAGCTATTGACCTAGCAGATATTTTCTATTCTTTTTTTTTTTAAACATAAAATTTACCATTGTAATGATTTTCAAATGCACAATTTACATTCATATTGTTGTTTGAGTTTTTTTTCTTTTCTGTATATACATCAATAAAGATAATCAGAAGCAAATCAGAAGGTTTGCTTTCAGTTGGAAGGGTCAGCAGTGCACTTTCACGGTCTTTCCTGAGTCATGTCAATCTCCTGCTCTCTGTCATAATATAATATTGCAGGATCATGAGCATCTTGATTTTCTACAGAACATTATTCTGGTCATTATGCTCATTAGATCTGGTGGACAAGAAGTATCACATACCTTAAGTGTCTTAATAAGACATATGCATGCCAGAAGATGAGAGATAAACCCCATGAAACTTCAGAAGACAGAAAAATCAGTAAAAAAGGCCATGGGCCTAGATTATGTCAGGATATCCTCCTATAAGTGAGAGACAAGACACTGTATCTTGAACTGCCCATCATGAAGAAAGAAGCATAGATGGGTTGCTTTAGATTTTGCAGCCAAATATCTACCACATTAACATATTTACCAGGTAATTCATAAAGCTGTCAGTTTTGAATAAGTCCTGGAGCAAGAAACTATAAAACAGACCCAGACCACTGTGGAAGCTACCCTGACACTTGTGCCTTGTGACCTATCAGTTCCAATGGTGACTACAATGTTTCTGACAGACAGAGATGCTTTATAGAACCTCAACTAAGACCCAGTGAGAGAATTACAGCACAGACCCCTAGGGATTCAGAGTAAGCCTGTCCATCTTTGCTAATAACTATGAAAATCAGTTCTTGGGTTGCTAACATGCCCTACAGAAACTGAATGCCTGCCCAAAAGACACCCAGTAACTGTGATCTGAAACACCCATCATGAACTGGATATTCTCTGATCCACTAAATAATAAAATTCGACATGGGCAGTAGGTTAAATGGATATGGCAGATCTAGAATGCACAAATAAATTCCACGAGCAGGTGGCTTAGACTCCCATGGTATCAGTTACTACTCCTTTGCCACCACACCCTCAACCCATAGCTACAACCTTATGGAACTTTTTTTTTTTTTGAGATGTAGTCTCACTCTGTCACCCAGGCTGGAGTGCAGTGGTGTGATTTCAGCTCACTGCAACCTCTGTCTCCCAGGTTCAAGTGATTCTGCTGCCTCAGCCTCCCGAGTAGCTGGGACTACAGGAGCATGCCACCACGCCTGGCTAATTTTTTGTATTTTTAGTAGAGACGGGGATTTCGCCATGTTGACCAGGCTGGTCTCAAACTCCTGACCTCAGGTGAGCTGCCCATCTTGGCCTCCCAAAGTGCTGGGATTACAGGTGTGAGCCACTGTGCCTGGCCCCTTATGGCACAGAGAAGGAATAATCACCGGCCCAGTGTTAAAATGCATGTGCATAGTATACTGGTGCTGGCTGGAAGTGGATGGTACCTGCATGGCAATGCAATTCTACCCGGCAATGCCCTTAAGAACTGTGATAAAGGGAAGTCATTCCAGTGGGCAGAACATCTGGAATACATCTGGTTTCCCCTTTGTGTAGAAGGAAAGATGGCTTGAGGTATGAATCTGTACAGGCCTACCTTGTGCTATTGTGCTTCACTTAACTGTGCTTCCCAAGTATTGTGTTTTTAACAAATTGAAGTCTATTGGCACCATTTTTCCAACAGCATGTTCTCACTTTATATTTCTGCATCATAGTTTGATAATTCTTGCAATATTTCAAATTTTTCATTATTATTATCCTGTAATGATGATCAATGATCAATGATCTTTGATGTTACCGTGGTAATTGTTTTTGGGAGGCACAAACTACACCATGTAAGAACTTAATCAATAAATGTGTGTGTTCTGACTGCCCCACTAACCAGCCATTCCCCCATCTCTCTTCCTCTGCTCAGGTCTCTCTACTCCCTGAGACACAGCAATATTGAAATTAACCTAGTTAATAACCCTACAGTGGTTTCTAAATGTTCAAATGAAAGGAAAAGTCACATGTCTCTCTCTTTAAAGCAAAAGCTAGAAATGATTAGGCTTAGTGAGGAAGGCATGTTGGAAGCCAAGACAGGCCAAAAGCTGGGTATCTTGCACCAGTTAGCTAAGTTGTGAATGCAAGGAAAAGTTCTTAAAGGAAATTAAAAATGTTACTCTCATGAACACATGAATGATAATAAAGTGAAACAGCCTAATTGCTGATGTGGAGAAAGTTTGAGTGGTCTAGATAGAAGATCAAGCTGACCGCAGCATTCCCTTAAGGCAAAGCCTAATCCAGAGCAAGGCTGTAACTCTCTTCAATTCTATGGAAACAGAGAGGTGAGGAAGCTGCAGAAGAAAAGTCAGAAGCTAGCAGAGGTTGGTTCATGAGGTTTAAAGAAAGAAGCCATTTCCACAATGTAAAAGTGCAAAGTGAAGCAGCAAGTGCTGATGTAGAAGCTGCAGCAAATTATCCAGAAAATCTAGCTAAGAAAATTGATAAAGGTGGCTACACTAAACAACAGATCCTCAGTGCAGATGAAGCAACCTGCTATTGGAAGAAGGTGCCATCTAGAACTTTCACAGATACAGAGGATAAGTCAATGTCTGGCTTCAAAGTTTCAAAGCATAGACTGACTCTTTAGTCAGGGTCAAATGCAGCTGGTATCCTGAAGTTGAAGACAATGCTCATTGACCATTCTGAAGATCCTAGGGCCCTTATGAATTATGCTAAATCAATTCCATCTGTGCGATATACATGGAAAAACAAAGCCTGGATGACAGTGCATCTGTTTACAGCATGGCTTGATGAATATTTTAAGCCCACCATTGAGACCTACTTCTCAGAAAAAAGATCCCTTTCAAAATATTACTGCTCATTGAAAACACCTGATCACCCAAGAGCTCTGATGGAGATGTACAAGGAGATTAATGTTTTCATGCCTGCTAACATACCATTGATTTTTCACCCCATGAATCAAGGAGTAATTCTGAATTTTAAGTATTATTGTTTAAGAAATACATTTTGCAAGGCTACAGCTGCCATAAATAGTGATTCCTCTGATGGATCTGGGAAAAGTAAAGTGAAAACTTTCTGGACAGGAGTCACCATTCTGGATGCCATTAAGAACATCTGTGATTCATGAGAGAAGGTAAAAATATCCACATTCACCACATTCACAGGAATTTGGAAGAAGCTGATTCCAAGCCTCACTGATGACGTTGAGGGCTTCAGGAGTTCAGTGGAGGAAATAACTGCAGATGTGGAAACAGTAAGAACTAGGATTGGAAGTGGAGGCTGAAGATGTGGCTGAATTACTGCAATCTCATTATAAAACTAACAGGTGAGCAGTTGCTTCTTAGGGATGAGCAAAGAAAGTGGTTTCTTGAGATGGAATCTACTCCTGGTGAAGATGCTGTGAACATTGTTGAAATGACAACAAGGGATTCAGAACATCCCACAAATTTAGTTGATAAAGCAGTGGCAGGATTTCAGAGGATTATTCCAGTTTTGAAAGAAGTTCTATTGTGGGTAAAATGCTATCAAACAGCACTGCATGCTACAGAGAAATCTTTCATGTAAGGAGGAATCAATCAACGTGGCAAACTTCATTGTCTTATTTTAAGTAATTGCCGCAGCCAACCCAACCTTCGGCAGCCACCACTCTGATCAGTCAACAACTGTCAACAGAGACAAGACCCTCCACCAGCAACAAGGTTGTGACTCTCTGAAGGCGCAGATGATGATTAGCATTCTCTTAGCAATATATTATTTTAAAATTAAGGTGTGTACATTATTTTTTAGACCTAATGCTGTTGCACACTTAATAAACTATAGTATCATGTAAACATAATTTTACATGTGCTGGGAAACCAAAAAATTCACGTGACCCACTTTATTGTGATATTCATTTGATTGTGGTGGTCTGGAACTAACCCTGCAATAATTCCGGGGTATGCTTGTGTTGATTTAAGGACAGTTAGTTATACGGTGAATACCAGAGAGCGTTGACCGTGGAAGAGGTTTTCAATAATCGAGTTTAAAGTAAAGGTGATATTTTAAGCTCTATCTTTACTTTTTGTTTTATTTCTCAATTTGTTCAGACCCAGGCAGGGAAGAGAGTGTTATCTGTGGGAGACCTCCTCAGAAAGTCCAGTAGGATCCAATCACCTAGCCTTAAATATATATATGGAGAGACCAAAAATGTACAGCACTATGAGGAGAAATCCATAATCTTATGGGAAAAGACAGAATAGTATAGGTAACAAGATTTGTCTAATTGAAAGAATACAGAGCTTGGCTCCCAACTATTAGAGAACATACATTCTTTCAAGCATTCTGGAATACTGATAAAATTTTACCATGTACTAACCACAAAGCAAATTTCAAAAAATACCCAAAAGTCCTAGTTCATGTAATTAGGCCAGATTGTCCAAGCACAATAGACAATCAATTTCATAGGCATGAAGTTAATAATAAAAAACAGACAAACCATTCTACACTTTTACATTTGGACAATATAAGCACTCTTCTATAAAATCCCTAGTTCAAAAAAGAAATCATAATGGGTGTTAGAAAGTATTTATAATAGTAACAGTGAAAATATTAGCAATCAAACCCGTGACACATCGGTACGACGACAGTTAAAGGATTTGAGCCAAATCCACTAAGTGAATATTTATACAATCTGATTATATATGTGGGAAAATATAAAAGTAGATTTCTTCTTTACACCTTACCAAAAAATAAATTCAGGAATAAAGACCCAAATGTAAAAAGTAAAACTCTCAATGTTATACACAAAAATATATGCAATAGCTTATGAACTTGGGATGGGAAAGAATCCATTAGATGATACATAAAAAGTTTAAACTGTAAAGGAAAAGATTGCTAAATTTGGTTGTATTAAAATGTAAAACTTCTATACAATAGAAAGCTCCATAGGCCAAGTTCAAAGACCAGCCACACACAGAGAGGAGAAATCTGCGGTGTAGAGGGCAGGGAAAAAACTACTATCCAGAATACGTAAAGGATTACAAGTCGGTAAGAAAAGGACAACCCAGAAGAAAAACAAACAAAGGATATTTCTGAACGATTCACAGAACAGGAAACCCAAGTGGATTATAGAATGATTTTCTCTGTGTTAGTAATTAGCTAAAAGATAATTGAAATTTTATAGCTATCAGTTTAAAAAAAAATTAGTCTGATTTCATTGAGTATTGGCAAGAACATGGAGAAATCAGGTTTGATTTCTTGCTGATGGTAGTATATATCAGTACAATCAATTTGGAGACAGCTTAGCAATGCTTGGTAAAGGTGAAACTGCACAAACCTTCTGACCCAGTAATTCCCCTTCCAGGGATCTCCTTGAGAAGCTCTTGCACAAATGCCCGGAAAGACATGTACGAGCATGTCTAAGGAGGCTTTGTTAGTAACAGTAAAACATTAGAAATAACCCTCACCTATCTTAGGGAAATGTCCACAGTTTCACCCATGGCAAGCCTGTAGGTCAAACAGGAGAACCAGCACTGACATGCTGCAGGTGCTTGAAGAGAACTGTCGAGGGCACACAAGGAGGGAGTGTGTTTGAAGAAAGAATGGGCGTCTGAATGACAGTAAAAAAGACTAGACAAAACAAATATGGGAATGTCAGCCTAGGCAGACGGTGAGCAAAGGTGTAAAGCCTGGAGCCAGCCTGGCATCTGGGGAGGCTGGCAGTGCTGCTGAGGCAGAAGTGGGAGGCGGCGTGACGCTATTGGGGTGATGGGGCAAGACGGAGGACTGGGGCGGGAAAGGTGGCAGAGGCCAAAGAATGGATATTGTGCAGAGAAGTTCAGACCTCAATCCTGCAGGCCAGTAATTTCCTAACTTTTGGGCTTTATGATGTCTTTATGCTTTTAAAAATTATTGGGGACCCAAAGGATTTTGTGTTCATGTGTGTTATATAGAAATTTATTACATTCAAAATTAAAATCAGGAATATTAAGCATTTTGTTACTTATTTAAAAGTAACAGTAAGAAGGCCATGACATGTTAATATAGATAACATATTTGTATTGTCCAAGATTAAAAAAAAAATTGTAAGAGACGTCTGGTTTACTGGAAGATAGCTGGATTTCAAGTTTTTTACAATACGTTGTTTTGGTTGAAGTGTATGAAGAAAAGCTTGCCTCATATAGATAGCTGGAAAAGGGAGAAGCCTTTTTCACTCATTATGGATGTTCTTTGATACTATACTAAAACTGGACAACTGGTAGTTTCTCAAAAGTTAGTTGCAATGTGGAACCTGAAGCCATATTAGCAAATGTTTCAAACTCGGTTACATTAAAATCCATTGGTCCATCATGCACCTGAATAGACTTTTTAAAAATGTGTGCATGATTTTGTAATATACACCATTAGTTGGAAAATATTGGCTGAGTTATGTAAATCTTCCCAATGTTAATGCATCTCATTGTACAAGACCCAAAACAAACTCCACATGTTTCTTAATATCGCCACCGATCTCATCAGAAAAGTCATTAAGTGTTGAGAAGCTGTCATGCTTATGGTGACAGACGCATGTTTTCCAAAATTCTAATTTTTGCTTGAAAGATCACATTTTATCATTGGCAGCAAACACTGCTGGTTGTTTTCCTTGAAGTGACAAGCTCACTCTATTAATTTTTGAGATTATAACTGCCAAATACCCAAGTCTAAACAACCACAGTCTGTCTGTCAGTCATGCTTTCAAGTACAAATGATGTTAGGTAGAAGAAGAGAAAGGCAGTTTAGCTTGCGACTCAAATGATTGCACAGATGCTTTTCCCGGAGACAACCACTGTATTTTGGTATGTAGCAGAATTGTTTACGAGTACTTTGTATTTTGACACGCAGAATATTTAAAAAATACTCATTAAAAGGCTGAGATTTTAAAAAGTTAATATTTTTGCTGCTTCATACTGGCATTTTTAAGTGAAACTAGCTTTTTTATCTTCTGCAAATGCATGAGGTAAAGATACAGACACTAGGTTATAGTATAGTTTTGTTTTATGCCTTAATTTGTGCTGAGGCACCTACTGATTTGCCCACTAGTGTTTTTCCACCATCATGCAAGTATCAACACAGTGAAAAGGTTAAATAATCTCCTATTCTTATTATGAAAATAGTTTTGACCTGACCTCATGTACCCTCTGAAAGTGTTTTGGAGTTCCACATTATACTTTGAGAACTGTTATTAGATAAGATGGAGACTATCAGGGAAGGACATGGCCAAATTTGCAATTTAGGAAGATCATTCTGCCAACAGCATGGCTGATGAGTTGGATGGGATCAGTCTGTGGGCAGGAGACTACGGCAGTGTTCCAGGAAAAGTGATGAGAGCCCTGAACTAGGACCAAGGCTGTGGGCATAGGGAGCATGGAGACAGGAAAAATGACAAATCCAAGATGTCTCCTAGCTTCCCTGGCTGCAGAGAGGATTCACAGAGATGGGAAACTCAGGAGAAGAAGCAGATGGGGGCTCAGCTTTGGTTTGGTTGATATTGAGGTGCCATTTATGGAGATATGTCCAAAGCAGCTGTTTATATGGATCCTGAGATACATGTTTGAGAACTAAAATCAAGGAAAAGTCAAGGAAAGATAAAATACTGGAGGGTTAGTCTTGAGCCTACAACTTACTTACTACCAAGCTTTAATGAATAGGTAGAGGAAGAGGAATCTGCAAAGGAGACTGAGAAGGAACAATAAGAAAGACAGAAGGACAAACACAAGATATTTTTTCATGGGATATGAGACTATTTCCAGAAGGTGAAGCCCAACCATGGCAAATGCTATAGATACCTAAGAACTAAAAGGAGTTCCTGAAAACATAAGCACCATGAAGCCTTTACACCAGTACCTCCCCATGCCTGGAACACTGCCTGGTTCAGAGTAGGTACATGTAATTTTTGTTGAATGAACAAATGAGCCAGCCCATTGGAACTTGCCATTGAGGGCACTGGTGACTGTCGTCATAGTGACTTTGTGGAGTGTAGACACAAGCCTGGCACTGTCTATGAAAAAAAATGCAGGAAATAAGAGGTGAGTGTACATTTTTTTAAAGGAACTTTATCAAAGGAAGGGAAGAGATAAAGAGAGATCTTCCAAGCATAACAAGGTGAAAGATGGCTTATATTTAGTTAGGCTGATTTTTCTTTTAAGAATGAGAGACTTCTAAGTATGTTTTATAAGCACTGGGGAAGGAGCAAGTAGAAAGAGAAAGGTTGACAATTAATGGTAAATTATAATCCTTTTATTCACAGCTTCCTGTCTCCTCAAGCTCCTTAGTCCCCAAAGCTTGAAGAGAGATGGCTTGAAGAGAGATTCTCCCTGACACAAAGTGTACTCTGGTCAAACTTTTGCCTGTGCTGATCATCCACAAGGAAAGCACTACTGAGAGATTATGCCCCCTCCTGTCCCCTTCTGTCCTAGCACCAGACTGTCATTTATCTCAGCCTTTCATGACCTGGCATTTTTAAGTGAACCCAGCTTTATTTTCTTCTGGTAAATGCATGAGGACTTCAAGGCATCACACCCCAGATGTAGCTCCAGAAGCTCCAGAGTCTGCCATCGTGAGTCCAGCCATGTGCACGACTTTGAGTTCTTCAGAAGTGCCACCTCTTTCTTACCTCCCAGCTTCCTTGTCCAGCGCAGTCTTCCTCTGCATGTCTAGCTGGCTAACTGCTCCTCACCCTTGAGCTCCCTCCCCTGAGCTTCCTCTCTCATAGTACACATCCCACTAGACTACAAATTCCTCCTCACAACCTTTCTTCTCCCGCTAGTCTAGAAGCTCTGTGAAGGGAGGTACCAAGTCTTGCTCTCTCTGTGTCCCCAGCACCCAGCACACAGTAAGGCTCCTAAATGTATGTATTCCAAATCTCCTTTCATCCTAACTCTCTTCATGGACAAAGACCTAGGCAGGGCAACAGGCTCAGAAATGGAATCCAAAGCATCGCTTTAGGTTACGTAGTTTCTAGGTAGAGTCTAATTTTCTCTGCCTGCTGACTGAGGCAGCACACAGCCTGCAGACTTGGAGGCAGTGAAGACTACATCATAATAACCATCTATTAAACTTCAAAGGGAGAAAAATTAAAAACATGAATGGAACTAATTGCTGGCTGCCACAAATTGGTTTCTGGGCATTATAAATGGTTTAATAGTTAGTCTAGATACCACTGCGATAGGTCGCTGCCATTTACAACTACAAACACAGAGAGATGTGAAGATAACCGATGCAGGCTGTGGCCTCCACAGTCACAACTCCACAGCCGCAAGGAAAGAACTGTACCTGTTTTGAGTGTTTGACATATTATCTGTCACAAAGTAGCCAAAAATGACTCCTGTCTAACAATTACATAACCTAAAGACATGGCGCCCAGGTGAAACAAACCAAACTTCACAGACTACCCTGGCTAGGAGTCAGGATGCCTGGAGGTCAGATGAGGCTCTGAAGTAACCAGCCCTATGCTCACAGGCTAGTCGCCTATTTTGAGTACTCAGTGAGGCCTGATAGAATATAGCTCTCTGTGGGGTCCACACCCATGAATTCAACCTGCCTCAGATGGAAAATATTCAAAAAATTGCATCTGTACTGAACATGTACAGACTCTTTTTTCTTGTCATTTTCCCCTCAACAATAAAGGTCTAATGATTTATATAGCATTACACTGTACTGGGTATTATAAGTAACCTAGAGATGATGTAAAGTATATGGAGGAAGTGCATAGGTTATGTGCAAATACTGTGCCATTTTCTATCAGGGACTTGGGCTTCTATGGATTTTGGTATCCTGGAAAGATGCTAAAATGAATCCTCTAGGGATACCAAGGGATGACTGTACTTGGGCTAATGCATTCACTTATTCATTTAATCAGTCCAGATTTATTAAGTACCTACCACATTCCTGGCACAGCAGTAGGTACTCAAGCTACCTTGAGATTCCAGTCCACCATAAGGCTCATGCCAAAGAACACGATGTGGCGATGCTGTTGAGGTATGCACGGGTGCCATCAGGGGAGGTACGGAAGGAGTAACAAAAACTCAGCAGAGAGAAAGCACATGAAGTCTCAAGAGGGAGAGATCTTTGAATTGGGCTTTAAGTGATAAATGTGAGTTCGTCAGGCAGCAAAGAAGGAAATGCCATTCAAAATAACAGGAACAGGGCATCAGAGATAAACCTGAAAAAGAAATGTTTAGAGAGCAGTGAGTGTTAGGTGGGTGTGGTTAGAGGAGAGGAACCTGTTAGGTTCAGTTAGGGAGGTCTGGGAGGTGTCTGGGCACTCTCTTGTAGGCAATAGGCAGTGGTACTGACACTTCAGCATGTGCCAGCATTACCAGGAGGACTTGTTAAAACACAGATTGCTGGGCCCCTCTCCCATAGTTTCTGATTTAGCAGTGCTGGGGGAGGGCCTGAGGATTGGCATTTCTGTTAAGCTCCCAGGTGACACTGCTTCTTCCAGTCCTGGGACCACACTCAGGGAGCCACTGCGCTAGGGAGTCCTCCCTTCTGAAGCTTGTATGTCCAGTCTGTTGAAGCAAGTAGTTGGCACCGCATAGAGCAGATTGGAAGGGGACAGGCTGAAGGCAGAGTGGCATCCAGGAGGCTTATAGAGGCTCCCAGAAACAAAACTCCTGCCAACTTCTGCAACTCAAGAGTCCCCAACTCATCTTAAGCCCTAATGTTTGTTTCCTTTATTTAGCCTGTTACTGGTACCTGAAATTTTTACTAGCAGCTTTTCTCATTTGGATTATGAATTGCAAATACTTCCGGAAGGGGCCGCACATGAAACTGCAATCAGGGCTTTACTATAGAGTGGTAATTTCATTATGGGAGTCTTTTCATGCAAAGCTGGATGAGACGATGGTCATTTCTAATGCACTAGGAGGGCAGATTCACTCCTGGCTATACCGTACCCTGATGGCACACTGTTACCCAAGTCACTTCACCTCCCTGAGTCTCAGTCTCAGTCTACTCTTTGGAAAAATTGTGGATGCTAATAATAACACTTGTCACAGTGAGAAAATGTGTGTAAGAGCTTCTGGAATATATCAAGTGCTAAACAGAAATGCTAACATATATGCACATACACACACATATTCTTTTAGTGCGTCTTTTAGCATATTGAAAACTTCAGAAGACTCTTAATGGATCTAAGGTTTGTCAAACCTGTTGGGTTGTTGCCTTGTGTATGTATGAGAGAGACACACAGAGAGACAAAGTAAGACAGAGACAGCAGGAGAGGTAGGAAAGGAGTGAGACAGAATACGTCAGAGTGAAAGGCAGAGGCTGATGTTCATTCCAATTTTACCATTGGCCTTTTGGTCTATATTTACAATGACTTTTACAAGACTCCTAAGTTAAAACAGGTCAGGATTTAGAAACCTTATAGGCAGGGATTTCTCCTTGTTATCAAATAGAAAAAAAAAATCCTTCCTTGGGTCTTTAGGGACTTCCTAGTTTCTCTCTGGATATTTGCACTGTTTTCTACGAACCCCGAAACAGGCAGTATTGATCAGGCCCAGACTGAATACACCTAATCCCTGTAAACAAATACCTGTCTAGCCAGTTCTGGGAAACCTTTTCTTAACCTTCGTGTGATTCACCACCTCCAGGATATTGACAGGCCAGGTTTAAAGGGCTCATTTAACTAAATGTGATTGAACTTTTCCTTTCATCAGGAAGGGGTGCACAGAGGATGTAACATTTATTCTGGAGTGCCTGGGCGGGCGCACGCTGGAACGGCAAGCTATCAGCTTACGCACAAGTGAACCGTTCCCCGGGTGGCGTGGTTAATCGCAGCAGCTTCACCATGGTAAAAGACAAACAATGTCCTTTCTGTCTCGTCCCAAGGAAAAGAAAGACGACATCTACCAATTTGTAAGAGGATAATTTCCTAATTATCCCCTGAAGTTTGTTATTTCTGGTGGGTCTTTAAATCAGGCTGAGAAGAGTGAAATCAGATCCTTCCTTTCGAGATGAAAAGCGTTATTGACAGCATTAGTTTCCGCAGTGTCTCCCTCTACAGCTGAAGGAAGAATCTGCTGGTCTCCGTGGCAGTAGTCCTGGGGGCAGCAGCAGCAGCATGTGCAGGAGAAGGTCCCGAATGGAAAGGCTGGGGCTGGTGGGCTTCAGCTTGGTCACAATGTCGTTGTTTAATTACTTGGAAAAGCTCCCTCCAGAGTGAGCGGAGGCCCGGACAATACGTGACTCACAGCATATTGACTCCTGAATGTTTTAGAAATGAAGCTTAACTTAATTTTCGGCAGCCATTAAATTCTCCTCAAGGCATTTTGTGAAAAAAGGAGGGGTGTTCTGGTCGTGATTATCAAACCGTAACCACCCTCAGCCACACCTGGGGCACTCCCAGACTGTTGGATGCTCGTCAGGAAACGAAACGAACGTTTCTGTAGGACCTATCATGTGCTCCAGAACTTTTCAGCCTCCTGCCCGACGTCTCGCAACAATCCCGCCAGGCAAGTGGAAGAGCTGCTGTTTCAAAGTGAGGAAACTGAAGCTCAAAGTCCACATTCCCAAAGGGAGGAGCTGAAGAAGAGCGCCAGTCTCACCCCATCATTCTGTGTCCTTCCAGAAGGAAGAGGCCACCCTGGTAGCTCTGTTTCCAGAGCTCTGCTTCTTTCGCCTTCCTGCCTCCCACTCTGACTGCGGGGGCGCTTACACGCAGGGGCCAGCAGGAAACAGACAAAGGGGTGAAGGTGGAAGAACGGGAGCAGGGAGGAAAACTCGGCACCACCTGGAGGTGAGAAGGATTGGCGTTGCCGGGGACGCCAGGGCTGGTACCGAGAAGAACAGAGAAGGTGGTAAAATGTGGCCTTGTGCTTTCTCCAGTTCCGGAAGGGCCGGCATGCCTCCATTCCTAGAGTCCATTGATTAACTCGGCAGCTGTTTATTAAGCATCTACTGTGTCCCCAGTACTTTAATGGGCACTGGGAGTACAGCAGCCATCAAACAAAACTCCTTCCCCCACGGAGCTTACGTTCTAGGGGAGTTTCTATCGGCTCAGAATGAGGGCGCCCCTTCTGGTTCCCATGGACACGCACACGCGCAGACACCCATGCGCTCACATATGTGTGCACTCATGCACTTACCCACGCGTGCACACGCACTGCCCTGGCTTACCACCCTTTCTCTAGCCAAGCATCTGAAGCAGAGGCACAGCGCGGTGGCTCCCGGATGGCCGTGCGCGAGGAGCAGGCCAAGCCCGCGGCGGCCACCCGCATCTCAAGGCCCGCGCAGTCGGCAGGGCGCAGCTGTGCGGTGTCCCTGGGAGGGAAGGAGGCTGCGCGGAGCCCCCGAGCCCTAGCCCCAGCCCCGCGTGGTTACACCTGCCCGCGCTCGCTCTCAGGGCATAGCAGGGCTCTTCCTCCAGGGGCTTGCCGTGGAGCAGGCGGTGTCAACCCCTCCAGGCTCCCGCTGGCCCACATTCGCCACCCGCCTTTGCCTCTTAGCCCCACAGACCCACCCGGGCTTCTGCCAGGCACAGCCACGCTGGACTTATTCCTCCCTCCTCTAATGATTTCTGGGACCCAGCCTGGAGGGAGAGAGGAGGGAAGGTGCCCGCCTGCGCCAGCCTTGGTGTTTGGGTGGGACACAGGTGGAAAACAGTTACAGGGCTCTTTGGAAACAGCCTCGGCCCTGGAACTGTGGCAGAAACTTGGACTCGGTGGCCTGAAACCAGGCTGAGGAGCACGGTCAGGCAGTGCGGACATGTCCCTCGGGGCTGATTGAGTAGACACTCCTTCCTTCTGAAACGTTTTCGTCGGCTGTTTGTTTCCAAACCTAGCAACCACCTATCACCACTTCCGCTCACAAATGCTTTCCCTAACGCCAGGCTGCGCAGGACGGCGTGCACTATGACGGCCTCCTCTCACTCAATTCTCCCATGCTCTCTGAGTCTCTGGTAGGCAACTCCCTACCAGGCCACATCTGTTGCCCTGGGCCAGTTAGCACCTTCGGGAGGTTCTCCTGTGGCCATGCCCACCTGCCTGCCCTCTCAGGAGAAAGAGAGAGTGGCAGGGCAGGAGGAGGGTCCCCGCCTCCACAGGACAGCTGGCTTAGCTCTGCAGAGCCCCTGTGGCTGGGAGGGTGTTTGTTAGGGCCCCATGGGGTCAGGGTACAGGCAGGCTTTCCGGGCAGGTGGGCCTGCCTCAGTCCCATCCTGCACCCACTGTGGATCAATGTCAACAGCAAGAGACCCACACAGGGTCTGGTTCTCTCTCCTTGGCAGGTACAAGAGAACTGTGCATTTGTCTTTTGCTCACAGCTTCGCTGAAGAGGTACAGAGGCCAAGCAACTCCAAGGCTGTTTGGAAGGAGAGCTGGGCTCTGCCTCCTAGGAGAGTCGGAGGACATTTATTCTCTGTGGAGTGTTAAGGGAGGACTGCCCTATTCCTTGTCTGCTAGTACTTGCCCTGGGAGCCAGTGCATCTTATCCCTTTTAATTCTCACTGGCTCTGCTAGACACATATTACCATCCCATTTTACGGGTGAGGAGACTGAGTTTCAGAGAGTTGTTTCTGTATAGCTATAAATGTGGGAGGCTGAATAGGACGGGTTACATCACCTTCAACTAGTTTTATGGCCAATAGGAATTCATTTTCCTGGTTCTTTCAAAGCGGTGGATAAGGCTGGGAATTAGGATGCCCTCCTTCTACTCCAGTCATGCCAGTTTGGCCTCTACTCTATAAACAGCCCTTGTTCTTTTCTGTCTCCTAGATTCTCTCACGTAGCTTCCCCAACGTGGAATGCCACTCTCCCTCCCACCAGTTCAACTCCGGCACGCTTGAAAGGCCCTGCTAACAAACCTCTTCCCACAGGAACCTTTCCCTGCCCACTCTAGCTTTTGGCCATCTCTCCCTACTCTAACAACTGCATTCTGTCATCAAATCAAACTCTTCATGACAGCACTGCCTTTTATGATTTGCTCATTGTTTCCATTTCATTGGTCTCATTCCATCAGCCAGACTGATCTCTGTAAGGGCAGGGACCAAGCACGGACACTTCCCCTAGATGCCCCACTGTTTCCAGCTGAGTGCTGCCATAAAGTTGCACTCAGTGACTCTTATTTGGCTAACATTCTAAACAGGAGCCAAGGAGTCTTTGCTACAAGACAGTGAGTGATGGTACTATTGGGCTTTCAGCCATTAATCGGCTAGCAGCAACTTCCCCTCACTGGGTGGCCAGCCTTCCTGGTTCCTCCAGACTGTCAAGAAGGATTGCACCTGAGTTCGCTGAGAAAGGGAGACAGAGCTTAATTGTGTGCTCTGTTCACACTAAGGCACCCCACGACTAAGACCAGAAGTGCGGACAGGCATAACCACGCGGGGCTGGGGCTCCTGGGCCTCTGCGCAGCCTCCTTCCGTCCCAGGTATGTGATGACTGAGGATAAGTAAGTGAAATGCAAACAGTTATATACATAACAAACAATCTGACCTAAAGTTGAAAACCACTAGGTAAATTATTGGAGTATTTCTTTCTGGGGCCCAGCGTGGAAGGAGAAGAGAGGGAAGGTGTCCACCTGCGCCGGCCATAGTGTTTGGGTGAGGCACAGGTTGAAAGCAATTACAGGGCTCTCTGGAAACAGCCTCAGCCCTGGAACTGTGGCAGCAACTTGCACTCGGTGGCCTGCTTTCAAATTACTGGAGTACTCTTTTTGGAGTATTTCTGTGCTTTCTGTTGAAAGTTTGAGGCTGTTCAATGACATCATCTAAGGCCAAGTCCTTTTTCCTGTTACCTTCTCAGCATGCATGAGTGGTCATTTCTTACCTCTACAGCTTATAACATGTTTTCACATCTGTCATCCCATTTATTTCTTGCAAGACTTTGAAAGGGAATAACGTAACAATAACAACGTTAATGAAAATGTTGATATTTATTAAATACTTACATGTTCTAGGCATCAAGGGCACCAAGGGCTTTATGTATATTAATTGGTTTGTTCCTTACCATTTTACAGATGCAGAAACTGAGGCACTGAGAATAGTGATTTCAGACCATACAGCCTTCCAAGTGGCAAAGCCTGGGCTTGAACCAGGTCTCCTGAACTACAACCTAGCAGAGAGAGAGAGAGAGAGACAACCACCATGTCCTCTTGCCTGTGGCTGCATCCAGTGCCAATTTAACTCAGCTCGTCCAGGAAGCCCCTTTCTCACCTTGGCCCCAGGCTTGTTCTTGGGGAAGATTCAGGGACTGGGTTGATATCCTGAACTCAAGGGAGGGAGACAGGAGAACTGGGCTTAGCTTGGTCATTCCCTTAACCTCTCCAAGCCAAACTTTCGTCACCTGCAAATTAGGAATGATGGTCCTAAAATATCTGATAGGCCTGTTGGAAGCATCTAATGAGACAGAGTAAATATAAAGCACTTGTAATCAAATTCCCCTCCTCTTCCCTTTCCCCACTGTTCCAGGGAGCATTGCATGTATAGACACAGGGTTTATTGTTGAATTGACGTTTATTTGCTGGGCCACACTCCTTAATATATTAAGGCAAGAACCACTGAAAGGAACTCTGACTCCTGATATCCCCTGGGAAGAAGGCCTGTCTTCAGTATAGAAGTAAGAACTCAGAAAGTAGGTCGTGGGTGAGAGAGACATCTGGCTCCTTGGTTTCTTTCTCTCCAGCCTGGACCTTGTGGACTCTAGACAGGCTGGAGGATATCCTTTGCAGACAAGTGAGGCTGGGCAGAGAGCCTCTCTGTGTGGGCCACAGGGTGCAGCAGTCACCTTCAGAGTTACTTGCATGTTATTCCCCCCTTGAGTTACATCTTGTTTAAAAGGTCCAGCCTGGTCTCAGCCGTGCCACTGAGGACAACAGGATATTCAAGTCTGGGCTTTTGGGGTAAGTAAGAAGAGCAGTGCGTGCTGGTCAGCAGGGTGTGGTACCAGTGGCCTGTGTTGGCGGGAATGTCCCGAAGGCAGAGGGGGACCAAGAGCAGAGGTAGGAGATACGGCCACCCAAGTGGGAATCCTCCCTCCCTGCCAGCACTCCTTTGGTCAACAAACTGCATTCCAGGTCTTACTGAAGGGGCTCTTGAGTGCTGAGAGCTCTACAAGAGGAAGAAGATGCCTGGGTGCTGAGGAAGGAGACTGACATGGAACACCTACCTTCCACCAGGCAGGGCTGCTGGGAACACCGTGGGCATTTTCTCACTTCATTTTCACAATGACCCTACAAGGTAGGTGCTGTGACTTTCTCCCATGTTTGGGGAAACTTGGCCTTGGAGAGGTCAGCTGGTGCACCCCAGGGGCCAGGCCGTGGGTGACCAGGCTGGGATCCAAAGCCAGGTCTGCGGGACTCACCTGCTGGTGCCATCTCCAGATACCCTGCAGTGTGCCTGGGGTGGCTCGGCCTGCTGTGGCTCTTTGTTTCTCTTTGAGAGAAGGGAGGGAATGGTTCTTTCACTGGCTGGGATGGTGAGATCATTATCACCCTCAAAAAGCGTGTATTAAATCCCTAATTGTTCATGGCACTGAGCACAGGACTGAATTATTTTGTATATAAAAATAATTAACAAAAGTGCACAGATAGAGTCTCTGCCTCCTGGGAACACAGGAGCCCCAGCATGTGAAGGTGAACTCAAGTGCCATGCCTGTAAAGCCAAGGCCGTGGTGCCATTCGCAGGAAGCCTGATGACCTGTGTGACTTTGGGCAGTTCCTCACTCTCTCCAGGCTTTCTCCAGGCTTGCCACATGGTGAGATAATATATGGAAAGCACTTAGCAAGTGCCCAACGTACTGTACATTCTCAATCATCAACAACTATTATTACAGCCATTGGGTAGATGGCTTATATCCAAAATGGATTTAGGGATGGGGGAAGGGTTTATGGTTAAACATTTTTTTTGAGGGTGGGTGGACAGAGTCTCATTCTGTTGCCCAGGCTGGAATACAGTGGAGAGAACATGGCTCACCTGCAGCCTCTACCTCATGGGCTCAAGCCATCCTCCCACCTCAGCCTCCTGAGTAGCTGGGACCACAGGTGCATGCTACCATCCCTGAGTACTTTTTAAATTTTTCTGTAGAGTCGGGGCCTCACCATGTTGCCCAGGCTGGTCTCGAACTGCCGGGCTCAAGTGATCCTCCTGCCTTGGTTTCCCACAGTGTTGGGATTATAGGTGTGAGCAACCATGCCTGGCCAGAAAGAAGACTCTTGATTGCACAGTGGAGGCACCCTTTCACTACTCCACTGCTCTGTGGCTGTGGAAAGGCCACAGGGATCTTGTTTTCCTTACAAGAAAATGTTCTTATTCTTCTAAGATAAGGAGGGCTCGACCTTTATGGAGCAATCCTTCAAGTGTCTGTCTCACAGTCACTGATCTTTAGTTCTTTATTCTGGAGAGATGTGCGGCTTTCTTGAGGCAAAATTGTTGAAGGAACTGTGAAATGCAGCAGGCTAGAGCCATTAGTGACCTGCATACATGAAGAACTCAGTAAGTGCTGGCTGACTGGGATACTAGGGTGCGGGGTGCCCAGTTTCCCCAGACCTACAAAGGAGCCTACCGTCCTTTCAATATTTGCCTGAGAGACAAAATGACAGAGCCATGAACCCATCAGGTAAGACATCTGGAGCTGCCAGGGCTGCAGACGCAGACGGAGGGCTCCCAGAGGAGCTTTCACCCTGTGAGGGTGCTGCAGTGTGCACCCTTTGCCACGCACAGCTGGACAGGGAGTGACGAGGAGCCCTAGTAACACAAGGGCACATCCTTTGGAAAATGTCTTTTGTTTCTTCCTGGCAGAGGCTGGGGAAGACACAAGCTTTGTGCTTAATGGCCTGTCAGGAGGAAAAGAAATCCATAGCAGTAGAGAGAAAAAGATTAAACTAATAATAAAACCAAACCCAAACATCACCGCCCTCCTGCCCCTCCGCCCCAGCCCACACCTGACACTGAGCTGTCTTCCAGCCAGTTCCCCTCCCAGGCAAATAATATTTATTCCATGAGGCCCTGACACACCAGTCCTCAACAAGACAATGCTTGATTGTTTCTTCCTTCCCCCCTGCAGCAAACCATGGGCTGCAGCAGAAGACGTGAAAAGGGAAAGGAGCGAGGTTGCTGCTCTTCTCATGGGACCAGCTCCGGGTGCTGTCAAAACAAGCCTCAGATAAGGGCGGGCAAGGGATGGCGGGCTCAGAGATTAGCGCTGCTACTGCCTAACCTGCTCAGAAAGTTTCATGCTTTTAGCAGAGTTTCTGGCAGCTGTGACCACTTAAACGGCTTTTGCTTCCATTAAACAGGAGAGTCATTAAGTCACGGAGCTTAAAGCAGCTCTACAGGGCCCAGTAGTGATTCCTCAGTGAAAAGTGCCAATTCATTGCTTGGTAGATTAAAAGAAACCTGGAGGTTTGCAGTCAGGTGAGTTTCTGTAGCATTAGGGTTGACGGTTGACCTCGATGTGACTCTGTGCTAAAAAACGGTCTTGTGTGAGTCCAAGAGGCCTGCACTGGTGATGCAGTGAGAAGAGGGAAGGTTCAGATCACAGAGAGGAATCGGATTGTCAGTTTCCCCAGGTTCTCAGCAGCTGCCCTGTCTGTTCAGACCTGAAAGGTCTTACCGATGTTAGGGTTTATCAGTAGGTTTATCAATGGGATATATGTTGCAGGCCAAGACAGTTTGTGTTTTCCCAGTCCAGGTTTACTTCCTTGTGGATCAGCCACAGCCATCAGGGGCAGGAGTGGTCCCTCCTTGTAACTAGGGATGGTGTCCCTTTCTTCTTTGGGCAGTGTCTGTCGACAATGTACAGAAAGGAGGGGAACAAATGTTAACCCCAGGGGCTGACTACATTGTCCTCCCTCACAGGGGAGCCCACCCCTCACTCAGCAGTGGTCCACGGCGGCTAAACCAGCCAGTAGGCAGGAACACCGGGACTGCTCACGAGGGCAAAGTGGGCCAGGTGCGGTGGCTCACACCTAATTCTAGCACTTTGGGAGGCTGAGGTGGGCAGATTCCCTGAGCTAAGGGAGTTCAAGACCAGCCAGCCGGGGCACATGGTGAAACCCTGTCTCGACTAAAATACAAAAAATTAGCTGGGCATGGTGGTGTGCGCCTGTAGTCCCAGCTACTCGGGCGGCTGAGGTGTGAGAATTGCTTGAATCCGGAAGCGGAGGTTGCAGTCAGCCGGGGTGACAGAGCGAGACTCTGTCTCCAAAACAAACAAACAAACAACAATAACAAACACACACACACACACACAAAAGAAACAAAAACAGTAACAACAAAACAAGGAGCAAAGGCAAAGTGAGAACTTGTTTCTGGAGGGTACTCACTGGCTTTCCAAAAGCGTTCATTTATTCTAACTCATAATTAGGTGGGGTGAGAAGGGAAGGTATTACTATCCCCATTTTATAGCTGAAGAAACTGAGGTTCAAGAAAGTTAAGTGACACCTAAGCAAGCATCTCAAACCCCAGGACTTTTGATTCCTAGGCTGGTGCTCTTACTGCGTTAGCACTATGAGCTTTACCCGACGTGGCTGTGGAACTCCAGGACTCAACTTCCAGCCTGGTCTCTGTCCACCTTGCCAGCATCCCCTTTTCACTTGTCAAGATCCAGCCAGACTACCCCGTTCACTCGAGGCCTGGCACTGGAAGCCAGTCAGCACAAAGATGAAAACGACTCAAGAGTTTGTCTCCCTGCCCATTTCGCTGAGGTCAGAAAGCAGCTAGGAGAAGAATGAAAAGGTTTGGGGTGGGTGTCTTCCCCTACCTTAAGTTGTCACTCTTTCCTGGGGCTGACTGGGAGGAATTGATTGCATCTGCACAGAACCATGAACATAGATTGTGGGAACTGAGGTAGGACATTTGCCAAAGGGAACTCCAGGAATACTTGGCTCCCTGCAACTCCAGTGTGAGGGACGTGTAGCCTCACGGCTACCCCACGGCTACCCAGTGGATGACCAGCGTTCTGGAAATACCACTCCATACAAGAATTCTGATGGGTTCTGTGATCCAGGACAAAAGAGGCTCAATCCTGGCTGGAAAACCTGGGGTAACTGGCAGTCTGGCTTATCCCATGTGGGATTACTCAGCCTGTAAAAGTTTTATTTATTTGTTAAAGGAGGGCAGATCCATATTCCATCTGTTGACACCTGCATGGCAGAGGAGCAAGCACTGCACCGCCTTGCCCATCAGCACCCTGGCAGTGGCACTCCCTGCCAAGCTGCTGTGGTGGCTGGGAGGAACACCTGGTGGGTGAGTGAGTGATGGGAGAGCCTCCCGCTGGCAGCTGCCGCCCTGCTGAGAGCCATGATTGTCACTCAGTGGAATGGAAGGCCCAGGCAAGTAGCCTGAGAACACGGCTCCAAACACATTTCCCTCACATGCCCCAGAGTGGGCCTGACCTTGTCGGTGAAACCAGGCTCACCAGCTCCCAGAAGCTGCCTCTCCAAGAGTGTCTCCGAGGTTTCCCAGCATTTCTTTTCATGGCTGTGTTAGTTTTGGCTCCAAGACCAAATGAGTAGAAGATTCAAGGGGTTTTAAGTCTTCAATTACAATGCTGAGCAGTGCACACCCACCCTTTAACTGTGATGTCTTTCTGTGGTTTCAGTTCAGAGGTCGGAAGAGCAGAGAGGAGGAGCTACCTGAAGTTTTAGGGGGGGGGAGACTGACCTGGTTTCAAGGTGACGTCAAAAAACAGAGAATTATTGTGAGAATCACTGGCATTTGCAAAGAGCACAGGATCCGTGCTGAAGATACAAGCCTTCCAATGCTGGTGCCAGCATAAACCAACTGTGCGACCTTGAGCAACTGAAACAGACCTTCTGGATCTCCATTTCCTCACCAAGAAACAAAAGAAATTGGACTGATGCTCTCCCAGGGCCCCTTCCAGTTCAACCTTTTATGATTATACAACTACTAATCTCAGCGCTGATGTCCTTTATTTACAAAGAAAATACCACTGACACACCTCAGGCAGGACATATGCTTTGAATTGTTCTTTCTGCTGTGCTGAGAGGTTCTCAGTGCTCCACCCCCACACCTGCCCGTCCCCTTTGCCCACCAGTTTCCATGCAAGAAGACTTGCCCCGTGGTCTCTGCTGCCCTGTAGAGTCCCACAGAGTGTGCCATCCAATGGCCACAACAGGGCTGGCAGGTCTAGGTCTCAATTCTGACCTCAGGAACTGACTTGGGTGGTTGCAGGCAGAATTGAGCTTATCTGGGCCTCAGCTACTGAATGGGATAAATCATCCATCCTGGGAAAACGCTCTGAGACGCTTTGGCGAGAAAAGCAAGAGGCATGTGAAGCGGCCCTGTTGTGGAGGCCGAGGATCTCAATCCCAGAGTCTTTGAGCACCAGTGGCCCTTTACTAATGGGCTGCACACCCAACAGAACGTTGTTGATTTCCCAGTTTACATGGAACTAAAGCCTGCTGGCAGATGCCGGGTGACTTATTCACATGCATTGTGAACTTGGATCAAGACTCCCTCTTTTGAGATTAGTTCTGAGCCTGGTTTTAAAGCATCTTGCTGGAACAGTGAATGGTTTTGCAATGCATTTCAGTGAGCCCTTTATAAGCTCCCTCATCAGGCCTTGGGGAACGAGGCTTACTTCAACCAGCTCAGCTTGGATGCCATGCTAGAGGCTGCTGAGTCACACAGGCAGAGCCCGTTACCTGCCAAACATGGCTTTTCTGGATCCACCTTTCCGGTGTGATGAACTCACAGGATTAATCTGAGAGCTTGTCCCTTCTCTTCTGTCTTCACTCCCTCCTTTCCTGTGGCCCTCACCTGCAGCTGTTGCTTCTCAGGTGAGAGCACCTGAGCTGGGAAGGGGGGCAATGAGTTTCAGGCTCCAAGAGCTTCTCCCTAAAACAAGCCAGGAAATGGCTTAATCGCCCTAGGGATGAAGGGGCCCCACTGTGCAACAGACCCCCTGAATGGAGATGGGAATTAATGGAGAGCATCCTTCAGAACCATTCAGAACTACTTGGATGTTACTGAATCTGCCAAGTTCTGTCAGGCCTCTGTGGCTTTGAGCTTCTATTTCTTCTGGCCAGAATTCTCTTCCATCCTCACCTGCCTGGTTAGTTCTTACCTATTCTTTATGATTCACCTCCTCCAGGAATTGAACAATTTATTCAATAAGTATTTATGAAACACCTACTATGCACTAGGCACTATTCCAGAAGTTAGGATACAATAGTGAACAAAATAGCCCCAAATTCCAGCCTTCCATCCAAGGACAGTGTGATTGACTGTCAAATGTGGCTGAAAGGTCAAGGACTGGAGAACCAACCACAGAATCTGTCAGCACAGAGGTCACTGGTGGCGTTGTCAAGGGCAGTTTGAAAGGTTCTAGAGAGAACTGGAGAAGAGAAATGAGAGATAGTCCATATCAACAACTCTTTTGAGGAATTTTGTTGGAAAGGTGATCAGAGAGATAGAGGAAAATGTGCAAGTCAGTTGTTTAAAAATTGACTTGACTTGTTAATTGGTTACTTGAGAAACTATGGAGGCCATTGCCATTTTGAGAGCTTAGTCCAAGGCCAGGAGAGGAGATTGAGAAAAGGTGGTTTTCATTTTCTTTCCATTAGCCCTTGTCCATGAGCCCCCATCCCATTCTGCCTTCTGTCCTTTATTCAGTGGTGACAGATGTGGTTATTTATACTTCAGTATCTTCTGCCGACTTCTAGTCTCTCTGGAATTTAGCAGACCAAGGAGACTCCTAACCATATCATACTAGATGCCTATCTACAGTGCCGTGTCAGCTCTTTTTTGGAAGTCTGGCATTTGGCTACATAAATCATTGAGAATGCATGATTTGTGTGTTCTAATGTAATCTTGTGATTTTTATGGTGAAGTGACATCACTTCTATGGTAGGCACAATATAGTTCACAGTTGTTTACAATACTTAACCAATAAGCATGTTGCATCAAGGAACTATTTAAATAGTCTTCAAGTGTCTGGAGATTAGTGCCAGGTTCTTGATATTTCTATGAATATTCAAACGATGGCTAATGTTTTTCTAAGTTTAATAGAGCCTGCATCTCTTAAAAGACATGGCTTTCATTCTTGGGGAAGATGAGGTATCTATGCCTCGAACTATAAATAAATCAGTGAGAACCTATCCAAATGTATTACAAACTTTAGTTGAATTCTGATAGGACACAATAGTAACCAATAATGCCAATCCTCTAAGTAATAACATTAAGATGGAAATGGTTGACTTGTGTTGGAGTTGACCGGTGATGACTTTTCCTCATAGGAGGCACATTGTGTCCTTTTAGAACCTCTGCATTTGTAACACACAAGTAGATATCACCCATTCCTTTACATCCTGATAATCTATAGTGAGTTTTGAAGTCAGTCAAGTATAAAATTCCTACTTGGCTGTTTAATTGTGAGACAACGAGCAAGTTACTTAACCTCTGTGAACTTCAGTTTCCTTATCTATAAAATGAGAATGCTGACACCTACCTCATAGTGTTATTGTGAAGTTTAGCTTAAATATGAGTGTCAGTCACCTGGCATAGAATAATTAGTATTATTAGCAATACTGCTAGGTAATGAAAGGCGTTGGTGCTGGTGTGATGGGCATAGCAACACTCCTAGGGGTAGGGTGAGAGGGGCTGACCTCTCTGCTCCTCCCCTCGCTAGAAATTCTAGCCGCAGATGGAGACAGGCTTGTCAGTGACCCACATCATCCATCCACTCTGGCTTTCGCACATTCATGTAATAATTTATTGAAAGCCTTGGAAGTTCCAAGCAACAGAAACCCCTGGTCTCATGGAGCTTATGTTCTAGTGAGTTTTGGGAAGAATCTTGGTCATCCCAGACTTAGCATAGCTCTTTCATGTCCCTCATCTTTATGACTTTAAGTTACCATCCAATCACCAGCCCATCCTGTGCTGAGTAAGAATAAGCTGAGGCAATTTAGACCTTCCACAGACATAGATACATACCAGCCACTGTTGATTTTCTCTTATTGTCAGGGACTAGCCAACTTACAAAGATTTTTCTCCCCTGCTAAGACAATTTCATTTTTTCTTACAGTGGAAGAAGTATTTCCCTGATTAAGTAAGAATTCAGGCCCCTCTTCCCTGTAAGTGGCTTCTGGGGCAGACAGACTCACTGTACCACTTTGGGATGAAGTTGTCACAAAACTCTGCCTTATTTTGCCTTTTTGCATTGCAGGGAGGAGAGGAAGGAATCCTAGGTGCTCAGAGAAGAGGAAAAATCTGGAACCCCACTGTTAAATGGTGGGAAGGAGGCCAGGGGACAAGGGCAGAGAGGTATGCCCTTAGAGCCTGGGCTGCATTGGAAGTTCTTGCTCTCCTGGAAATAGATCATGCAGTTATTTAATTTTTTTAAAAAAAAGATATAGTTGCAGGTAGTCATAGCCAGGTGTTTCTCTTTTGGGTCTCAAGCATGAATACTTGTGTCCTGGCTGTCAGTGTGAGTGTAGTGCAAACAGCAGTCTTGTCAAGTGTAGACAGTGATGAGATGGGGCAAACTGGTTTAACACCAGTGTGAACCCTTCACCTAAAACTCAACTCAACCCCAGGGATTTCTGAGCTGTCCAAGAAAGTTTGATGACTTTCCTTGCTTAATCAGGTCCTGTTAAGCTCCCTTGAGGCTAAATAGGGAAGAAGGGGCCATGAATTTTATATCTTTCTGTGGGAATGTATACGTTCCAAAAACAACAACCCTTTTTCCAGATAAACGTATAATCAACAAAACAGAGTTCTCTGCTTTGTAAAACTAGCATAAAATTACCCTCCTGAGTGCCCTCTTCCAAGAAAAACACTGACCCCTCCTTTATAGAAATTCTGAAATCTCCATGTGTTAAACTAAATCGAATTAGGTTTAACTGTTTCCCCAACCTCATGTCTTTGTTATCTGTCATTTATTTCCCATATGCAGTGACCACTGCTAGACACTCAGAGAAAGTCTGTCCCAATGCCCATAAAATAACAGCTCCTGTTACTCTGACCTTATACGCACAGGAACCTCAGAACAGGCAGGTACATCCTTAACTGAACACCAATAATTAAGGACTTAGGGAGCTCTTTATGTTTTACTAACCCTTAAGTCAACAATCTGCTACTCATTCATTGGCACATTTCTCTTGAGTGGTAATTGCTACTCTTCCCACAGGTACGTTTTTCTAGGAAAAAAAAAGATTAAATATTGGATAATTTTAGCCAGGCAAAGAATAACTCAAGCCATTAACCCTACTTGATTGCAATGAAAACTGCAAATTAACTTTGACAGAAACAACAACAAAAAATCGTATAAAAATTAAGCTAATTACCACCCTCCTCCACACATACACAAAAATAGGAATAGCTTTTCATTGTATGTAGAGACATTGTCAGGTAGTGATTAAGATCCTGGATTCTCAATCCAGACATATCTGTGTATAAACCCCTGTTTTGAACCCATAACTACCCATGTGACCTTGACCAGGTTGTCTGGCTTCTCTGTGCCTGCTTGATAGTGCGTCATTAGACTTGTGTAAAAAAATAAGACAGTGTATTGCAGTGTCTAGATGATAGACAGTGCTTAATCATTTACAAAATGATTTTGATGGTTACAACTACAGCCAACATTTATATGGGCAGCTAAGCTGCAGATATTTGTAGGCCAGTAGAGATTCACATCACCATACTCTAGTAACTTCTGTCCTAGGAAAAGATAATAAAAATATTAGCTCCCACCGCAAAAGACCACATATTCTATGATTCCATTTATATGAAGTGTACAGAGTAGGCAAATCTATAAAGACATAGATTGTGGTTGGGGGATGGGTGAGTATAGGAAATGAGTCCTGATGGGTACAGGGTTTCTTTGTGGGGTGATGAAAATGTTCTAAAATTGATTGTGGTTATGGTTGCACAACTCTATATGAAAAACCACTGAAATATATATACTTTAAATGGGTGAATTGTATGGGATATGAATTCAATCCCAATAAAGCTGACATAAAACAGCTCCCATTTATCTGTCAGTTAATCCTTATAGTTAATAGTCCATGGTTTTTATTTCCCCATGGTCAAGAAAATTTCATAAAATTAGCGTGTGATGGATCCGGGATTTCTTATTTATTGACTGACTGGCTGTTTTGTTCACAGAATTAGATTAATCACAATTAATCATTCATGGCGCATCATCGCCACTGATCCATTGAAAGCCATCTTTTCTTTTACTTTATGTATATACACTAAATAATATAATAAACACTTAGAACCCACTTCCCAAACCAAGAACAGAATATTCAATAACTTATAGCTCCCTGTGTGTTTTCTACTTTCCAAACCCTAGCTTCTCCCCAGAGGTAAATATTTCTTGAATATTATGCTTAGCATTTCCTTGCCTCTTTTAAAAGGCTTTTTAAACAGGAATGTGTGTACCTTAAGTTGTATGTTATTTGGTTTTGCTTAGTTTTGTTTTAATTTTGCTTAGTTTTCAAATTTTATAAAAAGTGTATCATGTTGTATATGCAGTCTTCTGAGATCTGCTTCTTTTCATTCAACATGATACTGCTTTGACTCGCCCATGTGAAAGAGTCCAGCTGTATCTCTTTTGTCTTTATGCTGTTGAATGTTCCATTTTATGACTATACTATTATTTGTTTATGCATTCTCCTTTCAAAAGGTAGTTAGGTTGGTTTCAGGTTTTTGCTATTTTGGCAAGTTCAACTATGATTATTCTTTGTATATGTGTCTCCTGGCATACATCTACTAAATTTTCTCTTGGGTATATACTTAGAGAAATAGGAAATACATCAAAAAGATTTGCTGGGTATGCCAGCATTCAACTTTAATGGATAATGTCAAATTGTTTTCCAGTTTCCCCCCAGCAATGTGTTTGATACCCTGTTGATATCCAACATTTGGTATTTTCATACCTCTTGGATTTGTTAATCACATGGGTGTAAACTGGCATTTCGTGGTGATGATGCCTCTTCATGATTATTGGTGAGGTGAGCATCTAATTATAGGTTTATTAGTTATATGTGTTTCTTGTTCTATGAAATGCTTCTTTGTGGCTTTTGTCCCTTTTTTCTATTGAGTTTTTTCTTATTTTAGAAGTGCTTTATATATTTTTAAAACTAATCTTTTGTTAGCTATATGTGTTTCAAATATTTTCTCCAAGTTTGTAGCTTGTAGTTTTACTTTTGTGCAGAAATTCTTATTTTTTATTTTTTATTTTATTTTAAGTTCCAGAATACATGTGCAGAATGTGCAGGTTTGTTACATAGGTATAAGTGTGCCATGGTGGTTTGCTATCAACCCATCATCTAGGTTTTAAGCCCCGCATACATTAGCTATTTGTCCTGATGCTGTCGTTCCCCTCAACCCCCACCCCCCGATAGGCCCTGGTATGTTTTGTTCTCCTCCCTGTGTCCATGTGTTCTCATTGCTCAACTCCCACTTATGAGTGAGAACATACGGTGTTTGGTTTTCTGTTCCTGGGTTAGTTTGCTGAGGATGATGGCTTCCAGCTTTATCCATGTCCCTGCAAAGGATATGATCTCATTCCTTTTTATGGCTGTATAGTATTCCATGGTGTATATGTACCACATATTCTTTATCCAGTCTGTCATTGATGGGCATTTGGGTTGAGTTCCATGTCTTTGCTATCATAAATAGTGTTGCAATAAACATACATGTGCATGTGTCTTTATAGTAGAATGATGTGTATTCCTTTGAGTATATACCCAGTAATGGGATTGCTGGGTCAAATGGTATTTCTGGTTCTAGATTCTTGAGAGATTGCCACACTGTCCTCCACAGTGGTTGAACTAATTTACAGTCCCACCAACAGTGTAAAAGCATTCCTATTTCTCCACAGCATCTATTGTTTCTTGACATGTTAATAATTGCCATTCAGACTAGCGTGAGATGGTATTTCATGGTTTTGATTTGCATTTTTCTAATGACCAGTGATGCTGAGCTTTTTTTCATATGTTTGTTGGTCACATAAATGTCTTCTTTTGAGAAATGCCGGTTCATATCCTTCACCCACTTTTTGATGGGGTTGTTATTTTCTTGTAAATTTGCTTAAGTTTCTTATAGATGCTGAATATTAGACCTTTGTTGGATGCCTGGTTCACAAAATTTTTCTCCCATTCTGTAGGTTGCCTGTTAACTCTGATGATAGTTTCTTTTGTTGTGCAGAAGCGCTTTAGCTTAATTAGATCCCATTTGTTAATTTTAGCTTCTGTTGCAAATGCTTTTGGTGTTTTCATCAAGAAATTTTTGCCTATGCCTATGTCCTGAATGGTATTGCCTAGGTTTTCTTCTACGGTTTTTACAGTTTTGGGTTTTACATTTAGGTCTTTAATCCATCTTGAGTTAATTTTTGTATAAGGTGTAAAGAAGGGGCCCAGTTTCAGTTTTCTGCATATGGCTAGCCAGTTTTTCCAGCACCATTTATGAAATAGTGAATTCATTCCCCATTGCTTGTTTTTGTCACGTTTTTCGAAGATCAGATGGTTGTAGATGTGTGGGATTATTTCTGAGGTGACTGTTCTGTTCCATTGGTCTGCATGTCTGTTTTGATACCAGTACCATGCTGTTTTGATTACTGTAGCCTTGTAGTAGAGTTTGAAATAAGGTAGTGTGATGCCTGCAGCTATGGTCAGTATGATATTGGCTGTGGGTTTGTCATAAATAGCTCTTATTATTTTGAAATATGTTTCATCAATATCTAGTTTATTGAGAGTTTTTGACCTATTCAGGGGTTCAATTTCTTCTTGGTTTAATATTGGCAGGGTGTATGTGTCCAGGAATTTATCCATTTCTTCTAGATTTTCTAGTTTATTTGCATAAAGGTGTTTATAGTATTCTCTGATAGTAGTTTCTGTTTCTGTGGAGTCAGTGGTGATATCCTCTTTATCATTTTTTTGTGTCTATTTGATTCTTCTCTCTTTTCTTCTTTGTTAGTCTAGCTAACAGTCTATCTATTTTGTTAATTTTTTCAAAAAAAAAAACAGCTCCTGGATTCATTGATTTTTTAAAAGAGTTTTTCATGTCTCTATCTCCTTCAGGGCTGCTCTGATCTTAGTTATTTCTTGTCTTCTGCTAGCTTTTGGATTTGTTTGCTCTTGCTTCTCTAGTTCTTTTAATTGTGTTGTTATGGTGTCAATTTGAGATCTTTCTAGCTTTCTGATGTTGGCATTTAGTGCTATAAATTTCCCTCTTAACACTGCTTTAGCTGTGTCCTAGATATTCTAGTATGTTGTCTCTTTATTCTCATTGCTTTCAAAGAAGTTTTTGATTTCTGCTTTAATTTCATTATTTACCCAGTAATCATTCAGAAGCAGGTTGTTCAATTTTCATGTAGTTGTGTGGTTTTGAGTGAGTTTCTTAATCCTGAGTTCTAATTTGATTGCACTGTGGTCTGAGAGACTGTTCATTATGATTTGAGTTATTTTGCATTTGCTGAGGAGTGTTTTACTTCCAATAACATGGTCAATTTTAGAATAAGTGCCATGTGGCACTGAGAAGAATGTATATTTTGTTGATTTGGGATGGAGATTTCTGTAGATATCTATTGGGTCCACTTGATCCAGAGCTGAGTTCAAGTCCTGAATTTGTAATTTTCTGTCTCATTGATCTGTCTAATATTGACAGTGGGGTATCAAAGTGTGTGAGTCTAAGCCTCTTTGTAGGTCTCTAAAAACTTGTTTTATGAATCTGGGTTCTTCTGTATTGGGTGCATATATATTTAGGATAGTTAGCACTTCTTGTTGAATTGATCCCTTTACCATTATGTAATGCCCTTGTTTTTTTTTTTTTTTTTTTTATCTTTGTTGATATAAAGTCTGTTTTGTCAGAGACTAGGACTGCAACCCCTGCTTTTTTTTTCTTTCCATTTGCTTGGTAAATTTTCCTCCATTCCTTTATTTTAGCCTGTGTGTGTCTTTACACATGAGATGGGTCTCCTGAATACAGCACACTGATGGGTCTTGACTCTTTATCCAATTTGCCAGTCTGTGTCTTTTAATTGGGGCATTTAGTCCATTTACATTTAAGGTGAATATTGTTATTTATGAATTTGACCCTGTCATCATGATGCTAGCTCATTATTTTGCACACTAGTTGATGCAGTTTCTTCACAGTATCTTTGGTCTTTATATTTTGGTGTATTTTTGCAGTAGCTGGTAGTGGTTTTTCCTTTCCATATTTAGTGCTGCCTTTAGGAGCTCTTGCAAGGCAGGCCTGGTGGTGACAAAATCTCTTAGCATTTGCTTGTCTGAGAAAGATTTTATTTCTTATTCACTTATAAAGCTTAGTTTGGCTAGATATGAAATTGTGGTTTGAAAATTCTTTTCTTTAAGAAGGTCGAATATTGGCCCCCATTCTCTTCTGGCTTATAGGGTTTCTGCTGAGAGATCCGCTGTTAGTCTGATAGGCTTCCTATTGTTGGTGACGTGGCCTTTGTCTCTGGCTGCCCTTAACATTTTTTCCTTCATTTTGACCTTGGAGAATCTGATGATTATGTGTCTTGGGGTTGATCTTCTCGTGGAGTATCTTAGTGGTGTTCTCTGTATTTCCTGAATTCGAATGTTGGCCTGCCTTCCTAGGTTGGGGAAGTTCTCCTGGATAATATCCTGAAATGTGCTTTCCAACTTGGTTCCATTCTCCCCATCTGTTTCAGGTACTCCAGTCAATCAAAGGTTCAGTCTTTTTATATAGTCCCATATTTCTCTGACGTTTTTTTCATTCTTTTTTCTTTAATCTTATCGTCCTGCCTTATTTCAGCAAGATGGTCTTCAAACTCTGATATTCTTTCCTCTGCTTGATTGATTCAGCTACTAATACTTGTGTATGCTTCAGGGAGTTCTCATGCTGGGTTTTTCAGCTCCACCAGGTCATTTATGTTCCTCTCTAAACTGGTTATTCTAGTTAGCAGCTCCTCTAACCTTTTATCAAGGTTCCTAGCTTCTTTGCATTGGGTTAGAACATGCTCCTGTAGCTCAGCAGAGTTTGTTATTACCCACCTTCTGAAGCCTCCTCCTGTCAGTTTGTCCGTTTTATCTTCCATCCAGTGTTGTGCCCTTGCTGGAGAGGTGTTGTGATCATTTTGGGAAGAGGCACTCTGACCTTTTGGGAATTCAGTGTTTTCTTTTGTTGATTCTTTCTTGTCTTTATGAGTTTGTCTAGTTTCAGTCTTTGAGGCTGCTGACCCTTGGAT
The DNA here is from genome assembly GCF_000951035.1 of Colobus angolensis palliatus. Taxonomy (NCBI): domain Eukaryota; kingdom Metazoa; phylum Chordata; class Mammalia; order Primates; family Cercopithecidae; genus Colobus; species Colobus angolensis. The sequence goes on along the minus strand of NW_012114455.1, from coordinate 5,231,883 downwards.
GAGGTTTTTGTGGGGACTTTTTTTGTTGATGATGTTGTTGTTGCTTTCTGTTTTTTCGTTTTTCTTTCAGTGGTTAGGTCCCTCTTCTGTAGGGTTGCTGCAGTTTGCTGTGGGTTTACTTCAGGCCCTCTTCATCTGATTTGCTCCCATGCCTGGAGATGTCACTCGAGGAGGCTGGAGAACAGTGAAGATGGGTGCCTGCTTCTTCCCCTGGAATCTCTGACCTCAAGAGGCACCAACCCGATGCCAGCAGGAACACTCCTGTATAGAGTGTTGACACCCCTGTTGGAGGATCTCACTCAGTTGGGTGGCATGGGGAGCAGGATCCATTTAATGAAGCACTTTGTGCCTTGGGAATAGGGGTGTCCCATGCTGGGGGAAAATCCACTCATCTGGGCTGCCTATATTCCCAGGGAGTATAGCAGGAGGGATCACTAAGTCTGCTGGTCTGCGGAGACTATGGCCACCCTATCCCTAGGGGCTCAGGCCCAGGGAGATCAGGGTTTTGTCCCTGAGTCCCTGGCTGGAGTTGGAGTTCCTGCAGGGAGGTCCTACCCCGTGAGGTGGGCTGGATCAGGGTCAGGCCTGAAGGGGCACTCTGGCCTCAGTCTGCCACAGCTGGTGTGTTGAACTGTGGGGAATACCTCTTGGGATCAAGCCATCCAGTCTCCTTGGCTCCAGCGGGGAAAAGCCGGCCTGGAGCTGCAGAGATGGCTGCTACCCTTTCTCCTGCCCTGGGAGCTTAGTGTATTAGGTAGCTCACAGTCCCAGTGTCGGCTGCCGTCCCTCCCGCTAGGAGCTCAGATGGCTTAGACAGCAGGCAACTGCCCCTCCCCACTGGGGAACTCAGCAGGCTTAAACAGATTCTAGCTGAGTAGATGCTGAGAATCTGTATGGCTCCATGCTTAGGACTGTAGGCCCAGAGGTGTGGATTCATGAGTGGGATCTTCCAATTTGTGGGTTGCACAGTTCCATGGAAAAAGCACAGTTTTCCAGGCTGGGTAGCACACTCACTCACCACCTGCCTTGGCTAGTGGCTTGGGGCTCCCCAGCCCCGTGTGCTTCTTAGGTGGCCCGCTGTGCCATACTGCTCTTCCTTCCTCAGCCCCATGTGCTTCTTAGGTGGCCCGCTGTACCATACTGCTCTTCCTTCCTCTCTGTGGGTCACACCAGCTGCCTAGTCAGTCCTGATGAGAGAACCTGGATACCTCGGTTGCCAGTGCTGGATGTGTATGCTGTTTCCGTTCTTCTTCTTTTTTTAGACGGAGTCTCGCTCTGTCACCCAGGCTGGAGTGCAGTGGCGTGATCTCGGCTCACTGCAAGCTCCACCTCCCAGGTTTACGCCATTCTCCTGCCTCAGCCTCCCGAGTCGCTGGGACTACAGGCGCCCGCCACCACGCCCGGCTAATTTTTTGTATTTATAGTAGAGAGGGGGTTTCACAGTGTTAGCCAGGATGGTCTCAGTCTCCTTACCTCGTGATCCACCTGCCTCGGCCTTCCAAAGTGCTGGGATTACAGGCCTGAGCCACTGCGCCCGGCTGTGTTTTGGTTCTTCTTGATGGCAGCCTCCAATCATGGCTGCTTCTAGTTGGCCATGTTGGCCTTGCTCCAAAAATCCATTCAATTCTTAGTTTTATTGCAATGAAATTTATGTATCTTTTATTTTATAACTAGTAACCTTTGTGTCTCTATTAAGAATTTGGTCCCTTTTCCAGGTCATAAAGATACTTGCTTATATGTGTGTCTTCTGAATATTTTAAATTTTGCTCTGACATTTGGATTCTTAATCCATTTGGAATTGATTTTTGATAGTATGGGACAGGGATCCATTTTCAGTTACTTCCATGTATAATAATAATAATAAAAAAATCTTTTCCAGTGAAGGCAGGATTTAAATCTGGATCTGTCCAACTTGAAAGCCCATGCTCTTAATTGCTATGCTATTCCAGGGAAACAATGGCATGGACTGTTGAATAAACAAGTGCAAGGCACCAGGGAGCACAGAAGAATAAGGCACGGCTCCTACCTCCATTGTTGCTCCTCAGCAGAAACCGAGGGCTATGTCGGAGCTCTCTTCAGAGACTTCTTTTCCTTCTAAGTTTTTTTTTTTTTTTTTTTTTTGAGATGGGGTCTCACTCTGTCTCCTAGGCTGGAGTGCAGCAGCGTGATCTCAGCTGACTGTAACCTCTGCCTCCCTGGTTCAAGTGATTCTCATGCCTCAGCCTCCCTAGTAGCTGGGATTACAGGTGTGTACCACCACACTCAGCTAATCTTTTGTATATTTTGTAGAGATGAGGTTTCACCATGTTGGCCAGGCTGGTCTCGAACTCCTGAGCTCAAGTGATCCACCTGCCTTGGCCTCCCAAAGTGCTGGGATTATAGGTGTGAGCCACCGTGCCCGGCCCCCTTCTAAGTTTTATGGTAACATATTTCAGCTCATCTTTTGGCATCAGCAGATCCACTGAGGGGTTCCTATGGTAAACTCTGGGCCTTATTACTTTATTTCTTGCCTCCTTCATTTCTTGAAGGTTAATGTGACAGTGTGAAAAAGAACATAGAGCCAGACAGAACTGGTCCTAAGGCTCAGTTCTTTCACATAGCAGCCTTGGAGAATTACACATTTTCTGAACCTCGGTTTCTTCATCAGTAAGATGGGAATAATAAGGCTTATCTCACAGGGTAGTTGAGAGGATTACATAAAAGGTGACACAGAGGAGGTAGTGGTAGTCAACAAATGTGTTACCCTCTTTTCTGTCCTAACACTGTTCCTCACCTGCAAGTTATCAAATGACACCATTTCTTCCATGGTCTCCCATTGATTTATGCCTACCCTTCCATTTTTTGTCTCAAGCTAGCTTAGGCTTCCTTACTACGATCCCTTTCTTGGTCTTCTAGACTCTAGTAGCAGAATCTAGAATGGTCGGCAGTGTCAAATCAACGTATTGCAACAGTAACATACCCTCGAGCTTCACTTATGAGTTGTCTCAAGCCTATGGCTGAAGAATAGGGATCAGAATGTGCATGTACCTCACATTTCTGTAAGTTGATCTCCCTTCTTAAGCCTTCCTCTCTCCTTTCTACCCAGAAGATCACCAACAGGGCCATTGTGCTCACCACATTCTTCCTGTGCACAAGGCCTGTGTGAGCCCTGGAATCCTGCCGTGCCCTGTACAGCTGTAGCACTTCAAACTCATTTTTGCTCCTCCCTGCCTTACTGAGTCTTCTCTTGTCAGTTTGAAGATCACTCTACCCACTCTCCATTGGCACCTGTCTCACAAACATTCATTGCTAATAACAATGATAACATTTCATACTTACACGAGGCACTTTGGTATCTATTATCTTGAAGAGGAAGACACTTGGCCATTATTGTCCCCATCTCATGGATTAGGCTCAAAGAGTGACTTGTCCAAGGTGGGCATTACACCATAGGCAAGTGGCAGAGCTGATATTGTAACCCAGAACCAGGACTTCTGGTGTCAAGGTCATAGCTCTTTGCATTCTTTGTTTTCAAGCATAAATGTAGACCTTGACTAATTGAAGCAAAAGAGAATATAAAGGGGACTGGATACTGAGTAGCTCATAGAATTGAAGAAAGACAATTGAAAAACCAAGCCTGGCCGGGCGCGGTGGCTCAAGCCTGTAATCCCAGCACTTTGGGAGGCCGAGACGGGCGGATCACGAAGTCAGGAGATCGAGACCATCCTGGCTAACACGGTGAAACCCCGTCTCAACTAAAAAATACAAAAAACGAGCCGGGCGAGGTGGCGGGCGCCTGTAGTCCCAGCTACTCGGGAGGCTGAGGCAGGAGAATGGTGTAAACCTGGGAGGCGGGGCTTGCAGTGAGCTGAGATCCGGCCACTGCACTCCAGCCTGGGCGACAGAGCGAGACTCAGTCTCAAAAAAAAAAAAAAAACCAAGCCTTGGGAAGCTGAAAGACCAAGATGGCCCCAAACATCTAAGTAACAAGAGGTCACAGACCTTACCATTGGACACCATCATTGTCCCTCTGCAACCGTACTGCAGGATGAGAATCCTCAGTAGAAAAAGGGCTTAATTCACTCATTCACACTTCTACTAGGGGTTGGGGTAGAGGGATTTGATTGCCAGCCCACTAGGACTTCTGCCTTGTGGAAGGGTGGCTCACCCAGAGAGCTGACAAAACTGACATATGTCTAACACAGCCTCCTAGGACATTATCTCATCTTGTCATCTCCCCTCTGTGAGGTTTGAGAATCTTGTCACTTCAGCTGGCCTGGGAGCTCCTGCCCCAGTTTCTTCCAGGAATTCCATACACAGTGCTGGTACATAGCCAAGACTTCATAAATGATCTTGGAAGGCTGTGTTAGGGAGATAGTCCCTGTTCTCAGGGTCTTAGACCTAAGACAAGCGTTTTGGCTTTGTTTGAATTTGCTTTCTCAGTGAAAACAAAAAGCCAGACATCAAAACAGAGAGAAGAGAAAGGCCTTTCCCCACATGTATTCCCAGGTGCCCAGAGCTGGTGGTTTTGAGAAGCTTGGGTGAGACAGGCTATCTCCCACTCAGTCCCTCATTAATTGATCACCTCCATCTGGTCAAAATGTTTACTGCTTCTGCCTACCCCTCAGCAGGGAGGAGTCCCTAGTTCAGCAAAGCAGCAAGTGTGAGAGGGAAAAACAACAGCCCCCACATAGCACATGTAGCACGACGTCTAACCCACACTACAGATGTGGCTCTATCTATAGCCTCATCATCAATCAGCAGGTGATGAGGTGTAGGAGCCGTGCTGGGTCCCGTCACTGCCTGGGGCACTTTGCAGTGTCACCGCGTGCATTCTTCATCCAAGCTAAATAGAGTGCTGGGTGGGGTGCTGTTTCTTGCACTATTTACAAGCCCCTGGGATTTTTCCTTATCCCAAAGGACTGAAGGGAACATGCAGACCTCAGCAATTTCTGCAGTGAAGTCACAGGGCGCTAGGAGGGCCACCTGAGCCTGGGAGATTAAACCCAAGGCCACTGAGCTTTAAAGATAGGGATGAGGTTAGGGCAGAAAAGAGGCAGGAAGAGGAAATTTGATTCTTCTAAATCTTACCTCATTTAAACATTTGTTTGGTAAAATTCCAATTATGCTTCTTGACAGAGCAGATTTTTACAGTGTTCCAAATGTAAAAGTTGGAAAGAGGCTACAAATGAAAACAGTTCGGTAACACCTAAAGCCAAAAATAAGCCAGAATCTCAGGCTAAGTGGAGTTCAAATGATCTGTAATCTAGAATCTAGATCAACCTTCCTCTCACTCACACAGAAAACTCTAGAATGTGACACTGGGAGAATGATCTGTCATTTCAGAGGCACCACCTCCTGATTCTGTGGTCCTGGCATGTCAGCACCTGATTGTGGTCATCTGAAAAATGGGGATAGAAGGGCCTGCCCCGGCTCCTCAGACGGCTTCTCTAGAGATGCAAGACGCCCTGATGTGAAGCAGAGCTCTCCAGAAGTGGGGCAATGCTGGACGTGGATGTTGCGGGCTGTTTGGTGGCTTCTCAGTACTCAGTGACCATGTCCACTCCCCTTCTCTTCATGCCCGATTTTTACTTCTCTTTCAAATGTCCTGCTCTTCACTTCTCACCACATACTTCTTTGAGATTCCTTTTCCCCGGTTCTAGGCCTTGGTTAAGATTTCCCAAAGGTATTTTCATGGATCTCTAGTCCCCAAAATGGCTCACAACTAAGGGAGGTTCTAAGAACAAATTGATTGGTTTGAGAAACAAGCACCATGACCGCCTTTCAGAAAGTACAGCTCTCCGTAGGCTCTGAGAAGTCTTACAGGAAGGAAGCTTGTCTACCTGTGCTCTTTAATCAGTTAGTACTTTCATAATTACCTCGACCACAGAAGCCATTGTTCAAATATTGCCTATTAATACCTCCCCCAAAATACAGCTTGGGAAAGGTCCTAGATGATGATGAGTGACGATGAGGCCCATTGATCAAACGCTTACTACATCAGAAATAAACACTTAATAACACTTAACTCTCAGGCATCCCAATGAGATGGGTGGCATTACCCATAGCTGGAAAGTGAGAGTGATTGACACCCAGGTCTGGCTGTTCCTGTTTTACAAATAAGGAAAATGAGATTCAAGGAAGGTAAGTATTTTGCCCAGTCTTACAGCTAGTGAGTAGTGGAGTTGGGCCATGAACCCGAGTCTTGTGCCCAGGTCTGTCTAACTTTAAATGTCCCACTCGAGGCTCACACATGAGCCCATGGCTTGGAAGCTGAGTTCACACCTGGCTTCACACTGGAGGGGCTTCTCAGGCATGGCCGCCCCTCGGGAGTCTATATGATGGAGGGTGGAATTGGATCGATGGGCAGCCAACCTACTGTATAGGCCTCAGCAACCCATTAAATGGGACAGTCACACCCTCTGGAATCCATTGCAATGGGACAGTCACACCCTGTTGCTGGAAAAAATAGGAAACCCAGATTCAAGAGCTGGAGTGGTTTTGACCAGCATGGTTTAACCAGGCAGCAGCCATGAATACTGAAGTGCTCCAGAATCTGTCCTTTCAACAAATCTACCCCACCCTTCCAGGCCCAGAGCTTTGCTCCTGCACCCACAGTTCTCCAAGCTGCTTAGGTTGCCTGGCTGCTTTTCGCTAATTGAAACCTGTTGTGGTGCCTGTTGCTATAAACACTTGGCCAATTTGCCTAAGTATGTGACATTATAAAAGTTCCTGAAAGATCTTATCCACATGGCTGGCACAGGGCCCAAATGAAAAGCCAGGTAGAAAGACAATGTGTGTGTTATGAAAAAAAAAATAATAATCTTGTTTTTGTTCCTTGTGCAGGTGAACAGGGCAAGAAATGGAAAGCGCATCCAATCCAGAGGCAGTGAGTATAGCCTGCTTTGTTTTGTTTTGAAATTATTTGAGTTATTTTTCTTGTACCTCCCAAGCTGCCTGTCACATGTGAAAAGCCGGATTGAGGCTGTTAGGATTATACAAATGGGTTTGTGTTTTGCAGCGGAAGGTTCTGAGTGCTGGAGACTCACAGAGCAGGAGGAAGTTTGGAGATCACCACGTCCAGTGGTATCATTTTACAGATGTGGGAAACTGAGGGCCTGAAACTTGCGTGAGGCAGTCCAAGACTCCTGACTTCTATGCCGGGGCTCTCTCACTTTCCAAAAACACTCCAGAATCAACCAATATACTCACCCTCCTTTTCAACAGAGTAAAATGCATTGGGATGTAACGAGACAAAATCAAAGCCTTCCCAAGCTCTGAGGTTTGGTGAGCCCACGGCCTCGTGAAGCCCTCTAGCCTCCCCAGCTCTCAGTCATAGTGGACTGTTTAGGACAGCCCTGAGCCAGGAGCTGGTGTGTTCTTTCACATGTAATTTCTTTCAACCTTCTGAGCCCTTCTAGGAGGTGAGTCCTTTTCAGCTGTGGAAGTTAGGGTTGAGAGGGGTTAAATAATGCTCCTCAGTTACACAACTGGAAAGCGGGGCTGTGATTGAAACACAGGACTGGCTCACTGCAAACACTGGTTTCATCCCTTCATAGGGTTGTTGGAACGATTGAGCAGGACAGCACCCATGAAGCGCTGGTACGGTGCCCTGCGCACACTGGGTACTCGAAAAATGTCAGGTCTCACCCCTCATGTCTGTCCCGAGTCATCCACCACCAGCATTAACTCCAACAGAAATAATCTACAATATGCAGCCTTATTAACTCATGGTTCACCTAAAGCGACCTTTTCTACAGAGGGACTTGAAAACCCGGCTAATTCAGTTCAGCAGCCCCCAAACACTAATTTCACACATGTGCTCGAGCTTGCTGACACTCGAGGGGTTGGCTGGTGGTTTGCAACCAAGCAGACACCCATTCAAGAGGCCAAGAAGCTGTTATATCTTCTAAACGCTTAAAATTGACAAGGAGGGATGTTCATCCTGTCCCACCTCTTAGCCAGTCATGAAAATTCTGCGTCTGTCTCCATCGCAGACAACCAAGTTTGAGCAATGTTCTTGTCATTACGGTTGGTCCCTACCAACTGTCTCTCCATGCATGTTTCTGGAGGCCTCGAATTGAACAGTTAAGCAGCACGACAACTCACTGTGTTGGAGAGTTTTAGTAAAGAGGGTGGAAAGGGAACAAGGAACTCAAGCAACCAGGGAGCCAGAGGTCATTCCATGACAACGGTCCACTCGTGTCTTTCCGGTGGGTCACTGTGGGGCTTTGCACACCTCACTCCAAATAGGGCAGGAGATCTGCTCTCCCTCCCATGCCAGTAACATCATTAGGGCCAAATAAGCTATGAGAAAAACCAGATTCTTCCTCCTCCCATCCTCTCCCCTCCACCGTGCAGTTACCTCCAAGGCAGGACACCTCAGCCTGAAGTCCAGTGTCCAGGGACAGAGGAGGCCTGCATCTGTGGGACAGGGGCGGGCAGTTGCAGCTGCAGGACTGTAGAGGTGGCGTCAAGGCTGACGGAAGGAAAGGGATGGTGGGAAGGGGAGGGGAGGGGCGTGATGTTTACTGAGCACATACTACGGGCCAAGAACTTGACACTTCTAAGCTTTCTTAATCCCCACAGAAATCCTGTGGGGTAGGAATTATTATCTCCTTTGTACCAATGAGGAAACAGAGGGTCAGCAGGGTTAGGTAACTCACCCGAGGTCATTTGACTCTGGAGGTGGAGCCAGCGTTTGAATGCATGTCTTTTGATTTCAAATCTTAGCTTCTTTCCAGGAATACAGTCACCATATGAGAGCAATTCCAAAGTGCTGACTCTGTTGCTTGTCCACGTTACCTCGTGACCCTCAGCCAGCTGCTTGCCTTCTCAGTTTTCTTACCTGCAAAATGGGATTATATCTAGTGCCTACTTCCTAAGGTTGTTGTAAGAGTTAGATGAGATATGCACATAAAGTGCTTAGTGCAATGCCCGACATGTTAGAAGAGTCCTGCAGATGTCTGCCATTGATTTTATCTTTGCGGCTGCTGCTCCTACTGCCCTGGGAAGTCACTCTCCCTGTGCCTCAGTTTTCTCATCTGTAAAATGGGTGGATTGGACTGGAGATGCCTTATCTTTCCAGCAATAAAATTATATTACTCTGCTTGGCATTCAGTTCAAGTTAATCTTCCCAACCAGCCTCCCCCTCAGGGCTCCCCTGCTGAGTTCCTTAGTTCTTACAGCCTAGTTCTAACCCTGGTGCCCTGCTTGTTTTTGCCACTGGGTAATTACTTCAAGCCTTCACTGCCACTCCTTACCTTCCTTGATTTATCTTTGCTTTCTTCTGCCAATTTGAATTCTATGCTTCTTTCAAGGCCTAGATGAAAACTCAACTCTTCCGTGAAACCACCTCTGGCGAACCCCGCCCTGAGATGATTTCGCTTCCATTTCAGTTCTCTCGGCTGTTATGCCCGTGGTTGACTCACACGGCTTCCAAATGGTTTGTATTGTCTCTCTGACTTCTGGTTGATTTAAACAAATTGCCTAAAAGTCAACTCCCCAAGGGCAAGGACCTCGTTGTCTACTTTGGTGTTGCCTTCGTGATGCCAGCACAGTCCTGGGCATATGCTTGGTGAGTTGAGGTGATGCTGCGTGGGTCACCCCATCCTCCCTGGGTGACTGAGCCCCTCTGGGGAGCGGGTTTTCTTCAGGTTGCCTAGGTCTGTAAGGGTAATGAAGAGATCACCTCTGCCCTCATGGAGTTTGCGGAGGGAAAGAAAGAGACTTGTAAATATAACCAATTGCAACGTAATATGATGAATTCTATTCCCATGGCATGGGGGAGGGTGGTCCCCTTTGTGCAGAGGAGACAAAGGCTTCTGCCAGCTCAGGGAGGAGCAAGAGTTCCCAGGGGGACGCAGGAGTGAACCCTGTGCAGTGTGCACAGCGGAGAAGACGCAGTACATCCTGGTGTCTGAGGTGGGCTAAAGGGTGTCTTTTAGGGGAGGGAAGCAGATCAGGGACAGTGGTAGGAAATGGAGTCAGAAACATAGCTTCTCCTTATCCAATAGCAGGTCCTTGTCCCCTGGGCCCACAGCAAAAGACCGTATCAAAATCAGAAAAGGAAGAGCTGTGTAAAGAGCTTCATTTATTTATTTGGTATGAAAATGCCCCGTTAAAAAATCGTGGTGATAATAGCAGTTGCTTGATGTATGTTTGTTTTCTCATTTCATTTTGTTTTCTTTTAACATCGTTACTTGACAAAATACAGATTTGGCAATTCTGTGTCAGAGGAAATATTCCAGGTCCATGTTCTTGGAACTACTGCTCTGGGAGCTATTGAAAAACATGGAAATAACAAGCAAGTGCAACATTGATTTAACTCAGGGGGACAGGTGAGGAGCTTCTAAATAATTTCTGCTTTTTGCTGATGAGGATAGCAGATGTGGCCAATGCTTGCAACGGGTGCTTTTAAAATGCAAAGCAGAGAGGCAGTCTGATGGATTTCGGTGGCTTTAATCCCTGTCCTCTCTTGTGAAAGGCTCACTCTGTGGCTCCTTCTTCTTTGTGCTTCTCTCCTCTCCTAGCTATTTCCATCTGCTGCTCCTCCCTCCCTGGAAGGGAATGGAATGTGTCCTTATTCCTGCAGAGCCTCTTGGGGGCAACTCTGACTTTATCACCAATCTTCCTGTCTTTCAAAGCGAGGGCTGACAACTGTGATTTCTCATCTCCAGGTGTGAAGGAAATTGCCCCTTGTAAGTGTCTGCACATCTCAGGCCCTTTCCCCCCCAGGGTGGCTCAGTGCCTGTCAGTTGAATTTGCACTAATGAGATTAAAGTCAGTGTGTTGGAACTTTCCAACATTTTTGCCCAGATCAGTCCAAAATTCCTAAGGTAAGAACTGCCTGAATCAATATAGTAGTGATTTCAAATCTTAAACCGTCCCTTTCAGGGCGTTTCAGTCATTTTGTGGAAACACGAGAGCAGTTGAGGGGCCTGGAAACCAAAGTGTATAAAGAGAGGTGCAGGGTGGGGGCTGAGGCTGGCTTCTCACGTGGCAAAGGTATTTCAAGCCCCCTGTGGTAAGGTTCACTTTGCTTATTCCTTTCTCATTTTAGTTGGGGTTTCACTCCGCAGAGGCTTGTCCAAGGCCTCACAGCAGTTTTGCTGAAAAAGTAAGCAATCAGAACGAAATGCAGGGGTGTCCTGAAGGGCAAGGGGGGAGGCACACCCTGGACCTTCATGAAGAGAGTGAGACTCCCAGGGGTTGATGACACAGGGGACATCCAGGGATGATTTTGAGATGGGTTCTCTAACCATCAGGCCCTGGAGAAGTGGGTATCGAAGGCCTGGAGAGTGGGAAGATGGGGAGGAGAATTCACAGTTGTTGAAGTGATCATGGACTTAGAAAGAGTCTTGGAGAAACAGCAGATACCTGAAATCTTGTCTTAGCTCCATTGTGTGACTTTGGGCTAGTTATAGCATCCTTCTGGGCCTCAGTTTCCTTAGATCAAAATGAGGGCACAGCACCACCGACCTTCCTTCCATTCTCTTCTGAGACGCTAAGTGAAAGAGTCACGTTCCCTACTTTTGCTCCCTCCTGAGATGTGAGCTCCCTGAAGTCTGAGGCTGTAGCTGTGTCCTGAGCTGTGCTTTAGTTCGCTGGGGTCAGCAATGACTCTGCTGCAAACACATTGACAACAGCCCATGGGAAGGCTAAGAACAACCTGTGGTGATGGAGCACATTCTGCAAGCCAGGACTCTAGAGCAAATGGTGCTACCAGAGGCAGCCCTGTGGACTCGACTACAAGCTAAGCTTGCTTCAGGAGGCTGAAACACACACACACACACACACACACACACACACACACACACACACACAGTCCTCAGCCTCCTGTCCACCTCTAGGTCTTTGGTCCCGCCCTCTGCTTATGGACTCCACTCCTTCTCAACTTTATTCCAATTCCATCCATAGCCAAAGACCTTTCTCCATGATGATTCCTTTTCTTGTGTTGATTGCTGCTGTTGATGCATGCCTCCGTATGTCCGCTCCCCACAATGTAAGATGCCCTTGACTACATAAATGACTTCATTGTCTGCCAGAGTGGCAAGATGTTGGGTAGAAATCAGAAAGAAATTCTGGCACATGCTTCAACATGGAGGAACCTTGAGGACCTTATGCTAATTGAAGTAAGCTAGACAAACAAGGACAAATATCACACAATTCCACTTACGGGAGGTCCCTAGAGTCATCCAATTCATAAAGAAAGCAGAATAATGGTTTCTACTTTCACTGAATGGGGCCAGGAGAACGGGGGTTGGGGAAGTCATCTTTTATTGGCTACAGTTTCCCTTTGGGAAGGTGAAGAGGTTTTGGAGATGGTGGTGGTGGTGATTGCCCAGCAATGTGAATGTACTCAATGCTACAGAACTAGTACATTTTTAAATGGTTAAAATGGTAAGTTTTATGTTATATTTAAATATTGAAATTTATATTTCACCATAAAAACTATGGAGGACTAAATCCCTGCACCAAAAAAACTGGTTTCATCTTCTGGGCTTCTTCAGCCAGGTTGTCAAGTTCTGGAAGCCGACTCATCCTTTGTTTATTGTACTTTTTCATCAGGTCTGGTGACTTCCCGTTTGCACAGTTAATAGGTAGAGTCTAGAGATACTGACACTGGGCTTGGTTTTGAATTTTCAGTACTTTTTTGTACGGTAGTTATCTATGGTTCTTGACATTCATTGCCAGAGAAAAGTACTGTGCTCAACAGCACAAGAAGGAGGCAGTGATTCAGTGATATAGGACTCAGGTGAAGAGGAGGTGAATTTGGAAGGTGAAGAAGAGGACAGAAATAATGGGGTTGGTAGGAGTGTGAAGCCATGCTCTAGTGGCTCAAAGGGAAAGAGGACAGTGGACAGAGAGACAGTAAGCGGGAGCTAAGGTTCCTGTGTAAGTGGGGGGCACACCCTTTTGGAGCCTGCCAGTTCCAAATGTGAATGACTCATAGGAGCCATCCACAGCATTGTAATTCCATCAATATCTAGGTTCATTGATATCTCGGGAAAATAATGTCATCTTACCTCCTTACTCTCCGTCTCTCTGGTTCCTATCAATCTATGTCACTTCCCATCACTGCTTTCCATTTGCGCCAAGGCTTGAGTGCCAGGGGCACCCTGCTAGTTAATTGCCTTGACCTGTGAGCACAGGTGTGCTCTTGTCAAGCTTCCCATGCCTGGGGAAACATCAGCCTTTGGCTCCAACAGCATCTCTATTTGTCCAGGTTCTGAAAGCCTCTCACTGGGACTCTTCTGGGACATTGGCTGTCCTCATTATCTCAATTAGCATTTCTTTTACACCTACTTTAGAGCAAGAAGTGAAATCATCTAACTTGGAAATCATCTAACTCAGCGCTCCTCAAACATCAGTGTGCATTTGGGTCACTGAGGGATCTTCCTGGAGTGCAGGCTCTGATTCAGCAAGTCTTTGGCAGGTAAGGAGGGACCTGAGATTCCGTAGATCCAACATATTCCCAGGTATTGTCCATGCTGCTGATCCCTGAACCATACTTTAAGCAGCAAGAATCTAGTCTTGGGATTCTCAGCACTGACCACATGTTACAATCACCAGGGAGCTTTAGCAAAACACAGTGGCCTGAGCTTTACTCCTAAGAGATTATTTAGTTGGTCCAGGTACAGCTGGTCTTTGTTTAAAAAGCTCACCATATGATTCTAGTGAGCACACTGTGTTGGAAGCTGGAGCTCTGATCAAGTAGCTTGATTTTCCATCTTTCTCAGTGAAATTGCCAGAAAAAACCCACCTTCACCATCCCACTGTGCCTCTCCTTGGCCTGGGATTTGATTTTCTGTTGTGAGAAAATTACCTGTTATGAAGTCTGTAACAATAAGAAATAACATTTATTGAGCATTTGCTATATGATAGGCATCATTCTAAATCCTTTACAATCTCACAATACCCATGAGTTAGATGCTACTATTACCGTACTCATCTTTTTTATAGATGTGACAACTTAGCCACAGAGAAGTGAAGTAACTGGCCGGGCGCTGTGGCTCACACCTGTAATCCCAGCACTTTGGGAGGCCAAGGCAGGCTAATCACGACGTCAGGAGTTTGAGACCAGCCTGGCCAACATGGTGAAACCCTATCTCTACTAAAAAAAAAAAAATAGGCATAGTGGCAGGCACCTGTAATCCCAGCTACTCGGGAGGCTGAGGCAGGAGAATCACTTGAACCTGGGAGGCGGAGGTTGCAGTGAGCTAAGATCGTACCACTGCACTCCAGCCTGGGCAACAGAGTAAGACTCAATTTAAAAAAAAAAAGAAGTAAAGTAACTTGCTATTGGTCACATAGCTAGTAAGTGACAGAGCCATGATTGGTGCTCAGGAAGTCTGACCCCAGAGCCAACTCTCTTAACTATTGCGTGATTCGGCCTCCCTGTGCCATGCCAAAGATGTAGCAATGCTGGTTAATGAGGGAGGAAATGTATCCTTTTCTTTTTTATTTCTTTATTTTTTTTTTTGAGACGGAGTCTTGCTCTGTCGCCCGGGCTGGAGTGCAGTGGCCGGATCTCAGCTCACTACAAGCTCTGCCTCCCGGGTTTACGCCATTCTCCTGCTTCAGCCTCCCGAGTAGCTGGGACTACAGGCGCCCGCCACCTCGCCCGGCTAGTTTTTTTTTTGTATTTTTTAGTAGAGACGGGGTTTCACCGTGTTAGCCAGGATGGTCTCGATCTCCTGACCTCATGATCCGCCCATCTCGGCCTCCCAAAGTGCTGGGATTACAGGCTTGAGCCACCACGCCTGGCCGCTTTTCTATTTTCTGTTCTACCCATCCATGCAGCAGGCCTTTGCATTGGAAGGCTGTGCAACTGGAATACTGCTGTTCACTAAGGCACCCTGACCCACATCCCGGATAACATCTGGGAAGGAGATGCTTGTGGACTTTGGATTTCAAGCTCCACTTTCCCCTCCGATAGGGTTTGAAGAATTTCACAGGTTCTGATCTGGCAAGATTTATTCGTAGGGTGGCCTCTCACGTAATCTGCCTCATCTTTTTCAGTGGTCCCTTGGCATACATCCTTCCCTAACAGAGACATTCCCCTTAGCTCATATTTCAACCCCCTACAGATTCATCTCAGATTCTAAGCCACATGGTTTAGTTGCCAGAAACACCAGAGGGTCTTGCCAATAGCGAGTTGTCTGTCTCTTGTAGTACAGTACACAGCACAGATCCAACAGAGTAAGAAACATTTCTAAACCATCAGTTTAAATAAAGCATCATGAAATGCTCCCAAACCAAACATACTACAAGATCAGTGTGTTTGGCAAATTGCTAGTATAGTAGTTTGGATTTTATGCATTTATGACCCTCCTTTAGTGCAGACGATTAAGAATTGACTGGAGTATTCTCATATTAAAAAGATGTAACTGGCCAGGGAATAATTTCATATGGTTCAATCTGAAAGAGAATTTCAAAGTTGGAGGTTTTTTGAGAATCCATCAGACCTTCCTTCAAACATCTGAATGCCTTTTATATCATCCCCTATAAACAATTATCCACACTCTGCATGAACACCTCTAGTGTCAGGGAACTCATCACCTTACAAAGCAGTCACTTCTGTTTTCTGATTATTCCTATCATTAACATTCTTAGAATGAATTCAAACTAAGTCAGTGAAATGTCTATGAGTCAACCCTAGTTCTGCTTTCTAACGTCACATACACCCAAAATCTGGTTCCTTTTCCATTTAACAGCTTGCTTTAAGAAATTTCCAACAGTTCTTATGGCTTCCTGTGTTTTCTTTTTCTCCAAATGAGGTATCATTTTGAAGATCTCTATGGCATAACAAGTCTTCTACTCCCCTGGTCTCTCCCCACATAGCTGAGCTCCGGTTAGAAGCCAGTCCCGTCCAGTGTGGAGTCAGGTGGGGCTGCTCGCTCTGCTTGCACACCCACTTTCTGTCACCAATATATGCACAAAAGGATACAAATCAAGAGCACTGAGCTTCTGGTCAACCCTGGCAACTCAAGCCAACAGCTTCCCCATGGGCTCATGACATCCTCACACAGAGAAAGCAGCAGCTAGACCTTCGTTCCATACCTCCTTTCACGACTGGTTTTGGTCAGGATGCAGCACTGCCAGATGATACCCAGGCGGTTTCATGACGGGCACTTTCTCTGTGTAGCCACAGTGTGAGGCTCTGAGAGGACAGCTGGGCCTCTCAATGAGCAGAGACCTCCAGAAGCCCCAGCAAACACCCAGGCTCCTGAACGCCTCCTTGCTGGGGTTTCCCTGACACTTGGGAGGCAGCATCAGTTCTGGGAAACTTCCCTCTCCTTTTTCAGACAAAGTGCAGATCAGGCAGGCTGACTGCTCCTGCCAGGATCTCCCAGGATGCTACTCTTTCTGTCACTTGATTGTCTTCATCGAGGTTTCAAGGATCCAGAATGAGGGGTCTGTGTATTACCTGTCTTAGACTAAAAGAAATAGACAGATTCCTTTGGAATCAGCTGAGCAAACAGCTAGGCTCAGAATGAACCATCTCTTATTTCAAAACCCTCCTACCTGCCATGCTGGGACTGCTTGCTGCCCTGTGGCAGCAGGGAGCTTCTCTGGGCAGGGCGTGCCTCCTGTGCTCAGGGCATCCACCCGTACAAGAGGGGTGGGGGCATTGCTCACTGTGCCCATGCCTCAAGCCAGGGGTGGCCGGCCAGCCAGCCCAGATTGTCCACTGTGCTTCCTTACTGAAAGCCCGTGAAGTAAGTAAAGGTGACAGCCCATAAGCACATCAAGAGATGCTCAACGTCATTAGCCATCAGGAAGATGCAAACCAAGACCACCATGAGACACCACTTCACACTGCCTAGGATGGCGAAAATAAAAAAGACACAATAACAAATGTTGGTGAGGAGATGGAGAAACTGAGACCCATAGATACTGCTGGTGGGAATGTAAAGGGGTGCAGCTGCTTTGGAAGCAGCCTGATTCCTCAAACAGTTCCTCAGAATATTCAATATACAGTTACCATACAGCCCTGCAATCCCACCCCCAGATATACACCCAAGATAAATGAAAACATCTGTCCACATAAAAACTTGTACGTGAATATGGCCAGGTGCGGTGGCTCATGCCTGTAATCCCACCACTTTGAGAGGCTGGGGGGGGGGG
>NW_012114455.1:5212050-5212673 GCF_000951035.1 Colobus angolensis palliatus | reverse complement strand
CACATTTTAACAGAGTATCTTGTCCCACAGAATAACACCTAGGAAATGCTGGACTAGTTGATCTTTAAGGATCATTCTGAATCCAAAAGACAAAACCAGAACAGATGCATTTTGACTTGTGTGCAGCATGAGTTAATGAAAAAATGTAAACACAGGCCTCAGAACTAAACAAAGCAGCAGGGCTGGTACCTTGGCCTCGTACTGGTCTCCTACCCCAGCCCCACACTGGTGTCCTACCCTGGCCCCGAACTAACCTCCTATCCCAGCCCACACTGGCCTCCTAACCTGGCCCCCCACTAGCTTCCTTTTCCGTACCTGCACTGGCCTCGTACTCGGACCCTGCACTAGCCTTGTATCCTGGCCCCACATTAGCCTCCTATCCCGGCCCCGCACTAACCTCCTACCCTGGCCCCTCACTAACCTCCTACCCCGGTCCCGCACTAACCTACTACCCTATCCCTGCACTAACCTCCTACCCCGAGCCCTCACTGGCTTCCTACCCCGGCCCCACACGAACCTCCTACCCTGGCCCTGCACTAACCTCCTACCCCGGCCCCTCACTAACCTCCTACCCCAGCCCCACACTAACCTCCTACCCCAGCCCCGCACTAACCTCCTACCCC
>NW_012114455.1:5159414-5211637 GCF_000951035.1 Colobus angolensis palliatus | reverse complement strand
TCCTACCCCGGCCCCGCACTAACCTCCTACCCCGGCCCCGCACTGACCTCCTACCCCAGCCCTGCACCGGCCTCCCACCCTGGCCCCACACGGGTCTCCTGTCCCAGCCCCTCACTAGCCTGTCGTGCTACTCTGCACAGGTGCCGTAACAGAACACCATAGACTGGGTGGATCAGAAACAACAGAAACATATTTCTCGTAGTTCTGGAGGCTGGGGAGAGCCTGCTTCCTAGTTCATAGGGAGCGTCTTCTCACACCTCACATGGTGGGTGGAAGGGGTGAGGGTTCTCTCTCAGGCTTCTTTTATAAGGGCGCTAATCTCATTCTTGAGGACTTTGCCCTCAGGACCTAATCACCTCCCACCTCCTGCTACCTTTGCCTTGGGGGTTGGGTTTCAACATACAAATTGAGCAGAAATATTCAGATCATAGCACCTGGATGTGTTAAAATCTCAGAGTTTCAGTTTCCTCATCCTAAAATCAGGAATCCTAACACCTTACCTGGAGGACTGTGGTAGAAAGAAGCCAAGGGACACAGCCCCCAGCACCTGGCACCTGGAGGACAACCAGTCACCAGGAGCTGTCATCTGTGTTGTTTTTTCTCAGTAGATCAGTTTCCTGACTTCCTTGTAAGCTCCTGGAGGGGCTCACCACATCTCAGGCACCTGTGTGCCTAACTGGTGACTGTACACTTCTTAGCACACGGTATGATTTTAATAAATGTTGATGGAAATTTATTTTGTGAAAGTGAATTAATCATGGAATTTCTCAGGAAGAAAGGTTACATTTCTGCCTCCCACCCAGGCTGGTGGATTTAGGGTCCTGGCCCTTTTCTCTTGGGTGACCTTCACTCAGGCCTATGCAGGCTCCATACCCACTTATTATTTGGAGTTAGGATCATTGCCAGACCTATCCCGGGGCAGCTCAAAGAGAGGATACTGCGTTAGGAAGCAGGGCAGAAAAAACTGGGGCACAAAATTTAAAGAAACGTGTATTTTCTCTCCTAAATTCTACTTTTGGTGCAATCCACAAGAAGGATGTGGGGATGAACGTGTCAGCCGAGGAAGAGGGTGGTAGATCCCTTGCAGACACTGCTCACATTGGTGGTGGCCAGGGGTTTCTAATGGTTTCTCATGGACTCACACTTAGGAAGAACATTAGGGCTAAATGAGGTGTGGCTCTTGGACTTAGAAGTAAATGCAGTTTGTAGAGAAGACAAGATTTACATTCACGAAATGACTGAAGAGTAAGAAAAATTGTAATGCGGCAGACTTTCCTTGACCTCTTGATTTAGAATTTCCTTTGTTCTCAGCGCCCAAGGAATCTTTACTTTCCCTGTCTTAACACTCATCGATCACACTTCCAATTCTGTGTTTAATCTGTCTTCCCTGCTAGATCGCAAACTCCAGGAGTCAGGGCCTGAGTTTTACTTCCCGTCCTATCATCAACACCTAGCATAACACTGACTGGGCACTTCCTAATACGGTATAAATTGAAGAGTTGAATGGAATCTAGATTGTGAAGTTCAATCTTTGTTGGACTCTGTGCCAGAGGTCAATTGCTAGAGAATTCAGAGAAGGGAGAGCTTCACCCAGGGGATCAGACTTGAGAGGGACCTGCACCATTCGGGAAAGAGCAGAGGAAGGGAGAAGGCATTCCAGGGAGAGTGCAGCAAGGGCAAATGCAGAGGCCAGACCGAGTGCCCCCTGTGCTCAGAAGAGTGACTGCCCAGCACAGGGCCACAGGGCCGTGGGCTCAGAGCATGCTTGTTGAGCTCAGTTCCAGGAGGCATTTCCACTGCTGGCATTGGGAGGAGGAAAAAGGAAGGAGCGGAGAGACGCAAGGAGGGGAGGTCGCTTCATTCAGTCCCCTCTCTATGTCACACTCCAGTCATCCACCTCAAGGCCAGGCTGAGGTCCCACACTGGGACCCAGTGCTGGGGGGGCCAGCTCCGTGTGTGGCTCTTGCTAATGGGACTTCAAGCTGTCAAGATGCCTGGAGCATCCAGGAATGCACAGTAGACCAGGTGGCAGGCTTGGCAGGTTCATCGTGCTGGCAAATGGAGGGTTGAGAATGTAATTAGTCTCATCACAGGGAACCCCATGGCAAGAAAATGAGAAAGGCCGTCAGCTTTGCCAGTGGGGAAATTATGCCCCACAGAGAAAGCTCTCCTTTGTTCAGTCTTCCTCCATGTGTGACTCAGCACCCCTGCCTATAACTAAGACGCCTGCTCACCTGCCCTTTGTCCAAAACGGCCATTGTCGTGCTACTTCATGGTGCAGCAGCCGGCCACACGCAGCCACCCTGGGCAAAGGCACCCATCCTCAGCTCCACCTCTGGCCAGCTGTGTAACCTTGGAGAAATTACAGTCTTTAGTCCTGGGCCTGGAGCAGAGTAGGCACTCAATAGATGCGGCTATTAACAATAATACTATCATTGTACTCATTGGTGCGCACAACTCGTAAAACAGACAATAGTGGTTTAGGGCAGATGATTTTTTAGGTGTTTATATCTGTGTTTATTTGTCTATCCTGATACAAGATCTCTGGATCAGAGAAGAGAAGTTTTACTGAAGCACAGTGCATCTTAGTAATGCCTGTTCCCTATACTCCAATTCCTCATGAGACAATGACTGAGGGCCAGATGTTGACCTCCCTGTGCAGTGACGCTTACGCCACAGGAGAGGATTCCCAACATTAGGAGACTTAGAGCTTATAGGAGGCAGCTGCCAGGGAGTTGAAGAGGGAGAGATCTTCGCTCAGGAATGTAAACAAATTATTTGTGTGTGTGTGTGTCTGTGTGTGTAATGGAGTTTCCCCTTGTTGCCCAGGCTGGAGTGCAATGGCATGATCGCGACTCACTGTAACCTCTGCCTCCTGGGTTCAAGCAATTCTTCTGCCTCAGCCTCTCGAGTAGCTGGGATTACAGGCGCCCACCACCAAACCCAGCTATGTTTGTATTTCTAGTAGAGATGGGGTTTCGCCATGTTGGTCAGGCTGGTCTCAAACTTCTGACCTCAGGTGATCCACCCACCTTGGCCTCCCAAAGTGCTGGGATTATGAGCTGCTGCACCCAGCCAGAAATATAAGCAAATTCTTTCTGGAGAATTGTCTCTGGGCCAGGTCTCTAGGTCTATTACCAGTAGAATATAAGCAAATGGCTTCAGGCAGAAAAAACCTTTAAATTTCCCCAGAGCAATTCATTACCTCTAACTTCCAAGCCATGTTTAACCATTCGATCATCCTTTAACCCAGGTTACCAGCACTCTGTTCAGAAAGCCTGGAACATGCAAACATGTGAAAATGTTGATGCGTTGTTGTCTCTCACTTTCTCTGAGCAACTGGCAGCTTAAGATGAGTTTTGAATGCTCACCCCTCAACATCCCTATGTGTGTGAGTGTGTGCAGATATTTGTGCACGTGTGTGTATGTGTGCAAATAGTGCTGATCTTCGCACATGTGGGTGTATGCATTTTGTGGGAACTCATGTCTGTGCAGTGCCTGGAGATGGATCAAGGTTTTTATGTAGAAGAAAGGCTGTGTGGAGCACACGAAGTGCAGGCTGTGAACCCGCCAAGAGCACAGGGTGGGAGGAAGGTGCGCTGAAGCAGAACCCCAGGTTCCTGACTTCACCACAACTAGTCACACGACTCTGCACAGCCCGTTATTTGTGTATCAGTCTTGTTCTCTCTGAAATGTGGATGATTTGTATCTGTCATGCCTGCCTCACATAGGCTCATGAAACTCAAGTAAGATAATAGATGTGAAAGCACTTTGAACAGTATAAAAACAAACAAATCAAATGCAAGCTACTATTAATGGTGCTTCGCCACAAAATTCTGGTTATAACATGCATAAAGTGCACAGTGTAGTACCTGGCACATAGAAGGCACTCTATAGATGCCAGTTCTCCTGCCACCCTCTGCACAGAGAGGATATTAATTATGTTGGATGCATGGAGGGGAGGGACGGGTAGAGGGATGGAGGCCTCTGTTAGTGCTCCTCCCTCTAAGTTGCACACAAGTAGCTTTGCACAGAGTACGTGGTTTCCTTGGACCTTGGCTTCCATAACTGTAGGATGAGGGCAAAATTCTCCCAATATGCCCAATTCAGTTTCCTGACCTAGTGTAGAATCTGTCATCTCAGAGAGGGAACAGGAGCACCGAGAGACAAAGTGATGGGGCAGTTAGAGTGGCTTTTCCTTCCAGAATAAAAACAGTGGTACGAATGGAATAGAAGACTAGAACCCGTTGTTGGAGTTGAAGGCACCCAGGGGTGTTTTCCTTGAGTGTCTGCTCTGTGCTAGAACTCGGGTAGCACGTCACTCCCTGACGTCCAGAGGTTGAGTCTAACGAGGAAGACAGACATGAAATGAGTGCCCCAACAAAGGCCGATGAGTCTGGCAGGACTCAATGCATCTTTATTCAGCCTGGTTCCTCCTCACTCTGGGGCACGCTCCTGTTGCTGAGTGAACCACAGCACGCTTTCCTTGTCTATTGTTTTCCAAAGGCCAGGAGAACTTCTTGGATGACTCAACTGGGGAGGATGGGAGAGAGGCAAAAGCTGTGAGATGGGGTGGGGGCCCCCCAGGCTGGGAAGCTGATGGAACTCTGTGCGAACTACAAGTGGGGTGAGCTGGAAGGCAGGAGCACCTTAGCAGCCAATAGCTTTGCGGGTGCATGGGGAGGATGGGCTTCCCAGGCTACACAGAGATTCTCAGGCCCAATCATAGTGTGGAAGCTGCAGGACCACCTGACTCCAGGGGACCATGGGGACTTACCTGATGGAGATACTGGGGGTTACAGTGTGGGGGAGGCAGAACAACACTCCCCTATTCCTCACAGGTGCTCACGTCCTAATCCCTGGAATCTGTGAATGTGCCGCCTTCCGTGGCAAAAGGAGAGTTTGCAGATGCAATTCAGTTAAGGACATTGAGATGGGGAGATATTCCTGGATTATCCAGGCAGGCCCGAGATCATCACAGGGTCTTTATAAGTGGGAGTCTGAGGCAGGGGAATAACAGTCACAAAGAGAGTTAAAGATGCTCAGCTGCTGGCTGGATGCGGTGACTCATGCCTATAATTCCAGCACTTTGGGAGGCCGAGGTGGGCGGATCATGAGGTCAAGAGATCGAGACCATCCTGGCCAACATGGTGAAACCGTGCCTCTACCAAAAAATACAAAAATTAGCTGGGAATGGTGGTGCGTGCCTGTAATCCCAGCTACTCAGGAGACTGAGGCAGGAGAATCACTTGAACCTGGGAGGCGGAGATGGCACTGAGCTGAGATTGTGCCACTGCACTCCAGTTTGGTGACAGAGTGAGACTCTGTCTCAAAAAAAAAGAAAAATAAGGATGTTCGGCTGCTGTTTTTCAAGCTGGAGGAACGGCCATGGGCAGGGAATGGGGAAGCTGGAAAAGAGAAGAAACGTCCCGGAGAGGCTCCAGAAAGGATGCAGCTCTGCGGACACCTTGATTTTAGACCAGTGAGAGCCATGTTAGACTTCTGACCTCCAGAACTGGAGGATGATTATGTGTGCTGTTGTGCATCACTACATTGTGCTAATTTGTTACGGCAACCACAGGAAACTCAATACAGTGGTGGAACGAGAAACAGGCTCTTCCTTTCTCTGGCATCACGTGTGTCCTCATGATTTCCGTGCACTGCAGGGCGAGTGCCAGAACCTCCCTGCCGACCTCTGACTCTGCATGATGTCGCTGTGAGTTGGCAATTATTAAGAGCTTGCTCGTGCCAGGTGTAATATGATGTCTAACATGCTCTTCTGACCTGGTGTTGAGTCCCTGACTGGAGGCTAGTCAGCTCCCCTTCCACACCTCAACACTTCCCTTATTGGGCTCTCACAGCCCCAGCCATTATGTGCCCACCTTAACTGCCCCAGAGCCAGGCCCTTGACAACCAGGGACAGCCCAATCCTACACCCGCCTGCCCCTCCCACCTCACCTTAACCATTCCGTCCTGCGGCCGCAGTCGAGGTGCTTGATTGCCCCTGATCCTGGGGACTGACCCCGTGCTTCCCTGAGTGGCCCTACATGGCGTCCTCTGTTTGCCCCCAGGGACCTGTGAGTATTAAAAAACTGTAAAACTCGTTCCAGTTTCTCTCTTGATCTACATCTGGCCTCACCCTGCCTCACCCAAGATAATGCGGCTGAAACCCCAGGCCATGCTCTAAGCCCTCGTGTCTCCTCGTGGGATCCTTAGCACAGCCCAAGGAGAGACCTTGTTGTTATCCCCACTTACTGTGAGGAAGCCAAAGTAAGGGGAGGTGACACGACTTGCCCAAAACCACACAGCTGCCATGGGGCAGAGCTGGAGCCCAAAACCAAGTGGCCAAGCATGAGAGCGAACTCCTCACTGCACACTCTGCTGCTCGCAGTTACGGGGACAGCACCACCACCAACCTAACAGGATGGACCCTCCAAATTGGGTTGATTTTGACTTAAAGAAATAAGGTAATAGGACATGTCTAGCACACGCACTTCTGAATTAAATTTCCACCCTCCACAAGCATCGTCAGGTGGAGGCTAGGATGAGCTGCAGCTGGGGAGGCTAGGATGAGCTGCAGCTGGGGAGGCTCATCAAGCCCAGGCCTCCCCAAGAGAGTAAGGCAATTCAAAACAGCTGATCTACATTTAATTAAATTAGACATTCCTGGTGCAGCTTCGTGCCCCCACACAGCTGACTGGTTTAAAATAACCTCTAAGATTGGCCTCCTTTGACTGTTCTGGCCAAAGTGCTCAGGGGTGGGGGCTGAAGATGCCAGTTTACACGGAGGTCCCTCCTGAGACAGATGGATTCATCAACAGTGCTTGGCTTTGAGAGGAGGAGGCTGGAGAAGACTCCGAGGACACCCCTGTTCCCTCAGGGCTGCGGTGAGGTAAGTGTAGCTCTGCCACAGTCAGAGCCAGCCTACCGGCCCCTCCCAAGCTGCTGCCATGATCTCTGGGTGACCAGAGCTCATCCTATCTTAGCCTGGCCACCTCCAAACAGAGCCTGACACCAAAGTTTGCATTGCAAGTGGTTAGGAATGAGATTCCAGCAAGCAGGAGAGACAGATGGGGAGTAAAACAGGGGAGAAGTGAACCCTGATGGAAGGATGTCTTAGGGGTTGGCTGCTGCTCAAGGTGACTGGAGTGCACTCCTCTGTGGCCTTCAGAGGAGCCTCATGAAATGTCTACAAAGAGTCCCCTGTGGGGGCAAAATGCAAAGCGTTTCTCTATCGGCGCCTGTCTGCCATTGGTTAAGGCCTTGGCCGATGCTCCGTGCTCCAGGAGCTCCGTGCTCCAGGTTGCCTGCGTGTGAGTGTAGGGTAGGTAATGGAAGTTCTAGGTGCAGACCTAAGGTGAGGCCCCATCAGATTGGACCGAGGCAAACCTCATCTAAGTCTGTCTGGAACTATTGCCATGGCCATGACTGGTTAAGATGTGGAACCAAACATACACACCACGAAATACTATGCAGAAAAAGGATGAGTTCATGTCCTTTGAAGGGACATTGATGAAGCTAGAAACCATCATTCTCAGCAAACTATTATAAGGACAAAAAACCAAACACTGCGTGTTCTCACTCATAGGTGGGAACTGAACAGTGAGATCACTTGGACACAGGGCAGGGAACATCACGCACTGGGGCTTGTCGGGGAGTGTGGGCTGGGGGAGAGACAGCATTAGGAGAAATACCTAATGTAAATGATGAGTTGATGGGTGCAGCAAACCAACATGGCACATGTATACCTATGTAACAAACCTGCATGTTGTGTATCTGTACCCTAGAACTTTAAGTATACTGATAAAAAAAAAAGTCTCTGGAAGCATATGCAAGAAAATACAATACTGGCTAACTCCTGGGAGGACAGATGGATGACTATGATTGAATAATATGAATCATAGTAAGGTATTATTCATTCAAATATAATTGAAATTAAAACTGAACAAATATATTTAAGACACAAAGTAGTTTTTGTGAATCTAAAAAAAAAAAGACGTGGAGCCAAAATTATTTCTGAAGTTGTGCCCAAGAGGATTCCAGTGCCTGTGTGGACTGTGAAAACCTCGGTGGCTAAAGGGCATTGCAGCCTCTGCATGTCCAGCAGGGGTAGGGGTAGATCAGATGTTTTGAATTGCCTTACTCTCTTGGGGAGGCCTGGGCTTGATGAGCCTCCCCAGCTGCAGCTCATCCTAGCCTCCACCTGACGATGCTTGTGGAGGGTGGAAATTTAACTCAGAAGTGCGTGTGCTAGACATGTCCTATTACCTTATTTCTTTAAGTCAAAATCAACCCAATTTGGAGGGTCCATCCTGTTAGGTTGGTGGTGGTGCTGTCCCCGTAACTGCGAGCAGCAGAGTGTGCAGTGAGGAGTTCGCTCTCATGCTTGGCCACTTGGTTTTGGGCTCCAGCTCTGCCCCATGGCAGCTGTGTGGTTTTGGGCAAGTCGTGTCACCTCCCCTTACTGTGTTACCAGAAGCACAGCCCATTTCCCCCTGACCCCAGCCCAGTGCTGACTAGCAAACTGGGTATCCAGGATGTGTAGGGGCAGGAAACTTCCACTCCTTCCCTCTCCCCACACACCTAGAGTTCCTGGCCCCAAAATACCTTTGGAACATAACCCTGGCTGGGGAAGCATTCATGGTTCCTGCACATGCTCTGCCTATTGTTGAAAGACAGGGTGCACTGAGAGATTCTTCCCAGCTAGACCCCAAAGTTTATATAAGTTAGAACAGAAGGCCACCACCAAAAAGCATTTACACGATGTTGTATGAAGTATCTTTACATCTTTTTTTATCTTCACACCAAATCCCATGAAGAAGGAATTACAGACTTTATCTTACAGACAAGCTGACTGGGCCTTGGGGCAGTTCACTGATCTCTTCAAGATCCCAGAGCCATTGAGTATAGTAATGCTGAAAAAGCAATTTGGTTCATCTGGTTTCAAGTCTGGATCGTTCTAGAGCATATGTTAAGTCTAACTCAACAAATATTTTATCCTACTGGTAGACTATAAGCTCCTTGAGAGCGGGGATGTTTATTTGGCTCACAGAACAGATATTCAATCAGCACTAGTTGAATGCATGTTGCAAATGAGTTTCTGCTCAGACCATGAGCTCTTTAAACCAGTAATGTATCTTTGCATCCCTGGTACCCAGCATATAACAGGTGCTCCACACTGCACTGAATACATGTAGAGATAAATGAAGCACCCTGGTGATTCTCTCTCTTTTGAAACAATTTCCCACACTTACAGAAAGTTTCATGTATGATACAAAGAGCTTCTCCCCGGAACCATCTGAGGCCCATCACCCCAGGTTCTTCAGTGTTTCCCACAGGCAAGGATATTCCCCCACACAGCCATAACACAGTCAACACCAGGACATTAGCATTGCTTCATTACAACAGGTGTTGTCTACTCCTTATACACCAATTGAGTTTCAATCATTGTTCCGATAATGTCCTTTCTTTAAGAAAGAATCCAGTCTAGGATCCCACCTTGCATTTAGTTGTCATTATCTCTTTCCTCTTCTTCACTCTGAAACAATTCCTTAGTTTTTTTCTTGACTTTCATTACCTTAACACTTTTGAAGATTACAAGCCAGTTTTTCTGTTGAATGCACTCCAGTTTGGGTTTGCCTGATGGATCCTCTCTGTGGGGTTCATGTTATGCATCTTTGCATAACATGTGAAGGTAGGATGCTGGGTCCTTCCTATTAAACCTTGTTAGAGTGACAAAAATGTGAATATGTCTCATTTCTGATAATGTTTCTTTTGATTATTTGATGAAGGTTGTGTCTGCCAGCCTTCTCCATGTGAACTAATTCTTTTCCCTGTTGTAGGTAATAATGGGGAGAAGGGATTTGAGACTATGAATATCCCATTCCTCATCAAACTTTACTTTTATTCCTTTTTCTATTTATATCCATTTGGATGCAAGCTTTCATATTTTTCCCCCCAGGTTAAAATCATTACTATTGTAGGGGTCGAAAGGGCAAGATCCCGTTCCTTCCCATTATAAGGATCACTGCTGACACCCTTATAACAGATAGCAAAAGAAAAGCATAACAAATATATTTGGCCATAGTTTTATGTGACAAAGGACACCTAAGAATGAAGGTGCAAAGATACAAGGGAAGCTATGTGATTTTATGCTTAGCTTCGATGAAGCAAGGACAGCTGTGTAGAAATGTGATCAGATAGAAAGGGTATGAGCTGATGGTCACAGACAGTGGGGAAACCCAGCAGGGCCTGTCTGGATTCTTGTTGGCCTCTTTGTTGTAGCATTTCTTCCTCCTGGATATGGGGTAGGACTTTTCTGGAATGAGGCTCTTAATTTCTTTATGGACAGCTGTTACATAGAAAGGTAGGAAAGGTTAGAGTAATATTTTCAGGATTTATGGCTGGCTTTAGGGAAAAGGGGTTCTGGCTTCTATAACCCACCTTGAGGAAGAGGAATTCTGATTTCCATGGCTTCCTTCATGGGAGGATGAGGGGCGAGAGACAGATGGGCAGGAGAAGGTCAAAGAGAAACTTTCCTTCTGAACCTGAGTCTCAGGACTTCACTTTGGGATATTGTTTTCTGGGCCCAACCACTATTACTATTTATTTTATGCTCAAATTGTCCCAGATTTGGCTAGTGGGAACCTTTTCAATATGGTTCCTGTGTCCTTTAGACAAATCCTCATTCTTCACGGGGTACCTCCCAACTTTCTGGCACAAGATGCTCCAGGTTCTTTCTGTACTTTCCTGGCCCCAGGAATCATGCATTTCTCCAGTAAGCCCTGGTTTCTTTTACTGATGAGTGGTATTTAGTCACCAAGATCTGGGTGCTAAGTGTGCTCATTGCCTTTGAGTGTCACTGCCCTCGGGCCTTTTCAGCAGAGTGAGGAGATGACATGCATACATGTGCATGTGCACACATACACCCACACTTATGTCTGTATTTCTACATCTGTCTATGTATTGGCAACCCATGAATTAACTCCAATACCACTATCTTCAGTCCAACACCATAGAGTTCATTCTCATTTTCTCCTTTCCATATTCATAGCTGCCTTCTCCAACAGTGAAAACACCATCTCCCACTATCCTTAATGTACTGTTTTATTTGATCAGTCCCTCTGTATGCAACCAATCTCCAGTTGTGGCCCCTTCTCCTTCCCCATGCAAATGCTCTTCCACCCCACTCAGACTCTGCTGTCCTGTGCTAGGTCACCCCTCCCCATGTGGGCACCCTCCTCACCCTGCTCAGGCTCCAACTCTGCTCTGAGCCACTGCAGCTCACTACCTGCTGTCCCTACCCCTACATTGCATGGCTACCTACCTCCTACAGCCGTCCTAATGCTTTTAGTATTAAATTGTTCAGGAAAGGAAAAAGAGAAGGAAGAGCCCTACAGGTGCCTTATGAGTGAGAGGGGGGACTGCTTCCACACCCTCCAGTCTAGGTTTTACAGGGACAGAAAGCAGGCTGGTGGGAAGAGTAAAGACAGATGCCTGCCAACAAGCAAAGCTGATTGAGGGTGGTAGACATCAGGATACCTTTGGAGTGGGAGGGAGATGTGAAAAGGATACAACATGGGATTCTAGGGTGTTAATAATTTCCTAGAATGTAAATGCCATTGGCAAGTGAGGTTACAAATAATGACACATGATGTATGGGCATGGATTATGGCAGGAGAGACCAAAGCTTTCCTACTTAAAAAAATCATGTTTCAAATCTGGAACCTGCACAGCCATTTTACAGATAAGGAAACTGAGACCAGAGAGAGTTGATGATGGTTCAACAGATGAGAGCTCAGGTTTCCTGACTCTTAAACAGGACTCTTTCCACTGCAGTTTCAAAACTAATACATTTTTCCCATACATTTTTCTTAAATTTTCTCCCATCAAACTCTTGTCTCAAGTCTTCTTTACTCCAGTCCATCTAGCCTTGTTGTAAGAGAACTTTTTGTGTATACATTACATAGGTAGAGAAAAGTACACAAATCCTAATTGTTCAGCTCAATGCATTTTCACACACTTCCATGTAACCACCACCCAGATCAAAGAACAGAACAGTTCTAGAATCCAGAAGCTCCCTACGCTTAACTCCCAGTCATTACCCACCTCTTCCCCAAACATAATACTGTCTTTTATCATCATTATTTGGTTTTACATGTGTTTGGAATTTGTATAAATTAAATAATGGTATATGTATTTTTGCATGTGTGTTTGGTTTCTTGCACTCAACCTCAGGTGTAAGATTCACATTATGCAAATAGCAATAGTTCACTCATTTTCATTGTTGTAGAGTTTTCCATGGTACGACTATGCCACAATTTATTTGTCGACTCAATTTCTGATAGATCTTCGGAGTGTTTCTAGTTTTGGCTGATTACAGATAGCACTGCTGTGAACTTTGTTCTCCATGTTTTTTTTTTTTTTTTCCTGTATCCAGCAACCTGGCTAAACTACACAATAATTCCAACATATGTAGCATTTCTGTTGGGTATAAAAAGTTAGGAGTAGAATTGCTGGGTTATATGGTATGATCATGGTCGGTTTTAGTAAATACTGCCAGTTCTCCAAAGTTGTTGCATCAATTAGACCAGCAGTGTGTGAGTTCCACTTTCTCCATATCTGTGCTACTGCTTGATATTTTCAGTCTTAAATTTTAGCCACTCTGGTGGGTATGTTGTAGGACTTCATTGTGATTTTAATTTGTATTTTCCTGGTGATTAATGGGATTGTGCCTCTTTCTATATTTTAATGGCAATTGTTAAATCCTTTTTTTGTGAATTTCTTGTTCAATTCTTTTGCCCATTTAGGGGTTGGGATGGGTATTGTCTATCTTTTAATTGTTGTTTCTAGGATTTCTTCATATATTCTTTATACCTATCCTATGTATTGTCAGTATCTTCTTCCCCTCTATTTCTTGTTCAATGGTGTCTTCTAATAAATCAGCATTCTTAACATTATGTTGTCCACAGATTCTTACAGGGCTATATTTTCTTCATGGGGTATAAATTGGTTTTGGGAGGCATAAAAAAGTCTTAGTTTGTTGGAGTTGGTTTGTGACCCTTCGAAGGCATATACTAGGTAAACAGATATACAGCATATCTATGGTATTAAAATTTTATGAGTCAGGGAATATGGTGATTAGGAGAAAAATTTTAAAAGGCTTCTTAGGGGCGATAATTTTCTTTTTTAAGAGAAATTGTAGTCTTTTAATAAAAGAAAGAGGTTTCCTAAATAGAAAGCATTTTCCATGGATCTCCACATAATTATGATGTCTATTTTCAGTTATTCCTAAAATAATTGTTTGTATGATTTTGACTTATTAAAAGTTTTAATTTTTAGTTTTAAGTTTTGGTGATACACAGTGTTGTGGTTGTTTAAACTGAAAGTGTTCCTAACAAATCTGCATCTGCAATAGCTCTAACAGAAATTGGTGTCCTAATTTTTCCAATAGGCAACTGAATATCGAAGCAGTTAAAGGGCTGTCCATGGTCACTTAATAAATGGATTTGAGGAAATGTGGAATTTTGGCTGCCTGATGTGATATTCTTTCTGTTTCTCAGACTGTCTCTTAGAATGAATAATTTATTCCCGTTGATGGGCAAGAGTAGATGGTATAAAAGTTGAGAATAGAGACTGAAGGGTCCAATAACATTCTTAATTCAAATATTTAAGGTACATATATTGGATAGGAGCACAATATTTTGATCGAGTAGTAGCTCTGATTGAGGAAGGAAGCTACTCATAATGGTTGAAGAAGAGTGCAACTACAAATAGGAAATTATTTTCGGCAACTGAATATATAGTCTCAGAACATATGGTCATATAAAGAAACAGGCAATAGCCCAGATAAAGAAATCAACCCTGGAGAATATAGATGCAGATTTACATAGATATAACTAAGAACGTCTTTTTTAAAATTGAGGCATAATTGACATACATTATAGTGTTCATGTTTAAATTATGCAATTTAATGTTTTGACATATAATTTTAAGAGGTTGGAAAACACGGACATAGTCCCATGTATCTAGATTTGCCTTTTTGAGTCCTGATAATCTTTGCACACACCAAAGTCTTGAAGATAACATGGCTAATTTTTTTTCTTTTGGTGACAGGGTCTCTCTTTGCCAGAGTGCAGTGGCACGATCACTATTCACTGCACCCTCGACCCTCCGGGCTTAAGTGATCCTCCCACCCCAGCCTCCTGAGTAGCTGGGACCACAAGTACGAGCCGCCATGCCTGGCTAATTTGATGATGATGATTGATGATGATGATGATGATTTTTTTTTGTAGAGATGGGGTTTCCCTGTGTTGCTCAGGCTGATCTTGAACTCCTGGGTTCACATGATGATCCTCCCAACACTTTGGGAGGCCAAGGTGGGATTACAGGCGTGAACCACTGTGACTGGCCTTTAGTATCATTTAAACAATTTTTGAAAGTGTTGTAGCATCAATAAATAATATGTCCCCTTTTCATTGTTCATGTAGATCATTTGTGGATTTGTTCTTGATCAGTCTTAACAATTGTATTCATCTTAACAAAGAAATCATTTTTGGTTTTGTTGATTTTTCTCAATTGTACGTTTATTTCTGTTACATTGATTTCTGTTTTTAATTTTATTGTTTCCTGTCTTATTTCTTTGGATTTTGTTCATTTTTATGTCTTTAGATGGTTGATTTTCACCTTTTTCCCCTCCCCACTGTTTGTTTTTACAGCCAAAATTATTCTGTGAGCATTGCTAGCTTCATGCTATAAGTTTTGATATGTTCTGTTTTTGCCATTCATTAAAAATTCTTTTCTAATTTCCATTATAATTTCTCCCTTGAGCTATAAATTATTTACAAATGCTTTGCTTAGTTTCTAAACATTTTCAGACTTTCCAATTATCTTTCTGTTGTAGCCTTTTAACTCAATTCTTCTGTGGTCAGAGGATATTCACTGAATGATTTCAATCCTTTTAAATTCATTGACATCTCTTTATGGCCCAGCTTATGATCTGTTTGGTAAATGTTCCCTTAAAAATGTATATCATTGGATTATTGGGTATAGAGTTTTATATATATCAATTAGGTCAAGTTTATTCATCATGTAGTTTAAATCTCTATTCTTACTGATTTTTTGGTCTGCTTGTTCTATCAATTACTGATAGAAGTATGTTAGTCTCCCACTTTAAAATCTGTGTCCTTACATTTAAGACATGTCTCTTGTAAAGAGCATATAATTGCTTTTTGTTTTTCTAGTTCAGCCTCAAAATCTTTACCTTCTATTTCAGTATGTAGATCATTACATTTAATATAATTATCATTTCAATTTACCATCTTACTACTTATTTCCTATTTGCCTCACCTACACTATATTCATTTTTCTCTGTTCATACCTTGTTTACATTATTCAGTTCCTGTTTTCCTATTTTAACCCTCTAATACCTTGTTACTATTTATTCTTTAGTGTTTATCCTTGAGATTATAACAAGCATGTGGGACATATTAGAACCTAATATAAATTAGGATTTTCACTTCTTCCCAGATGATGTTAGGATCTTAGAATACTTTAACTCCACTTACCCTCCTTTTACCTTTTCTGTTGTTAATTATTATTGCAGACTTTTACATTTTTTAAAAATTGATGATATTATTCTCATTGCTTTAAAGTTGATATTCATTTGAATTTACTCACATATTTACTATTTACATTATTCTTCATTTCTCTTTTTCCATCTGGGATCATTTTCCTTTAATTTCTCCTAGTGAAGGCTTTCTGGGAACAGTTTCTCTCCCTGTTTGCTTGCTTGTAAGTATCTCTATTTTGATATAGAAGCTACATCTTTCTATGTTATGAAAGATGTCAAAGACTTCATGTTTGAGGACTATTTTTAACTGTGAAAAAATTCCTGGTTGACAAGTTTTTTTCTTTTGGCACTTTAAAGAAGTCTTCTAGATTTTTTTTTCTCCTTCAGTGCTTTATAGGTGTCTGCAGTACTTGCATTTTGGGGGGACTGTTACTGTGTGGATTGAGAAGTAAGCCATCAGTCTATGTTGCTCTTTTGAAAATAACTTGTCCTTTTCTCTGCTGGATGCATTTGTTTTTCTTGTCATTGCTGCTTTTCAGTGATTTTACTTTGATGTGTAAGTGTGGTTTTCTTTGTGTATATCTTCTTCCTTCAACTTTTATTTTAGACTCAAGGAGTACACGTGCATATTTGTGACAAGGGTGGATTACATGATGCTGAGGTTTGGGTGCGATTGAACCCATCACCCTGATAGTAAGCATACTACCCAACAGGGAATTTTTAACCCCTGCCCTCTCCTCCTGGGAAGAGTTCTGGTGTCTGTTGTTTCCATCTTTATGTTCATGTGTATCCAATGTTTAGCTCTCACTTGTGAGAATACGCTGTATTTGGTTTTCTGTTTCTGCCTTAGTTCTTTTTGGATAATGGCCTCCAGCTGCATTTATGTTGCTACAGAGGATGTGATCTCATTTTTTATGGCTGTATAGTATTCTATGGTGTATATGTACCATCTTTCTTTATCTGAGCCACTGTTGATGAGTACCTAGGTTGATTCCATGTCTTGGCTATTGTGAACAATGGTGCAATGAACACACAGTTGCCTGTGTCTTTTTGGCAGAATGATTTACTTTCCTTTGGATATTGTGATGCTTAATACCGAGTCTCAACTTGATTGCATTGAAGGATACCAAGTATTGATCTTGGATGTGTCTGTGAAGATGTTGCCAAAGGAGATTAATATTTGAGTCAGTGGGCTGGGAAAGACAGACCTACCCTTAATCTGGGTGGGCACCACCTAATCAGCTGCCAACACGGCTAGCATACAAGCAGGTAGGAGAAGGTGAAAAGAGAGACTGGCCTAGACTCCTAGCCTACATCTTTCTCCCGTGCTGAATGCTTCTTGCTCTTGAACATATGACTCTAAGTTCTTCAGTTTTGGAACTGGGACTGGCTCTCCTTGCTCCTCAGCCTGCAGATGGCCTATTGTGGGACCTTGTGATTGTGTGAGTTAATACTTAATAAACTCATATATATATATATATATTCCATTTGTTCTGTCTGTCTAGAGAACTCTGACTAATACAGGTTTATACCAAGTAATGGGATTGCTGGATCAAATGGTAGTTCTACTTTTATTAATAGTTCTTCGAGAAATCTCCAAACTGCTTCCCACAGTGGCTGAACTAATTTACATTCGCATAACAATGTATAAGCATTCCCTTTTCTCCACAGCCCCACCAGCATGTCTTTTTTTACTTTTTAATAATAGCCATTCTGACTGGTATGAGATGGTATCTCATTCTAGTTTTGATTTGTGTTTCTCTGATGATTAGTGATAATGAGCATTTTTCCATATGTTTGTTGGATGTTGGTATGACTTCTTTTGAGAAGTGTCTGTTAATGTCCTTTGCCCACTTTTAAATGTTTTGTTTGTTTGTTTGTTTGTTGATTTGTTAAAGTTCCTTATAGAGTCTGGATATTAGACCTTTCTTGGATTCACAGTTTGCAAAAATTTTCTCCTATTCTGTAGGTTGTCCATTTACTTTTCTGACGTTTTCTTTTGCTGTGCAGAAACTCTTTAGTTTAATTTCGTGCCACCTGTCAATATTTGTTTTTTGTTGCAACTGCTTTTGAGAACTTAGCCATAAATTCTTTGCCAACGCTGATGTTAAGACTATTACCTAGGTTTTCTTCTAAGATTTTTGTAATTTGAGGTACATTTAATCTATTTTGAGTTAATTTTTGTATATGATGAGAGGTAAGGGTCCAATGTCATTCTTTTGCATATGGCTAGCCAGTTACCCAGCACCATTTAGTGAATAGGGAGTTCTTTCACCATTGTTTATTTTTGTCAGCTTTGTCTAAGATAAGGTGAGTATAGGTGTGTGGCTTTATTTGGTTCTCTGCTCTGTTCCATTCATCTATGTATCTGTTTTTGTATCAGTACCATGCTGTTTTGGCTACTGCATCCTTATAGCTTGAAGTCCAGTAATGTAATGCCTCCAACTTTGTCCTTTTTGCTTAGGGCTGCTTTGGCTATTTGGGCTCATTTTTGGTTCCATACGAATTTTAGAATAGTTTATTCTAATTCTGTGAAAAATGACATTGGTAGTTTGAGAAGAATGGCATTGAATATGTAGATCGCTACAGGCAGTATGGCCATTTAAATGATATTGATTTTTCCAATCCATGAGCATGGAATGTTTTTCCATTTGTTTGTGCCATCTGTGATATCTTTGAGCAGCGTTTTGTAGTTTTCCTTATACAGATCTTTCATCTCCTTGGTTAGACGTACTCCTAGGTATTTTGTTTCTGTGTGTGTCTAAATGGGATTGTAAATGGGATTGCATTCTTGATTTGGCTCTCAGCTTGAATGTTATTGGTGTATAGAAATACTACTGATTTTTGTACACTGATTTTTGTATGCTGAAATTTTACTGACATTGCTTATCAGTTCCAGGAGCTTGTTGGCAGAATCTTTAGGATTTTCTAGGTATAGAGTCATACAGTCAGTGAAATAAGATAGTTTGACTTCTTCTTTTCCTATTTGAATGCTTTTTATTTCTTTCTCTTGTCTAATTGCTCTGGCTAGGACTTCCAGTACTGTATTGACTAGGAGTGGTGAGATTGCGTATCCTTGTCTTCTTCCAGTTCTCAAGGGTAATGCTTCCAGCTTTCGCCCATTCAGCATGGTGTTGGCTGTGGGTTTGTCATAGATGGCTCTTATTATTTGAGAGGTTCCTTTGATGCCTAGTTTGTTGAGAGTTTTTATCATGAAGGGATATTGGATTTTATTGAAAGCTTTTCCTGTATCTATTGAGATCACATCATATGTAAATTCTATTTATATGGAGAATCACATGTAAAGATTTGTGTATGTTTATCCAACCCTGCATCCCAGGAATAATGCCTACTTGACCATGGTGAATTAACTTTTTAATGTGCTGCTGGATTTGGTTTGCTAGTATTTTGTTAAGGAGTTTTACATTTATGTTCATCAGGGATATTGGCCTGTAGTTTTCTTTCTTCGTTATATCTTTGCCAGATTTTGATATCAGGATGATGCTGCCTTTGTAGAATGAGTTAGGTAGGAGTTTGTCCTTGATTGCTTGGAATAGTTTCAGTAGGATTGGTACCAGCTCTTCTTTGTACATCTGATAGAATTTGGCTGTGATTCCATCTGGTCTGGGGCTTTCATTGGTTGGTAGGTTTTTATTCCTAATTCAGTTTTGGAACTCATTATTGGTCTGTTCAGGATTTCAGTTTCGTCCTTGGTCAACCTTGGGAGGTTGTGTGTTTCCAGCAGTTTATCCATTTCCTCTAGATTTTCTAGTTTGTATGCATAGTGGTATTCATAATAGTTTCTGAGGATCTTTTATATTTCTGTGGCATTGGTTGCAGTGTCACCTTTGTAATTTCTGAATGTGCTTATTTTGATCTTCTCTCTTTTTTTCATTGTTATTCTAGCCAGCACTCTATCAGTCTTATTTATCATTTCAAAGAACCAACCTTTGATCATTTGTATGAATATTTGGGTCTCAATTTCATTCTCTTCTGCTCCAATTTTGGTTATTTCTTTTCTTTTGCTAGCTTTAGGGGTTCTTATTTTTCTAGTTCTTTTCAGTATGATTTTTAGGCATTTAGTGCTGTACACTTGCTTCTTAATACTGTTTTTGCTGTTTACCAGAGATTTTGTTATGTTTTGTCTCTGTTTACATTAATTTCAAAGAAATTTTTGATTTCTGCCTTAATTTCATTGTAAACTTTTGGGTAAACCCAAAAGTCATTGAGGAGCACATTGTTTAACTTCTGTGTGATTTTATGGTTTTGAGAGATCTTCTTGCTATTAATTTTTATTTCACTGTGATCTGAGAATATATTTGGTATGATTCCAGTTTTTTGAACACACTGAGACTTGCATTACGGCCAAGCAGGTGATCAGTCTTGGCACATGTTCTATGTGCAGATGAGAAGGACATATATTCTGTTGTTGTTGTGTGAAGTATCTATTAGGTCTAATTGGTTGAGTGTTGAGTTTAAATCCAGAATGTCTTTGTTACTTTTCTGCCTCAATGAGCTAATGCTGCCAGGGGGCTGCTGAAGTCTCCCATTATTCTTAAGTAGCTAAGTCTTTTTGTAGGTTGAGAAGTACTTGTTTTATGAATCTTGGTGCACCAATGTTAGGTGCATATATACTTGGGAGAGTTAAGTCTTCTTGTTGAATTGAACCTTTATCATTGTGTAATGCCCCTCTTTGTCCCTTTTTAATGTTGTTGGTTTAACATTTCTCTGATACAAAGATAGTGACCCCTTTTTGCTTTCTGTTTGTGTGATAGATCTTTCTCCATCTTTTTACTTTGAGCCTATGAATGTCATTACATGTGAGATGGGTCTCTTAAAGACAGGAGGCAGTTGGGTCTTAGTCTTTAACCCAACTTATCATTCTGTGCCTTTTAAGTGGGGTGTTTAGACCACTTATATTTCCAGATTAACATAGATAACGTGAGATTTTGATACTTTTGTGATGCAGTTACCTGGCTGCTTTGTAGTCTCAATTGTATAGTTGCTTTATAGGCTCTGTGGGCTATGTACTGAAGTGTGTTTTTGTGGGAGCAGGTATTCTTTCATTTCCATGTTTAGAGTTCACTTAAGGATATACTGTAAAGCTGGTCTAGTGGTAATGAATTCCCTTAAAATTTGCTTATCTCAAACAAAATTTATTTCTGCTTCACTTATGAAGCTTAGTTTGGTGGGATATGAAATTCTTGGTTGGAATTTTGTTTCTTTAAGGATGCTAAAAATAGGCCCCCAGTCTCTTCTGGCTTGTAAGGTTTCTGCTGAGAAGTCTGTCTAATGGGGTTCTCTTTGTAAAGGATCTAACCCTTTTCTCTAGCTACCTTTTAAGAGTTTTTCTTTCATGTTGATGTTGGAAAGTCTGGTTACTATGGGTCTTCGGGATGGTCATCTTGTATAGTATCTTGCAGGGTTTTCTGAATTTCTTGAATTTTCATGTTGACCTCTCTAGCAAGATTGCAATTTTTTCATGGACTGTATCCTCACATATGTTTCCCAAGTTGTTTACTCTCTTTCCTACTCTCTGAGGAATGCCAATGAGTTGTAGGTTTGGTCTATTTACATAATCCTATATATTTCAGATATTTTGTTCGTTTGTTAAAAATTCTTTTTTTTTTTTCTGCCAGGGTTGATTCGAAAGACTGGGTTTCAGGCTTTGAATTTTTTCCCTCAGCTTGACCTAGTCTATTGTCAAGGCTCTCGATTTGTATTTTGAAATTCCTGTAGTAAATTTTTCAATTCCAGTAGTTCAGTTGGGTTCTTTCTTAAAATGGCTATGTTGTCTTTCAGCTCTTGGATAATTTGACTGGCTTCCTTGGATTGGCTTTCAATGTTCTCTTGAATATCATTCAGCTTCCTTGAGATTATGACTTCTATATCTGTCATTTCAGCCATTTTAGTCTAGTTAGGATCCATTGCTGGGGAACTGGAATAAACGTTTGGAGATAAGGAAACATTCTGACTTTTTGAATTGTCAGAATTCTTGAACTGATTCCTTCTCATCTGAGGGGGCTGGTGTTTCTTTATCTTTTTGAAGTTGCTGTTGTTTAGATGGGACTTCTTGTTTTCACATTCTTTATTTCCCTTGAGGGTTTAACTGTGGTGTATGTTGTGTGTAGTCATTTGACCTTGTTTTTGGGTGCTTTCAGAGGGCCAAGGCTCTGTACTGGTTCCTTATTTGTGGCTAGTTTCCTGTACTGGGTTTCACAGGTAATGTGTGCAGAAGGAATTTATTTATGTATTTATTTTGGTGGTGTAATTCAGGCTGCAAGCCAATAGATGATGCCTTTTAGGAGTAGGGGCCTGCAGATAGACTCTTACTCAGCCACTTGCCTCTTTCCTCTTTCAGTGCATTTGCAGCAGCACTCTGAGGAGAGGGAGATGCAGGGAGTGAGATGACTACCTCACTAAGTCTGTTCTCAGGACTTGGGCAAGTCCCCTCCAATCACTAGCACCATGCAGATGCTTCCTTAGCCACGAGCGGGGCGCCTGGTGCGCTGCACTTTCCCCTCCCTTAGGGGCAGTCCTAGCCAAAGGTTAGGTCACGAGGACACCCACAATGCCCCAGGGAGCTGCTGGTCCTCTGAGCTTGGCAGAGTCAGAGCTGGTCATAGGGCGTGTCTATGAGCAGTCTGGTGATGCAGTGGGTCAAGGACGGAGGATCCCTGGGCAGGGGAGTGGCGTTGCGAGTGTGCAGCTGGTATAACGCCTGCATCCTGGGGTGTTTTGCCCAGTAGATGGCTTTGGGGTCCACCCAGCTCATGCTTTCCCAACCAGGTCTCTCTTTAG
Organism: Colobus angolensis palliatus; assembly: GCF_000951035.1. Lineage (NCBI taxonomy): Eukaryota > Metazoa > Chordata > Mammalia > Primates > Cercopithecidae > Colobus > Colobus angolensis. The sequence continues at coordinate 5,189,265 of NW_012114455.1, read as the reverse complement.
TATCTGTCCTGGGAGCAGGCTAGTTTTGTCCCAAGCCTTCTGCATCCAGATCACTGAACTGTTACAGGTGTTCTGGGTCATGGGGTCCCCTGTGATAGAAGCTGTGACTGGCCAACAGGCCACTCCCTTCCTGGACCGCTTTTACAGAGGGAGGGGCACCCAGCTCCAATGCCAGTGCACGAACCTGCACCTCACTTTTCTCAGCATTCTGAGGGTGGGGGCTCCTCCCCTGCTCAACCTCAGGCCACAGGTCTCAGCTCAATGTGTGCTCAAACTGTAGGGTGTGGGAACTTGGCCAGTGACTTTGTCCTCTGGCTGCTCAGGGTAGAGCACTCGCTGTGCCAAGGGTACCAACCTGCTCTTTGTCGCTGTCCAAACACTCAGGCGGGGCAGTGGAGGCTGTGCCTTGTGCACTGGCCTGTGAGAACAGCCAGCCAAGGTCCTTGGGAGGGGTCAGTGGACAAGGGACCTGCAGGTCAGGTGCACCCTGGTCCTCTGGAAAAGGCAGCCCTGCTTTCCCCCCACCTGGTAGTTGGCAACAGATAGAGTTGCTCAGGGCAAGATGGAGAACTGTGGGGCATGGGTGTCTACTGTTGTGTTTCCCTGCAGCTGCCCCTCACAAAAAACATTTTGGGATCTGTGTGGATTCCAGCTCTGTCTCTGCCTGCTCTCTGGGAAGTTCCTCCTGCCAATTCAAATGTCTATAGGGGTTGTGAGGTCTCCTCAAGCTAGAATCCCAGAGGCCCCTCGTGGGAGTGTGGTGCCTGGGAGTTCCTTCGCTCACCGCTTCCTTAGGCCCGTTCAGGACCAGGAGCCGATCCCTGCACTCAGTGACTCTGCGCAGGCATCCCAGCTTTTGTGTCTGCATTGTCTCTATCTACTGTCAGTGTTTTCACTCAAAAGATGTATTCAAAATGCAATGGTTTCCTTGATATTTTGGTTTCTGTCAGTGGAAGAGGCATTTTCTGGCTGCGTCTAGTTGGACATCTTGTCCCTAACCTCATTTTTCCTCTTTAATGTATCTTCTATATTTTAATGTTTTTGGACAGTTTTTAAAAATTATTCTTGGCCATTTTCTCTTAAAATATTGCTTCTTCCCATTCTGTCTTCCCTCTTTCTTATAAATTCCAATGATATATATAGAAATTTCATCATCTTTTATATGTTAGCTGTGCTCTTTTCTGTATTTTCTGTTTCTTTTTAGTATCTGTACTTTAGTCTATTGTCTATCTCTAGCTAGATTTATTTCCAGCTCACTAATCTTCTCTTCAGTGGTGTCCAATCTGCTCTTTGAACCTACCGATTTCTTAATTTCAATTATTACATTTTTCAGTCATGTAATTCTATTTAACCTTTTAAAGATTAAAAAGATGAAATTTTTGGTCTTATCTATTTTCTTGAATATAATCATAATTATTTTAAGGTCTGTGTCAGATAATTCTTGCCTGTGTCGCCTATGCATATATATTCATTACCTGTTTTTTTCTTAGTTCTGTTTCTTCGTATGTCTTGTAGTTATTTATTGGTGCTGAATATTGTGTCTACAATATTGTAGAAGCTCTGAATGAAGCTTGCTTACTCTAGAGAAGATTCACTTTATCCTCTGGCAGGTAAAGAAGATTTGATCACCTCAATCCAACATGAGTTAAGTTGAAGCGTGTTTGCCGTCTTTGCAAGGCTCTACTTATTGGTGGTTTGTTCTCACTCCTAGTATGTGGATCTTCAAATGTCCAAACTGAGATCCTGAGGTATTTTCTAGAAACTCTCTGTCCCCATCCTTGAAGGTGTACCTAACTCCAATTCTTGTCCCATATTGAGACTCTCGTGAAAGCTTTGATCTTCTTTTCAGCCTCTTTCTGTTTAGCTTCTTAGTCTCTTGCTTTGCACAGCTTGATTAATAAAGGTCTTGTGTTACTTCATTTTGTTCTGCCATAATAGAATACCTGAGACTGAATAATTTGTAATGAACAGAAATGTATTGGCCCACAATTCTGAAAGCTGGAAAGTCTAAGATTGAGAGGCCGGCATCTGGTGAGGGCCTTCTTGTCACATCCTCCCATGGCAGAAGGTGAAATGTCAAGAGAGAGCGAGAGGGGGCCAAACTCACCCTTTCATAATGACATCAATACCACCCATGAAGGTAGAGCTTTCGTGGCCCAGTCACCTCTTAATACTGTTACAATGGTAATAACATTTCAATGTACGTTTACAGAGACAAGCACTCAAACCATAGCGTTCTGCTCCTGGACCCTCAAAACCATGTCCTTCTTACATATTAAATACATTTTTTTCCATCCCAATTGCCTCAAAAGTTTTAATTTTGATATAGTACCAACTTAAAAGTCTACAGTCCAGAATCTCATCTAAACCAGGTTTGGGGGAAACTAAAGGCACATTTCATCCTGAGGTATATTCCCCTCCAGCTGTGGGCCTGTGAAATCAAACACATTATCTACTTCCAAATACAAAGGTGGGGCAGACATAGGATTGACATTCCCATTCCAAAGGGGAGAAATAGGCAAGAAAAAGGGGATAATTATTCTCAAGTAACTCCAAAACCCAATAAGATGAACATTAACCTTAAGTCTCTCAAATAATCTTCCTTGAATCGGTGACCCCACTTCTGAACATACTGGTATGGGGGTTAGGCTTCCAAGGCCCTGGGGGGACTCAACCCTGCTACCTTGATAGCTGTGCTGGTTGCAGCCCAGATGGCTGCTCTCATGGGTTGCAGTTAATGTCTGTGGCTCTCCTAGGCTGCCATTGCATGCATTGCATGCTGGTAGCTCTACTGTTCTGGGGGCTCAGAAGTGACTGCACCCCCAAGGCTCCACTAGGCCTAGTGAGGACTCTCTGCAGCAGCTCCAGCCCTACAGTTCTACTGGGCATTGCCCAAGTGAGGGCTCTTTGCAGTAGCTCTGTCCCTGTGACAGGTCTCTGCTTGTGTCCCTAGGCTGTCCACAACATCCTTTGAAATCTAGGTGGAGGCAACTGTGCCCCCAAAGCTCTGGCATTCCGTGTGCCTGAAGACTTAACACCCCATGGATTCTGCCAACGTGATGTTGCCAATCTTTGCTATTTCTACCTTCCAAAGCTGAGGCCCAGCCACACCTGGGCTCCCTTGACTCACATCTGGGGTGACCAAGGAGCATTCATGGGGGAATGTGGGGAGCAGGGCCCCAAGATTCCTTGGTGACCCTAAGCCTCTCTTTTGCCATATTTTCTTACCGCAGGCCTTGGTGTTCTGGGCCTGTGATGGGAGGTAATCTCTGAAGTGCCCTTCAGGGACATCCTCCCATGGTCCTGATAAATAGCCTCTGGCTTCATTCTACCCAAACTAATCTTCCTATCAAATAGATGCTTGGCCACACCTTCCATTTCTTTCCTGAAAATTATCTTTTATTCTTTACCACATGGTCAGGCTAAGAACCCCTAACTTCGGTTTCCCTTTTAATTATAAATTTTGCCTTTAAATCATTTATTTCTTCTTGTATTTTTCTATATGTAATTTTAAAAAGTCAGCACACTTAAGCTTTGCTGCTTAGGCATTTCTTCTGCCAGATACGTTAGTTCATTGCTCTTAAAATTCTGTCTTTTGCAAAGGCCTTGGGTATGGACTCAATTCAGATAAGTTCTTCACTACTTTATAACAAGGATCGTCTTCCCTCCAGTTTCCAGTAATGTTTTCCTCAACTTCCTTCTGAAATCGAGGTCATCAGAATGGCCTTAATCATCTATATTTCTACCAGCATTCTGATCGTGACTGCTTAAGGAATCTCTAAGAAGATTCCGACTTTCCCTACAGCTTTCCTCCTCTTATAAGCCTTCACCAGAATCACCCTTAACACCACTTTCGTGGAAATTGAGGTCTTTTCTAGCCTGCTCCTCCAAATTCTTGCAGCCTCTACCCATTACTCAGTTCGAAAGCCACTTTCACATTTTTAGGTATTTGCTATAGGAACAGCCCCACTTCTGTGGTACCGATTTTCTGTGCTAGTCTGTCTTGTGCTACTGCTAGTCTGTCTGGTGCTACCATAACAGAATATCTGAGACTGAATAACTTATAACAAACAGAATTTTATTTCTGTTACGGGGGCTGGGAACTATAAGATTGAGGGGCCCGCATCTGGTGAGGACCTTGCTGTGTTATCCCACGGCAGGAGACAGAAGGGCAAGAGAGGGTGAGAGGGGGCCAAACTCACTCTTTTACAGTGGCACCAGTCCCTCCTGTGAGGGTGGAGCCGTCATGGCCTAATCACCTCTTAAAGGTCCTGAAACCATCCTCACACGGTTAACAAGAATTACGTGCTGGGTTCTGGGCAAAAATATAGTTGTAATCAAGCATTAATCAGGCTGCACTTTGGCCAATTTCCTTGTAACCCAAAGTCACATGGCAGGAGATTCTGTGACTTTGGCCCTGGGGGGGCTGCACCCCCATTGTTCCTATACGTAAGACCACTCATATTAGAATCATAAGACTTTCTGTTTAAGAATTGCTTAAGATGAGGCCGGGCGCGGTGGCTTAAGCCTGTAATCCCAGCTACTTGGGAGGCTGAGGCAGGAGAATAGCTTGAACTCTGGAGCTTGCAGTGAGCTGAGATCCGGCCACTGCACTCCGGCCTGGGTGACAGAGCGAGACTCTGTCTCAAAAAAAGAATTGCTTAAATCCTGAATTCTAGTGGAAAGGCTGATGCCAACCAGTTGAAAGACCCCCGCCCTCCCCACAGAGGAGCCAAATGAGTGTAAGAATGTAGTTTCTTCATTTCCCCATTCCATGACTTCACTCTGCACTCTGATCAATCAGTGATCCCCACACTTCAGCCTACTCTAACCCCTTTAAAACCCCAGACCCAAATTCCTTGGGAGGGCGGATTAGAGATACTCCCATCTCCTCATTTGGCTGCACTACAATTATTAAACCCTTTCTCTGCCACAATCTCCAGTGTCTCCTTATATTGAATAGTTGTGCATTGGGAAAATGACCTATTACAATTCCATCTCTTAATATGGTCACAATGGCAATTAAATTTCAACATGAGTTTTAGAGGGGATGAATATTCAAACCATAGCTGGTCTCAAATACCAGTGCTGACTGTTAGGCTCATTTCTCTTTGGGATTTTAGCCCTCACATCTTGGGTGCCTTGGAAATGCTTCCATTTTTATCTTTCTGCCTCATGAAGTTCTTCTGATTCTTAGCAGATTCCTCTGCCCAACTTCTTGGCCTCCTGCCATGTACTGATCATCAACAAATGCCAATAGGTAAAAGCAGTGTATAGAGAGTTGGGTTCACCTCAATCAATGTTCTCTCTATACAGGATCTGGTCCTTCAAATCCTAGCTGTTTGACAGACCTCCAGTGCTTTCATGCAGAAATTTGTTCTGTCTGGGTTTTCTACTTGTTCTCAGCAGGTGTGTTGGCCTACGACAACACACCTATTCCATCAAGGCTGGAAATGAAAGTATCCCCACAACCTGCTGGCTCTTGAAATTCCTGAAACACTACTTTACTGAGTTGGTCTTCTGCTTTGTGACTGTCAGTGTCTATTTCTCAACATGCTGAGTTTAAACACACTATTCTCCCATTCCAGGCCCTTCCTCCCCTGGAACCATTCTAATGACTCAAACTCATTTTCCACAAATATCCAACATGAGTCTTTCATACCTGTTGATGTGTTAGCCTGTTCTCACATTTCCGTAAAGAAATATCTGAGACTGGGTGACTTATTTAAAAAACATTTTTTAAATTGGCTCATAGTTCTCCAGGCTGTACAGGAAGCATATTGCTGGCATCTGCTTCGGGTGAGGGCCTCAGGAAATTTCCAATCATGGCAGAAGGCAAAGGGAGAACTGGTGTATCCCATGATGAGAACAGGAAAAAGAACGAGAGGGGAAGTTCCAAACTCTTTTAAACAACCAGATCTCACATGAAATGACTGAGCAAAAACTCACTCATTACCAAGGGTATGGTGCTAAGCCATTTATGAAAGATGTGCCCCCAAAATCTAATACCTCCCACTAGGCCCCATCTCCAACACTGAGGATCACATTTCACATGAAATTTGGAGGGGACAAACATCCAAACTATATCATTTCACTTGTGGCTCCCCAAATCTCATGTCTCTCTCACATTGCAAAATAGAATCATCCCATTCCAATAGTCCCCAAAATCTTAACTCATCAAAGTCCAAAGTCTCATCTGAGACTCAAGACACATTACTTCTACCTATGAACCTGTAAAGTCAACACAAGTTGTTTACACCCAAGAGATAATGGTGGTGCATGCATTGAGTAGACATTTCCATTCCCAAAGTGAGAAACTGGCTGAAAGAAAGGGATAACAGGCTCCACACAAGTCTGAAACACAGCAGGGCAGACATTAAATCTTAAAGCTCCAAAATAATCTCCTTTGGCTCCATGTCCCACATCCTGGGCAGACTGGTGTTTTGGGCCAAACTCGCTCTTTCCAATGGCATCAATACCAAGGCTTTGGGAAGCTCTGCCCCTGAGACTTTTCCATGCTGAGGTTGCAGACTACTAGTGGCTCTACCTTTCTTGTGTAGAATGGCAACAGCCCCCTTCCTACAGCTCCACTAGGCAGTGCTCTGATGGGGACTCTGTGGGGGGGATCCTATCCCACATTTCCCCTTTGTACTGCCTCAGTGAGGGATCCACTCCTGTTGCAGGCTTCTTCCTGGGCATTCGGGCTTTCTGATACATCTCTGAAATCTAAGGGGAAGCTGACAAGTCTCCTTCACTTTTGTACTCTGCATACCTGTAGACTTAACACTGAATGGAAGCTGCCAAGGTTTATGGCTTGTGCCCTCCAGAGGGGTGGCCTAAGCTGTACCTTATCCCCTTTGAGCCAAGGTTGGGGCCAGAATAGCCAGGATATGGGGAGCAGTGCCTTGAGTCTGCGCAGGGCAATAGGGCCCTGGGCCTGGCCCTTGAATCCATTCTTTCCTCCTAGTGATGCAGGATTTTGTCTGTAGCTTAGCTAGGTCTGGGTTCTTGTTTCATGACCAGGAAGAATTAGGCACATAGACACTGGAAGAGTGAGTCAGGTGGGAAGTTTTACTGAGTGATGAAACAGCTTTCTAGGGGGAAGGGATGCAAGAGTGGTCCTCTTACCCAAAGGCAGGAGAGTTCCCAATGTGGCTGAGCCCAGGGATTTTCATGGGCTCAGAATAGGGAGCTCATGATAATTGGTGTGTGAGTATGCAAAAAAGGTTAAGGTGAAGACACCACTCAAAGGTGGGCACAACAGTGGAGAAAACAAATTGGGAAAGGGTAGGTAGTTGTAAAATAGGTGAAGAATGGGGATCAATCAGAGGAAAGCACACCAAATGGGAAGGTGGGTTCTCAATCTGGTCCTGGGATTTACCAGGGACAGTTTCCAACTTGAAGGTGGGATTTCGCCAGGCACCTGTCCCTATCTGCCTAGACATTTGTCTGCCTCCTGCCTCTATCATTGCCTGCTCTGAAGAGGTACGTTTTCTGCCATTGGAATAGGGATGAAGACCAGTCTTAACTGCTTCTTCCTGACAGGAGGCACTGTGTTGGGAAGATGGCAGTCAGTGCTCCCTCAGAGGCCTATCTAAGGGTCTCTGGTAAAAGGGAGCCATCATCTGAGGGTCTGGTTGCATGACCGTTTGGAGTTTGGTGGCCTGAAGGCAAGAAGAGACAAACTGGGTTATTAGAAGGTACATATCGGCCAGGCGCGGTGGTTTAAGCCTGTAATCCCAGCACTTTGGGAGGCTGAGACGGGCGGATCACGAGGTCAGGAGATCAAGACCATCCTGGCTAACATGGTGAAACCCCGTCTCTACTAAAAATACAAAAAACTAGCCGGGCAAGGTGGCGGGCGCCTATAGTCCCAGCTACTCGGGAGGCTGAGGCAGGAGAATGGCGTAAACCCGGGAGGCAGAGCTTGCAGTGAGCTGAGATCCGGCCACTGCACTCCAGCCTGGGCAACAGAACGAGACTCTGTCTCAAAAAAATAAATAAATAACATAAAATAAGAAGGTACATATCAAAACAAAACAAAGTCAGTGAGGACAGCTAAAAAATCCTGAGGTTGCCCGTACAGCCAGATAACTGGTGGCTATACTTATGCCTGCTAAGATTTGGGTGCTTGGGGCTTGGCTTTGGTTAGCTCCCTTGGTCTTATTTTTCCAAACAAACTTCTGGATTATGAGGACCCTGTTTACTCCTATCACCTGGCAGGATTTGCGGGATAATTACCCTGAACTAGAATATTGATCTAGATTTTTTACATTACCCCTCCCTTTTGTCTCTTCTGAGCTGCAGCTGGAGGTCACTGATTGGTTGAGAGGGATAAGCAGGCTTAGGCAAAAAAAAAAAAAAAATGTATGCAAAAACTTAAGAACAACTAACGAAATTATAATTTAATGACAAATGTATGATAAGTTTCAAAACATAACTTTTCTTCAGTCCTCATTTTTGTCAAAAGCAAATCATGATAAGACTGAGTTGTTTGTAAAATAGACTTTAGTCTTATACTAGGCCTGATTATTTGCATAAAGTGCAGCAAGAATAATTATTTTTCACATAGGATTTTAAATTGGTTTTGTTGGAACTCTGTTCCACAATAAATCTCATATAAGACCTTCCTTTTAAAGCTGAGCCCCATCATGGGTTTGTACCCTCAAATACTTATGAATTGGTTAAATTACTCTCTTCTTGAAGTTCCAAGAATATGAGGCTCCTGGGCCTGTTAGAAATTGACATTCTTTACTCACCACAGGTTAGGAACCCTGTACAGGGACTGTGTAGATGAGATATGAGGCCAGTTTTCCCAAGGAGCTCTTATTGGCTCTGCAAGTCAATCTAGATTCCTTAAAGGGAAGGACATCCTTCCAGCTACTCAGGAGGTTGAGGCAGGAGAATGGCATGAACCCGGGAGGCAGAGCTTGCAGTGAGCCAAGATCGTGCTACTGCACTCCAGCCTGGGCGACGAGTGAGACTCCATCTCAAAAACAAAACAAAACAAAACAAAACCCTGTTTCTCTAATCGTGTCCTGTTGCAAAAGAAAATGGATTCTTACTGCACTGATGCTAATAACTATATTGCATAGGTTAAGAATACTCACAGATAGTTTCCAAATTCTGGAGAAGCCAGGCAGAGAGAAACAAATATGCTCCAAATTTTGTTCTCAGGAGTATACCTTACTCAATTATCAAAGACTGTAAATAGCTCAAAATAAAAGTTTCCTTGATTCTGAAAAACAAAACAAGAATCAGCAATGTTTTAAGCAAAAAGGTTAAAAAGATTACTTCAGTTTTCCATTAGTTCAGTCCATTCTGTTAACTCTTGTTCTGCTTGATATTCATGAACATTTCAACTCTTCATGAGTCCTGTATATTTTTCCTTTATTCCAGTGTGACAATCTCCAAAGTTATCAGAAACCTGCATTTGAGAGCATTTGTCAAAGTCTTATAGCTGATTATAAACCATGTTTTGAAAAGGATCAAAGCAAGACAACAACTGTCTGTGAATGACAAAATATCCAGGGTATACAGTCAATACACAGGGTAGTTACAGTCAAACATGATTGACTTCTTTGTGGTTATTTCTGTAGTTTACAATAACTTAACATAATAACTTTAATTATGATTGATAGCATATACTCAGACATTAGATTTTAGAAATCCCATACAATTTTGGAACATGTATTAATATTATTCACTAAAATATAACCTAAAGAAGATTAAAGATCACTTTGGCAATCTCATGTAACTAAACATGTCAAATAATCCTATTTACCTCTCTTTTGGATGTTCCAGGGGCCCTCTATAGCATCCAAAAGTCAGGGGTCAGAAAAGACAGCTTTTGAAGCTGAAGTTCAATTTTGGGAAGCCTTTTAAATATGTTAGAGGTTCAAAGCACTTGATATATGAAATAAAATTCCAGGTTACCACAAGTCATTTAGCCAAAATGATGACTCAAGAATTTCTTTTTAAAAGCCAAAAAACTTTCATTGTCCTTTACTATTACATGAAAATCTTGTTCAAGGGAGAGAAAAGCACGTTTTACCCTTACATTAGTCTGCTATTAAGGTCAACCCCAAGTTTTAAATGAAACCTTATTTATCTGATCTTAACCAGTTTGACCATGAGGTGAGATTCTTATAAACCTTTTATAACCCTTTATAAATTTTTGTTAAAGATCAGACTAGTGCCTTAAAACCTTGTCGTGCTTGTATTTCAATCTAGTCTGAAGATTCACCTGGGACAGTTTCCAGCTTGAAGGTAGAGTTTCACCAGGGACCTGCCCCTATCTGCCTAGGCATTTGTCTGCCTCCTGTGTCTATCGTTAAGCCTCTGGGCCTCTGTTGGAAGGGGCTGCCCCCAAAGACTTTTAAAATGCCTTTGAGGCCTTCTTCCCCTTGGCTTGAATATTAGCACTTGGTTCTCTTTCAGTCATGCTAGTCTCTTTAGCAGGTACTCCACAGCCTTCTTGAATTCCTCTCCTCAAAATGCTGCTTCTTTTTCTAGAACATAGCCACACTGCAAATTTGTCAAACTTTCATGCTCTGCTTTTCTTTTAAATATAAGTATCAACTTTTTATTTGCTTCTACAACTGATCATAGGTTGTTGAAGACAACCATGCCACCTCTTGAAAGCTTTACTGCTTATTAATTTCTTTTTCCAAATGCTGTAAGTCATCACTTTTAAGTTCAACCTTCCACAGACCCCTAGGACTTAGACACAATGCAGCAAAACTTTTTTCTAGTGTGAAATATGAGTGACTTTTACTCCAGTTCCCTATAACTTCCTCATTTCCATCTGACACCTTGTCGGTCTGGACTTTGCTGTCCTATCAGCATTTTGGTCACAACCATTTAACCATTCTGTAAGAAATTCCAAACTTTGTCTTATCTTCACATTGTCTGAGTCCTCCAAACCCTTCCAACTTCTGCCCATTACCCAGTTCCAAGGCTGCTTCTACATTTTCAGCTATGTTTATAGCAATGCACCACTCCTCAGTACCAATTTTCTGTGTTAGTTCATTCTTGTATTGCTATAAAGAGATGCCTGAGACTGGGTACTTTATAAAGACAAAAGACTTAATTAGCTTACAATTCTGCAGGCTGTACAGGCAGCATGGTGTCAGCATCTGCTTCTGGTGAGAGCTTCAGAAAGCTTCCAATCATGGCAGAAGGTGAAGGGAAAGCCAGTGTATCACATGGTGAGAACGGGAACAAGAACAAGAGCAAGGAGATTCCAGATTTTTTTTTTTTTTTTGGGACAGAGTCTCGCTCTGTTGCCAGACTGGAGTGCAGTGGTGTAATCTTGGCTAATTGCAACCTCTGCCTCCTTGGTTCAAGCAATTCTCCTGCCTCAGCCTCAAGTAGCTGGGACTACAGGTGCATGTCACCATACCCAGCTAATTTTTGTATTTTTAAAGTAGAGACTGGGTTTCACCATATTGGCCAGGATGGTCTCGATCTTTTGACCTCATGATCTTCCTGCCTCAGCCTCCCAAAGTGCTGGGATTACAGGTGTGAGCCACTGCGCCCGGCTGGTTCCAGATTCTTTTAAACAACCAGATCTTGTGTGAGCTGAGTGAGAATCTACTAATTATCAATGGGTTTGTCCTAAACTGTTCATGAGGCATCTGCCCCCATAATCCATTACCTCCCACTGGGCCCCACCTCCAACATTGGGGATCATATCAACATGAGATGTGGAGGGAACAAACATCCAGACTGTATCAGTTGGGTGAGATCCTTCACTCATTCTTTAAACATACGATTTTCTCTTGGTAGTTGGGTGATTTTTGGCAAATTACCTAACTCCCTGTACCTCAGTTTTCTTATTTATAAAATGGAGACATTAGTATTAGTATAAAATGGGGATATTTTAGGGATACTATGCAGATTAAACAAGTTCACACAGGCAAAGTATTTTGAAAGCACCTAGAATTGAATGTGTTCACCATTGTTTCAGCCTGTATCTTCTTACCTTCTGCCCTTTCCCTAATGAAAATGTTCACCCCTTTTTCCACTAATCCATTCAAAGTAGTGGAAAGTTGAATTTCTCATTCTTCAAGGTTCAGTTTAATTACTATCCAATTTATGTAGACAAAAACTCTCCATCTCTAAATTCCTATGACACTTACAAGTCAGAACCACTCCCCTTGATTCCTTAAGTAAGAGCTGTAGTCGCTAGCAGCTGTGGTCATTATAATTTATGACTCTTCCCTTTGGGTTTCTTGCCACCCTGATTACATTAATTGAAAATAGCATCATGTTTCTCATAGCAGGTCTGATGAAGGGTCTCATTTAAAATGTTAAGCAGTTTAAACTCTATGCCACGGTTTCTCAATGTTTGCTGCACATTGGAATCCCTAGGGTTAAAAAAAAATCCCAGCCAGGCATGGTGGCTCACGCCTGTAATCCCAGCACTTTGGGAGGCCCAGGCGGGTGGATCACCTGAGGTCAGGAGTTTGAGACCAGCCTGGCCGACATGGTGAAACCCTGTCTCTACTAAAAACACAAAAATTACCTGGGCGTGGTGACACGTGCCTGTAGTTCCAGCTATTCAGGAGACTGAGGCAGGAGAATCGTTTGAATCCAGGAGGCGGAGGTTATGGTGAGCCGAGATTGTGCCACTGCACTCCAGCCTGGGTGACAGAGCAAGACTTTGTCTCTAAAATGAAATAAAATAAAATACCGATGCCCAGGCCAATCCCATATCCTGGACCAGTTAAAACAAATTCTGGGGTGGGATTCATGTATGAGTGTATTTTAAGTTCCCCAGAGTCACACTTGGATTCTGAGAACCACTGCTCTCTTTTGAAAGTAAGAAGGCTAATTTAAATGGAAGGCTTTAAGCAACATCCTGAAGGTGTTTGCCAGGTAGAAACCTGGTGGAGAAGGATGGAGATTGAAGAATTCTAGAGAGAGGAAGAAGCAGCTGCAGAGCATGGCACGGTAAAAGAGTGCATCCTGTTGATGGAATTGTGTTAAGTTCAAAGCAGCTCTGGTATAGGGGAATGGTGAGGAGAGGTAGGAGATGAGTAACTTGGGTCAGCTTACAAGAGTTTTTAAACTTTGAGGGTTTAAAGTTGGGTAGTGATCAAATCTGACTTGTGGCCTGCAAAGGTCCATTTTGGAAAAAATGAGAGGGTTGTTTGGAGGAGGGAACTAGACTGGAAGAGGCAAGAGATGAGTTAACAAATTCTTCCAAGGTCACCATGCAAGATGACCAGGGCCTGGGCCAAAGCAATGAGACATGGAGGTGACATCGCTAAGTCAAAGTCCCTTGAATTCACTTTAATGAGAGCAGAGCAGAGCTGCTCTTGGTCACTTGGGATTCCTCTCCCAGGTGCAGCTTTCTTGTTGCCCTGAGCAGCATGCCCACTTGAGTGCTTTTCAAGGAGGGAGCTTCTCAGTCATCACTCAGAACTCCATGGAGCCCCTTGCTCTGTCCATCCCAACTGTTCCCACCCCTTCACTAATTCATCTTCCACATCTCTCTCTTTCTCACCATTCCCAGAGTCATGCCCTTCATGCAGCTGGGTGGTAGTTACCTCTGGCAGGGATAATGATGGCCCCTCTGCCTGCCCAGGGTTCCACCTTTAACACCAACCTACGACTCCAACTCCAGATGGAGACACTCCTGCCATCTCCCCCTTGTTCTTAGGCATTTGGAGATGAGAAATGTTTCATTGTCCTCTTCTACCACTCTGAGCTTTAGGGTCCCCTTCTGGGGATTTTGGGCTACTCAAAGCCCACTCCTGTATTCCTTTGCATTGTTCCCCAGTTAACCTGCCCATCACCATCCCTTCATTCCACTTCCCACTTTCATTCCACCCTTCTCCCTTATAACATGCTCTCCTGGAGAAAGTACAGTCTTTGGTGTGAGACAGACCAGGGTTTGAATCCTAACTCCACCATTTACTTGGACAACTCACCCAGCATTTCTTACTTCACTGTCCTAGATAATAAAATGAAGATAGCACATTTTGTTTCACAGAGTTGTTGTAGGGAATAATTAGTACAATCTGTCCAAAGTATCTAGCCAGAGCCTGATTATCTCCTTCCCCCTACAGAGACTGAGATCTTATTCATTTTGCCACTTCTCTCTCACTTCCCCCTTCTCTCCTTTTATTCCTCCCTTCCTACTACCCTGGTAAGATTCATAGAAAAGAACTCTGAGGCTCCAGCCTCATCTTTGCTACTAGCCTGGTAGTAAGACCTTCAGCAAATCACTTCTTTCTCTGAGCCTCAGTTTCTTCATCTATAAAAGAAGGCACTGCAGTAGGTCACCTCTAAGGTCCTGTGTCCCTGAAACACGCTGTGAGGTAAAGCCTGTGTGAAATCCCAAATCCCATCTCTTTCATGGGGTCTTTCCCACTGTTAAAAACAGTGGTGACCCCTTCTCCTTCACCCTCAATCCACTGCCCTGTTGCAGCATGTTCCTTCTGTTTTATTTTTGTTCCTCACACTAAAAATGTTTATCCTTAGGATTTATGTGAGAATGGCTGGGGGCAGGGTGGTAGAATTATTTCTGCATGTTGATAGGAAGAGTCTTAGCTCTGCAATAGCAAAAATGTTGCCCTCAAGGGGAAAAGCTGTCCTTCCTGGAGATTGTATCCTCTCCAGCCCTACCCTGATAGGAGCCTGATGACAGAGCTCTAGACGAGCTTATGACACAGCCTGAAACAATCGATCTCCCTCCCTCCCTCCCTCCCTCCCTCCCTCCCTCCCTCCCTTCCTCCCTTCCTTCCTTCCTTCCTTCCTTCCTTCCTCAGTGTAGGCTCACAAGAGATATATGAAAACATTTAACTGCAATACATTTCAATCTACAGATTCAACATAATCCACTTACATGTGCATGCATTCTTTCCTTCATTTAACAAATTGTTGTTGGACATCTATTATATGTGAAGCACTGCGCTAAGCTCTAAGGTTGTAAACATGAATAGGACATGGTTTTTGCTTTCCAGGAATTTACTGTCCACTTTATTTATTTAACAAAAATATTATTATGGTGTGTCATACTGGGCTCTTAGAAGCAGTCAGTATGGAGTGTGAGATTGTTTATTGGGGGTCAAAGCCTGTGAAAGGAAGAAGGAAGAAAGCAGAAATGGCCAGCAGAAGTTGAACCCTGATGCAGGCCTGATGGAACCCCAGGAACCCAGTGGTGAGCTCTGGAGCCAGAATCACTCATCAGAGTCATCCCCCGGGGCCCAAATATGAGGTCTTTATGTCCCTGTGTGTTCATTTCATAGGGCAGCCATAACAAGCTATCAGACTGGGTGGCTCAAAACAACAGAACTTTGTGTTTCCACCGTTCTAGGGGCCAGAGTCTGAAATCAAGGTGTTGGCAGGGCTGTGCTCCCTCCAAGGCTATGGGGAGAACCGTTCCTTTCCTCTTGCAGCTCTGGGTGGCTCCTGGCATTTTTTGGCTTGTGGCCGCATCACTACAGTCTCTGCCTCTGGCCTTCTCTGTGGGCTGAGTTTCAAATCTCCCTCTGCCTTTTACATATTTGTTTTGTTTAGTTTATTTCTAGAAGACTTAGTTTTTTTAGAGCAATTTTAGGCTCACAGAAAAATTGAGAGAAACATATTGAGACTTTCCATGTATCTCTGTCCCCACACAGACACAGCCTCCCCATTATCAACATCCCCACAAAAGTGGACACTTGTACAATTGATAAAGCTGCACTGACACGTTGTCATCACAAAAGCTCATCACTTACATTAGGGTTTACTTTTGGGTGTTGTACATTCTTAGGTTTAGACAAATATATAATAACAAATATTCGACATCCCTCTGCCTTTTTCCTATAAGGGCATCTGTCCCTGGACTTAGGGTTCATCCTGAATCCGAAATGATCTTATCTCAAGATCATTAGCTTAGTGGATTGGATAAAGAAAATGCAGTGCATATGCACCATGGAATGCTACCCAGCCATAAAAAATAATGAAATTATGTCCTTTGCAGCAACATAGATTGAACTAGAGGCCATTATCCTAAGTGAATTTACATAGGAACAGAAAACCAAATACTGCATGTTCTCACTTACAGGTGGGAGCTAAACAATGAGGACTCGTGGACACAAAGAATGGAACAATGGACACTGGGGCCTACCTGTGGGTCGAGGGTGGGAGGAGGGTGAGGATTGAAAAAACTACCTATTAGATATTACGCTGATTACCTGGGTGACAAAATTATCTGTACACTAAATCCCTGTGACATGCAGTTTACTCATGCAACAAGCCTGCACATGTACCCCTGGAACCTAAAGTAAAAGTTGAAAAAAAGAAAATTCTTAATTACATTTGCAGAAACGCTTTTTCTAAAAAAGGTCACGTTCACAGGTTTTAGGGGTTGCAACATGGATCTGTCTTTCTGGGGACACCATTAAGCCCACTGAACTCTGTGTTACTGTACCAAATGTGGACTGCCTCAAGAAGGGTTACCTTCAGAGATACTGCTCTATACAACTGAGGCTGCTGCTAAAGGAGCTGACAGCTGAAGGCTGTCTGCTGACCATGTTCCCTGTGGACGGGAAGCAAGTGTTTCCTTGAAACAGTATCTGGATGCTATGTCTTCTTAACTACCACATATGGCCCATATTTCCATCCTAGAAATAAAAAACAAAGTGGTTACTAAAGTCAAGCGGAGTCCCTGTCCTCACTACCCTTGCAGGCTAGCAGGGGGAGATAAGTATTAATTAAATAACCCCAGAGCTACAGATAAACTAACTTCAGTGGTAAGTGCTACCAAGAAGAAGTACATGCGACCATAAGAATATGTAGAGGGGAGACCTGCTGGTGCTTTCTCTGAGAGCAGAGAACAGTATTTAGGATAGAGGGAACAGATGTGCAAAGGGTGAATCATCATGCATTTATTTAAGAAAGGGAAAGGAAGCCAGTGAGGCTAGAGTTGGAAAGCAAAGAGTGGCAAGATGTGGCATGAGACTGGGGAAGGTGGGGACCATTCCAAGTGAGGGGCTATGGGGCATGTAGAAGTTTGACCTTTATCCTTAGAACAACAGATTTTTTTTTTTCTTTTTAAGATAGAATCTCACTCTGTCACCCAGGCTGGAGTGCAGTGGCACAAGATTTCAGTTCATTGCAACCTCTGCCTCTTGGGTTTGAGCAATTCTCCCACCTCAGCCTCCCAAGTAGCTGAGATTACAGGTGAGTACCACCATGCCCAGATAATTTTTGTACTTTTAGTAGAGATGGGGTTTCACCATGTTGGCCAGGCTGGTCTCCAACTCCTGGCCTCAAGTGATCTGCCCACCTCAGCCTCCCAAAGTGCTGGGATTACAGGCATGAGCCACCATGCCCATCCAGGGCAACAGAATTGGATTGAAGAGTTTCAAAAAAGGAAATATGGGAAGTCAAGTGTTGAGAGTGACCAAACTAAAAATTGCACTTGAAGGAGAGGTGCACGCTGCCATGTGGTATGGTTTGAGTGTGTCCGCACCCACATCTCAACTTGAATTGTATCTCTCAGAATTCCCATGTATTGTAGGAGGGATCCGGGGGCTGGTAAAGGAATCATTGAGGCTGGTCTTTTCCATGCTATTCTAGTGATAGAAATAAATCTCATGAGATCTGATGGGTTTTTCAGGGGTTTCCACTTTTGCTTCTTCCTCATTTTCTCTTGCCACTGCCATGTAAGAAGCGCCTTTCGCCTCCCACCGTGATTGTGAGGCCTCCCTAGCCACGTGGAACTGTAGGTCCAGTTAAACCTGTTTTTCTTTCCAGTCTCACACATGTCTCTCTCAGCAGCGTGAAAACAAACTAATACAGAAAACTGGTACCAGTAGTATCAGTACCAGCATTACTGAAAAGATACCCGAAAATGTAGAAGTGACTTTGGAACTGGGTAACAGGCAGAGGTTGGAGGGCTCAAAAGAAGACAGGAAAATGGGAAAGTTTGGAACTTCCTAGAGACTTGTTGAATGACTTTGACAAAAATGCTGGTAGTGATATGAACAGTAAGGTCCAGGCTGAAGTGGTCTCATATGGAGATGAGGAACTTGGGAACTGGAACAAAGGTGACTCTTGTTATGTTTTAGCAAAGAGACTGGCAGCATTTTGCCCCAGCCCTAGAAATTTGTGGAACTTTGAACTTGAGAGAGATGATGTAGGGTATCTGGTGGAAGAAATTTCTAAGCAGCAAGGCATTCAAAAGGTGACTTGGGTGCTGTTAAAAACATTCTAATTTAAAAGGGAAACAGAGCATAAGAGTTCAGAAAATTTGCAGCCTGACAATGCAGTAGAAAAGAAAAACCCATTTTTTGAGGAGAAATTCAAGCTGACTGCAGAAATTTGCATAAGTAGCAAGGAGCCTAATGTTAATCAATCACACAGGGCAAATGTCTCCAGGCCATGTCAGAGACCTTCAAACCAGCCCCTCCTATCACAGGCCCAGAGGCCCAGGAGGAAAAAGTGGTTTTGTAGGCCAGGCCCAGGGTCCCCATGCTGTGTGCAGTGTAGGGACTTGCTGCCCTGTGTCCCAGCCACTCCAGCCATGGCTAAAAGGGGCCAATGTAAAACTCAGGCTGTGGCTTCAGAGGGTGGAAGCTTCAAGCCTTGGCAAGTTCCACATGATGTTGAGCCTGAAGGTGCACAGAACTCGAGAATTGAGGTTTGGGAACTTCCACCTAGATTTCAGAAGATGTCTGGAAATGCCTGGACGCCCAGGCAAAAGTTTGCTTCAGGGGTGGGGTGGGGCCCTCATGGAGAACCTCTGCTAGGGCAGTGTGGAAGGGAAATGTGGGGTTGAAGTCTTCACATAGAGTCCATACTGGGGCACTGCTTAGTCAAGCTGTGAGAAGAGCGCCACCGTCCTGCAGACCCCAGAATGATAGATCCCCTGACAGCCTGCACCATGTGCTTGGAAAAGCCACAGGCACTCAAAGTCAGTCCATGAAAGCAGCCAGGAGGGAGGCTCTACCCTGCAAAGCCACAGAGGTGGAGCTGCCCAAGACCATGGGAACCCACCTCTTGCATCAGCGTGACCTGGAGGTGAGACCTGGATTCCAAGGACATCATTTTGGAGCTTTAAAATTTCACTGCCCTGCTGGATTTCAGACTTGCGTGGGCTCTGTAACCCCTTTGTGAAGGCCAATTTCTCCTATTTGGAATGGCTATATTTACTCAATACCTATACCCCCATTGGAAGTAATTAGCTTGCTTTTGATTTTACAGGCTCATAGGCAGAAGGGACTTGCCTTGTCTCAGATGAGACTTTGGACTGTGGACTTTTGAGTTAATGCTGAAATGAGTTAAGACTTTGGGGGACTGCTGGGAAGGCATGATTGGTTTTGAAATGTGAGGACCTGAGATTCGGAGGGGCCAGGGGTGGAATGATATGGTCTGGCTGTGTCCCCACCCACATCTCAACTTGGATTATCTCTCCCAGAATTCCCACATGTTGTGGGAGGGATCCAAAGGGGAGGTAATTGAATCATGTGGGCTGGTCTTTACAGTGCTATTCTCATGATAGTGAATAGGCCTCACAAGATCTGATGGGTTTTCTGCTTTTGCTTCTTCCTCATTTTCTCTTACCACCACTATGTAAGAAGTGTCTTTCACCTCCTGCCATGGTTCTGAGCCTCCCCAGCCATGTGGAACTGTAAGTCCAGTGAAACCTCTTTTTCTTCCCAGTCTTGGGTATGTGTTTATCAGTTATGTGAAAACACTAAAACACCATGGAAGCTGAGTGGAGACCTGATTTGAGGGAGGGAAGAGAAGCAGCAGAGAGGCCAGGTGGAGGCTATCATTGCAGCAGTCCAGCCAGGACTGATGGGACCTTGGCTGGTGTTGAGATAGCGGAGATAGAGAGAAATCAATGGATTCCAGAGAGACATAACAGATTTTGAGCTGATGGATTGGATGGGGAAGCAAGGGAAAGGTTTCCAGGATGACTCCTGGGTTTCTGCCTTGTGACAGTGGATAAGGAATGGTGATCCTTATAGAGATGGGGAGTGCTAGAAAATACCAGGGATAAACAAGCATGGAATGTTCAAGAAGCTGGAAGGAGTTCCCTGTGTGGACTAAGAGGAGACCCCAGAGTTCAGGGGGAGGTTCAGTAATTTGTTGAGGATTTTTCCTTGTGGCCCAATCTTTCTCTCTCCTTCAGGTCACGCTGTCACTCTATGTGGATCACTGATCTCCATAACTCCACTTCAGGTCAGCTGCTCTCTCCCAGGGATCCACTTTGTCCTCGTCAGCCCCATGTCAGATCTCAAGCATCATACTCCCCTCTCTGAATACTATCTTCTGTCCTTCTCACTTGCTCATAATTTTACTTCCATAAATCATGTCCCTTTTTCAAAAATAAATTAAAAACATGTTTATTGGGATGATTTCCCACTCATCTTGATTCAGGGTGCTTTTAGTGCTACTTCCTCCTGAAGGGACATCCTTCTATAGGCCTTGCTTTTCCTCCTGTAGGTGGCCAGAGGACAGTGGAGCAGCCAAAACATGAAACTACTGTTTGTGCATAGGAAAAGGCAGTTGTGACTGTAGAGCACCCTGGACATCTCACATCCATGAAGCAGGAACCAGGGATCTGCCCCAGGCACTTTTTCTTGTGTTTCCTCTTGTCTTCTGGAGAGGGATGAAGGAGATCCTTTGTGAGAGGCATGTTCTTATGGGGAGGGCATCACTGCCAGAAAGGCTGTTTGTGAACCCTTCATTTCCTCCCAATCAACCATTACTAGCCTCCCTTCCTTGACTTCCAGCTTACTGAGAATGGTGTATCTCCACATTGCACCACCTTCTCTGATCATGACCTTGTATTCTGGGTTTTCTTCCCCATACTCCTCAACACTCTCAATTCCCCTCCAGCTTTATCCTTCCTTATGTTAATCAAAGTCCAACGTGATATTAGTCTTAGTCATACCTTCTTCTCCACCCCTCCTCAGCTGCTGCACACTGCTGGAGAAAGTCATCAGGTCATTTAGACTTGTGTCACCACAAGTTCATGGTCCCCAGCCTCAGCCCAGCCCTCTGATCCCTGGACTATTCTTTGGAGAAGTCTGGGTGTGGGTTACCAGCAAAGATGTAGTTGTAATATGCACATAAAGGAGATTGCCTAAGGAGAGTAGACAAGAGAATGGAAGAAACCAAATTGAAGTAGATTGAGGTAGAAATGAGAAGTGATTAAATAGATTCTCTAAGCCAAGAATATTTATTTTAAAAATTTGACAGAAATGGGAAGGAAGGAGATAGAATAGCAGGTAGATTGGATGAAGCATTTGGATATAATTGTACTACAAAAGAGGAGAGAGTGTGTTTATATGCTAAGATGGAACGGCTAATAAATAGGGAGAAGTTGAACTTATTTAAAAAAGGGAAATGATTGAAATTGAATGTCCAATAAGACAGAAATAAGGCAAGCAATGTACTTCACCTCAATGGAATATTTTGCATATGCAGAAAGTAGAAACACAGAATTGTTATACTATATGGTTATAGCTACGCAAACGTGTACATACGCTTAAAGTTTAGGAAGGAATAGAGAAAAGTAAAAAGTCCTATGTCAGTGGGGTAGGTGAAAGCTGAGTATTTTATTTTAAAATTCACATCATCATTATTGTAAAAACATTTAGTTCTAAGAAATGCCTTCTGAAAAAGATGAACAGATCCCTTCTAAATTTGGGTGAAGGGCCACAAATTCCAGCCATATAATATGGAGATTAAAAAAACAGATGAATCTGTGTTCACATCTGGATTTGCCATGTGCCTAGTCATTTAACCATCTAAGCCTCAGTCTTCTCAAATATGTAAAATGGGGATAATAATAATGATTCTTTCATAATTGTGAGGATTAATTGACATAAAGCATGTACTATGGTCTGTGGCAGCTAGTAAGTGCTTAGCAAACGTTGCTGATTTTTATTGTTTTTGCTAGCTCTACCAATGAGCTGAGCCAGATGTTCTGGTTTTGGAGTATCTTCACAGCAATTACAGCTTGGTGCAGTGGAATGAGGAAGGACATACCATGCAGCTCTGTCTCTGATGAAGTTGTATAAACTAATATACATTAGTAACTCTTCTGAGACTCCATGTCTACACTTTTTTTTCTAAAGAAAAGAGCACCTACCTTTTAGAATCACAATTTTAAAATCTGCTTTACAAGATCTGGCCCATCCTGTCTCTTCACCCTCATCTCATCTCTCTTTCCTATATTCTCAAACCCCAAGCTGACTTTTCCCATCCATTCTTTAGATTTGTTTCCTCATGTTCTGCCATCTGTTGAATTGAAGCAGTTTTCTTCATTCTTTTCCTATAACTCTACTGATTTATAAATTATATACTCTAATGATATCAATGTTTGATATGAATATAATACTTTAGCTGCCATCAGCACCTTCTCATAGTACATAAGGCACTGTTGCCCAATATTCAGTTTCACTGTTTTTATATCCTGCCCAACTAACCATTAAATATTTCTTGTTTTATGTAGTCAATGTAAAACATATTTACCTACAATGGCATGTAGACTGACTTACAACATTAACTATTGGCAAGGGAGTTCCATCTTCAAAGTGACAAGGGAAAATCATCACAAACCTAGAATCCTACATGCCATTCCCCTGAAGGTATCCTATTTTTCTCTCTGATTGTTTAAAAATATTTTTAAACTTGTGTGTTCTATAGTTTTAGTATACTCTCTCTGGGTGTGCATTTTATTTTATTTTTTAAATCAGGCTAAGTACTCATTGTGTTCCTTGTATCTGAGATTTCATGTCTTTATTCATTCTAGAAAACCATATTTGAACATTGCTTCTTCCCCATTTTCTCTGTTCTTTCATTCTAAAACCCAAAGCAGATATAACTTGGCATTCTTAGTCTAGGCTGCAGGTCTATTAGCATCACTTTCCTATTTTCCTTTTTTTTTTTTAAATCTTTCTGAAACTCATTCCCTTCAATTTACTTGGCTCTGTCTTCCAGTTTATTAATTCTCTCTTCATCAACCTCTAATCTGCTTAGGTGATTTTATTCTCAGTGACTGTATTTTTTTTACTTCTAAACATTCTACTTACCTCTTTTTTAGGAAAACATCTTTTTGGTCTCATGTTTTTTGGTCCTCATTTTGTGTCTTTATCATTTAAAATATAGTTATTTTATAGGCTTTTTCAGCACATACTATTACTGAAGTTTTTAAGCGTCCAATTATGTTGCTGGTTAGGTACAATTTTCTTTTTTTCTGTTTTTTGGGGATGTGTATGTATGTGTGTGTGTTGCTCCTGATAACTTGCTTCTTTGTTTGTTTTTCAATTTTGGATTGTAAGCTCATCTTCAATAGTGATTTTATTGTGGCTTTATGGAAATTTGTGGAAGACAGGATTAGGTCTGTATTTATGTAAATATGAAAGGAAGATCCTGTGACCTTCCACATTATTTATGCTTTTGCTTTTGCCAAGGATATCAGCCTGGGCCCACTTTTTTGCTAATTTTTCCCAAGGAAGAAGATTATGAATATTTACTTAAACCCTGAATCCTCATAAGATCTATAGTTATGAATTTTCGGGGGGCTTACTACCCTCCATCAGAACCACGCCTAATGCAAATAAGTGTTTCCAGAACCCATGCTAAGATAAATAAACACCCTCATCATTTCCCTTTACCTGCCAGCAGATATTTTAAAGCTGACTCTTTCACCGATAATGTGGCCCTGTGAGAGTCCCAGGTTACATGAAGGTTTCAGTTCTTACTCTTTACCTTTGAAAAAATGTCTAAGATTCTGTTTCCTGACCAGTGTGGGTATTTCAGTCTAAGCTATGGTTACCAACATGGCAAGCTATGTTCTTTCAACCTCTGTACCCTACTCCCACCTCATGCCCCAGGTGGTGAGTTTATGCTTTATAATCTTGTTTTTCACTTTCTTCCTTGCCACAAGAGCCTGAAGATTTCTCTACTTCTTTTGTGCAAGCTCAGGTATGCATTTAAAAGAATGTTCGCTATATTTTGTTAAGTATTTCTCCTTAATAGCCTCTTATTGTGATCAGTTAATTCATTCCACAATTTTTATTTGGTGTTTATGTTACCTGCTGGTCAGAAGCTCTGTAAGAGCAAGTATCATGTCTATTTTGCTTAACAGTAAACCCCCAGGGCCCAGCATAGTACTTGATACATTGTAGGTCACAAATAAATGTTTGTGGAATAAGTAGAGTTGAGATTTCAGTTAGAAATTGTGTGAAATTAGTATATTGTAGGTATACAACTACTAGAAGACATTTGTTCATAGTGTATTTTACTTTTTTTATTTATGTGGATTCTCACTTCCAGAAAAAATTAAAAACTCAAATGGTAATACCTCATTATCTTATAATGAGCCAACATAATGCACACTACAATCTCTGCACCATTCCCACAAGGCAATTTGATTTAGATCAGCTCCAGACTTGGAGGTTAAAGGCTATTCCTCACACTTGGGTCCTCTTATGTTTTTTCCAGTGCATTAGGCAAGGAGATGTGGATGGAGAGTAGAGAGCGGCATTTGGTCCTGCTGGGCTGGCTCCTTTGACCTAGATCCCAATATCTTTCCTTTGGTCTTTTTCCTTTCTCCCAGTTCACTGCTTTCTCCAACACTCATGTGGGTTGTTTATTTGACCAGCACAGAACTAAGGGTAAAAAGACCCATGTTCTAGTCCAAGTTCTGCCTGGAACAAACCGTGTGATCTCAGGCAGTTCACTTAACATTTCTTGTCTTTAGTTTCTAATAAGGAAAATTAGAAATGTGGGCTCTACTGTGTTTTAAAATATTCCCTAATACAAATAGTGTCTGACTTACTCTAAATTGTTTGTCCTGGCAGATTATTTCCACCCTTCCATCAGCAGCAAAACAACATGTTTTTTCTCCAGTATAGTTTTCTTCCTTCTGCCCCTCCCTGTACCAGTTACCTCTCTCCTTCCCAACCCCACCTTCACCTCTGGCTGATTTCCTATCGTAACAGGTAAGCTACTTGAGGGTGGAGTAATATCTGCATCAGATTAATAAATGATTATCATTATTATAAAAGTAATTATACCTGTATTTTCACCCTAATCCCTTTAGCTCAAATTAATCCTGCCCTGCCCTCCTAAATTGACAAGTAAATAATTGCTTGGATTTCCCTAATAGAGGGATTTGTGTTTTCTGACTGTATCACACTCCCTGTGACACCTTATCTATATTCTCCCTAATTTACCAAGAAGTTGACAGGGGCACAGGTAAGAGAGGAGACTGTTCCAGAACCTTACAGAGATTCAGTGACTTTCTTCTTTTTTTCTGATTATAGTAGGAAGAAATGAGTGTCCTGGATGGAATATTGGAATGGGTTTTGGTGGTTCTAGAATTGGTTTTACCGGAAGTATCTTGATGTCCTTGGGCAACTCACTTTATCTCTCAAAGCCTCATTGTCCTCATCTGTTGTAAGAAGGGATTAAACCAAGCATAGACTTTAGAATAACATAGATCTCAATTCAAATCTGGGCTCTGCTATGTTTGCAGCTGCTTCGCTGAGGGGTCATTAGCTACTCTGAGGCTCAATTTCCTTCTTTTCCTACTTTCCAGTTGAGGCCAGCTCTTAGGCTAAATATTTCAATCTTCACTCACTCTTCGATTCTAGCTACCTCAATTCTCTCCCATCCTCACTCACTCTTACTCCTCTCTGCCTTCCTCTCCCTCCCAAGGCAGCTCTCATTCTTCACATTTACTTACTCCCATCTACCTGCACACTCCTTTGAATCACACAAACTCAGAGTTGGACAGGCTTAAAGTTCACCAGTGCAGCCATCTCTCTTCACATGCCTGAGGTCAGTGCCACAGAAGCCTACATCTAGCTAGTGGTTCCCCTGGTCCTCTCCACCCAGCCCTTTCTTATGGACCCTAGTGGCCAGAAGCACACACCTCTTGATCAGCTTTTCCCATTCAAGTTCCCTCTTGTCTATTCCTTCCAGCCGAATGGGTCTTGCCATGTCCTGGAAGATATGGCCCTTTAGTTTTGCCGCTTACGGCTTCCACCCACAAGAGTGGAATGGCTTCAATCATCTGAATATCAAATTTAATAATCTTAGAGAATAAGATATTTGTTGGCCCATTTGGGTCAGGTGAGAACATGACAGCTCTTGTAATAGCCATACAGTTGGGCTGAGGATGCTGTCACCAGGAGAAAGGGGGAAAACTTGGCTGATGAAGTGGAGTTGTATTTTACAGGGTTACTTATTCTAAAGTCATAGAAAAAAATAAATGTAGCATATATTACCCTTAGCAATCCCCCAAAGGATGCACTAAATTGAAGAATAAAACCCAGTGTGTCAATAAGTCTGAAGCTGCTCGTGTCTCATGCAGTGTTGAAACATATTGTTACTTCCTCATCTACTGCTTCCACAGCAGGTGATGCCCATGGATCTGTCTAGTGGTCATATGATACAAACCAAAACAAAGGCAAACAAACAAAACCATAAGGCACAGGCTCATGTTCATCTCACCAAAATACCATGTGGGGTCACATGTGGACTAATGAACGGCAAGTAGAATGTTACACAGAATTGCTTGTATCACAGAGATTGCAATTTCTCTCTCTCCCTCTCTAATTCTCTCTTTTTAATATGTTCATACAATTAAATTTATGCAAATTAAAAACAGGAAGAAGGTCTTTCCACTCTACTGCCACAAGCCCCTTCAAAGAGCTTATAGACTCATCCAGAAGACAGATTGCTAATGGGCAATAGGGATGGTTGTCACAATCCAGGCAAGAACAAAGGTCATAGGAATCCATTGAAGAGGTACCTGACCAAATGTAGGAGGGCTCTTCATCTGTTAGAACAAGAGACAAACTACCAGAGACCTGAAGAATGGATAAGAGTTGTCCAGAGTGGGAAAAGAATGATCCAAGAAGAATGTGCCATGTTTAGGAGGCAAGTTAGAACATTTCCTACCAGTTCAGTATAGGCTTTGAGAGCTGGGGGAGAGGCAGGGGCCTTCCCATGGAGAGCTGTGAATGTTGTACTTAGGAGTTTGGAATTTATTCTGAAAGCAATAACAAGCCAGTGAAGCAGGGGAGAAATGTAATTAGGTTGTGCATTAGAAAGGAAATTCTGGTTGTGATTTGAATTGAAGAGCAACAATATATTATAGCAGGAGATCAGTTAAGAACATTCCAATATCCTAGAAAGAGATCATGATGGCCTAGATCATGGGCTATAAATATAGATGAGTTGAGGGAGAGAGATTGGTGATGTCCTCCCAAGTGCTTGGCTTGAGCAACTGCTGGTAGTGCTGTAACTTGGGTAGAGAATAAAGAAAGTAACTTCCAATAACTCCCCAATTTCTAATTGGTTTCAAATTGCTCTTATATTTTTTTTCCTGTCGTCCCCTTTCTTCTCCCTTTCCCCAACTTCCAGAGGATGGAGACCAGGAGAGCAAAGCCTGTCCTGTCTTTATTGTGCAAGGGTATAGACAAAAAGACTTCAAAAAGGATTTTCTAGTTTCAAGGTTCTTGATTTCTCTGTTCCTAAAATAGTGACTAGATGGAGGTAGAGAGAAGGGTGGGGGTGAGGGAGTGTGTAGAGGAAAATCAACTGACGGAATAAGAAGTTATTTGGACAGAAGTTGGGAAACAATTGCAGCCCCAGCCTCCTTTCCCTTGGTAACTCAAACTCTGACCTGCAGCGTCCCTGCAGTTCCCAGTCTCTCCATGTCAAAACCCTCCTGGTGATGGCTGACCTTGGCCATGGTTGCTGCAGCTTGGTTGGAAGGCCTATCTCACTTCACAGTAGATTGCCACACAAAGAACCATTGAGAAGAGGAAATCTAAAGGTAAGACCATGAACCTGGATTCTTCCTGATCATTTCCTTTGTGGTTATAGACCAAAGGGCACACATGAATCCCAATGCTTAGGATTAAGAGATTACCTTTTTAAAAAGAAAGAAAAATAGATAGTGTTAATTAATTTTTATCTGAAGCCTCCACCCTCGTCCTGTTCTCTATTCCTCTTTTGTCTAGTCCCTGGGAAATCCTGTGGGAGGGGCCCAGCCCATCATCAGAGCTGGCTCCTCTGCAGCTAGAGAGGAATGGTGGCCACTGCAAGCCGCCCTGCCCCACCTCTCCTCTTTCCCCCTCCAGCTCTTGCACAACAGCCAAACAGGCAGATCAAGTGTTCAGCCTGTGCTTTTCCTTCTGAGCTCCTGGGCTTCTCAAAGGATTCCTTTGTTAGTGAATGTCAACCTCTCTCCAAAGCCTTGTAGTGGGAGCCAAGAAGGCTGAGTCCAGATGGGATGGTGGCCTTTGTGAGGGGTGCCAGATGGATGGAGACTTGCTGGTGGCCTCTGGGGTAACCCTGGCCTCTGTGTGTTTCCCAGGGGAGAGTGGACTAGCACTTGCAGTCATTTATAAGACTACACCATACAGGAAGCTTTCCTGATTATTTCCACTCCTGCTCTGATTATATCTTTACTGGGCATTCTCTAGAGCTGACATGCATGTAATTCTTTTCCTGGGGCATTTCATAGATCATTGACTGCACAAAAGAAGGTGCATGCTTGGTGTGAGAGACAAATTCCAAGCCAGGACTCATTCAAACTCCTGTCCTCTTTCTACTACATCAAGCTCTCTCTGGTCCACACAGTACTCTAGAATTACTTACTGTAGTTTGAAGTCCCCAGTGGGGAGTTCAAGTTCATTCTCAGGCCTTGTACTGCTTCTTTGCAATGCTCAGTGTTCATGCATGGCCTGAGTGCCAGTGCTTAAGCCCAGTGGACTCTGTCTTTCTGGAAGCCTGGGGTATTTTAGAACATTTAAACAGAGGCTCTCACTGTCCAGGTCACATCGCTCCCCTTTTCCGGGAAGGCATGGTTGAGACCTTCTGACATGGTGGCATTCAGACTAGTGTATTGGTGGAACCAGCCGTGAGAAAGGCTCTGGATAGGGAGCTTACCCAGCTTGTATTATATTCTCCATCGTATGTGAGTTCTCACTGTCAGGTGGAACAGAAAGAGGCAGCCAGTGTATGAAAGGCAGCATAGAGGAGTGTTTCAGAGCATGAACTTTAAAATCAGATGGTTCAAGTGGGTTCAAATCTGGGTACTGTCATTTATTCATTGGTTGGTGCTCTGATTGCAATGTTGGTGTCCTCCTAAAATTTCTATTTTGGAATCCTAACTCCCAATGCAATGGTATTAGGAGGTGGAACCTTGGGAGGTGATTAGGTCATGAAGGTAGAGGCGTCATGAATGGGATTAGTGCCCTTACAAAAGGGGCCCAAGAGAGGCCCTTGGCCCCTTCCACCATGGGAACACTCTAGAAACCAGAAAGCAGGTCCTCATCAGACTCTGAACCTGCTGGACCCTTGACCTTGGACTCTCCAGCCTTCAGAACTGTGAGAAATAAATGGTTGTTGTTTATAAGCCACCAGTCTATGTTATTCTCTTATAGCAGCCCGAATAGACTAAGACAGATGGTTTTGGGCAAGTTCAATTACCTCTCTCTAAACTGTATTTCTCCATCTATAAAATAGGATTTGTAATAATGACTTAAAGGGATCGTTGTGATGATCAAATGAAGTAATACAGTTATAAAGTAAAGTATTTAGCAGTTGGTATTTCTTCTTCAGTAAGTGGTAGCTGGTATAATTAAAAAGTCCTGTACTGTCCAGGCCCGGGTCAAGTCTGAAGTCCTTCTCTAATTGGCTCTAAGGCCCCTGGCAAGTTGCTCGTCTTTGGGACTCGGATCCCTCATCTTTAGTGAGGGAGTTGGACCGATGACCTCCAAATTGCCTCCAACTATAATATTCTTTAGGTCTGTGTCAACCTGTCTTGTCTCCATAACTGACTCCCAACTCACTGGTAAGCTTCTCCAGGGTA
>NW_012114455.1:5140933-5158818 GCF_000951035.1 Colobus angolensis palliatus | reverse complement strand
CTATGCAGCCATAAAAAAGGATGAGTTTGCGTCCTTTGTAGGGACATGGATGCAGCTGGAAACCATCATTCTTAGCAAACTATCACAAGAAGAGAAAACGAAACCATTGCTTTTATAGCTCTAGAGCCAAGGACAAAACCAAGGCTTGGTGTATGTTTGGGTTAGCAGGAGAAATCCTAGTGGTAGGAAGCTAAAATTGTTGTTTTTGGTGTCCTAGGTACCTGCAGTGTAAGCTTGTATCAGCTGAGGGAGCTTTGCCAGCTGCCCTGACCTTAGCACAGAGACATCCAAGTGAGGTCAGATCATGAATATGCTGAAAAAAGGCTGGTTAGGGCTGGTGACTTGCTGCTGGGTAAACGCAATCTCATGTAACTGAGCTTGAGTCCAACCAGAACAAAATAACATGAACCCATGCCATGCCAGGCATGAAGCTCTGATCCCTCCTTCCCTTACACTCCAGACAGGGCTAAGCATGACAGGTGTTTGAACCAGCTTACTTGACCATCCAGGTGGCATGAAATAGCCAAATGCTCATCCTGTGCCCTCTTGTCATTCTTTTTTTGTTTGTTTTTTAAATAAATAAAAACCAGAAACTATAGTAGTCCCCTGCTTATACGTGGTTTTGCTTTGTGGTTTCAGTTACCTGTGGTTACCTGCAGTCAGCAAATATTGAAAGGAAAATTCCATCAATAAACAATTCATAAGTTTTAAACTGCGTGCTGTTCTGACTAGCATGATGAAATCTCATGCCATCACACTCCATCCCACCCAGGATGTGTATCTTCCCTTTGTCCGGTGTCTCTCGCCGTAGATGCTGCCTGCTCACCAGGCACTTAGTATCCATCTTGGTGATCAGATCGACTGCCGTGGGATCTCAGTGTTGTGTTTGAGTAACCCTTATTTGATTTCATAATGGCCTCAAAGCATGAGAGTAGTGATGCTGGCAATTTGGATCCATCAAAGAGAAACTGTAAAGTGCTTCCTTTAAGTGAAAAGGTAAACATTCTCAGCCTAATAAGGAAAGGGAAAAAAACAATACACTGAGGCTGCTGAGATCTATGGTAAGGGTGAATCTTCCATCTGTGAAATTGTAGAGAAGGGAAAAGCAATTCAGGCTAGTTTTGCTGTCACACCTCAAACTGTAAAACTTAGGCCACAGTGTGTGACAAACGCCTAGTTAAGATGGATAAAGCAGTTAAATTTGTGGAAGACATGAACAGAAATGTATTGTGATAAACAGCAATTGAGCTCAGTGCTATCTGCAGTTTCAGATGTCCGCTGGGGGTCTTGGATCTGATTCCCTGAGGATAAGGAGGAAGTACTATATTTCTTTTTTGTTTCTTCTTTTTTTTGGATGGAGTCTCGCTCTGTCACCCAGGCTGGAGTGCAGTGGCGTGATCTTGGCACACTGCAAGCTCCACCTCCCGGGTTCACACCATTCTCCTGCCTTAGTCTCCTGAGTAGCTGGGACTACAGGC
This sequence comes from Colobus angolensis palliatus, assembly GCF_000951035.1. Classification (NCBI taxonomy): domain Eukaryota; kingdom Metazoa; phylum Chordata; class Mammalia; order Primates; family Cercopithecidae; genus Colobus; species Colobus angolensis. Next base: position 5,157,340 of record NW_012114455.1, on the reverse strand, counting down.
GCCCACCAGCACACCTGGCTAATTTTTTTGTATTTTTAGTAGAGATGGGGTTTCACCATGTTAGCCAGGATGGTCTTGATCTTCTGACCTTGTGATCCACCCGTCTCAGCCTCCCAAAGTGCTGGGATTACAGGCATGAGCCACCGCCTTCAGGGGGAGTACTGTATTTCATGTTCACATCTGTTGGGTTTATAATTCTTCCTTCTTTCTTTTACAGACGTTGGTCTTTTTGTTATCTTATTCTTGTTGTCTAGAGCAGAAAAGTTTTATCTTCAGTTTGATTGTCCTTTGGGAAGATGGGTTTTGGGGATGTGGTATCCAATAAATTACAGCAAAAGCCAGCAGAGGGCTTGTGTCTGGAAATGAGGCCAGTCTAAGATTCAAAAGAGGTAACAGGCAACAACTTAGGCAGCCTAAAAGACCGAGGCATGGACATCCATGGCTGCTGTCCATGGGCCATACTTCATGTACGTGCACCATGTGGAAAGCTTTGAGACCTTTGGCCATATCTGGATAATAGGAACATCCAGTTGGTCAGTAAACCTTGAAAGTATTTAATGATTCCATTCCCAGCTTTTCATCCCTTACTGGCCCCACCTCAGTGGATGGTCCTGAGGTGTTACAAGTCTGTGAGTACAAATGAGGAGACACCTTACTCTTTCCAGGTCTGAATGCTCACCTGCCACAAGGAAACCCACCCTTCCCAAAGTCACCCCAGGTGTATCGGATTCTTCAGGTCTGTCCTGTGAGCTGGTAACAAATGCAATCTCCTCATCAAGACACCCTTCTCTCCACCAACTCTGTTGCTCATGCTTTCCATAAGGGCATGAACCCAGAGGGTTTGCCCTGAGGGTGCTGAGTCCTATGCAGAACTGGGGAGAATGTCCCTCTTCCCACTGTGCCATACTCGGTCACAGCTTGTGCCTGGAGTTTAACAAAGGTCCTCATGGAAATGCCTCCTTTACCTTTTACCTCTGCTACTTTCTCCGCAGAGTCTCCAAACTAGTCCACAGACAGCTGTCAGGCCATTCAACCATTCTCTATGTTCTCTCTTCTTTCCCCAAACCTCCTGCTGCTTTTCTTGGAGGATTTTTCTGTAAAGGGAGAGTCCTATGCATAGTGGCACACACAGTTGAGAACTCTTAAGATGGGTGGGTAAGGCCTAACTTCATTTCTCAGAAGCATCCACATCCACTCTGGCCATGTAAAAACATCCCGTCAGAGTAGCGTAAACCAGGATTCTCTTCTGCATACATTCTTCATTATAGTAATTCCCTGGCTTTCTCCCTGTTACCACTCCCCTTTTCTTCTGATACACCCTCCACACAGCTTCCATATGGTCTGCTTGAAATCCACCAGTGGCTACCCATTGTCTCCAGGATAAAGACTGTGCTTTCCAAGGACCTCCCCAATCCAATCCCAACAGGTGCTACTGGCTGTATCTACCAACATAACCTTCTTTGCATCCTAGGATCCAGCTACTGTGTCCTTGTTTCCAGTTCCCTAAACACACCACGTGTCATGTCTCAATCTTTTGTTGACATCGCTTTTTTCTTGGAGTGCCTCCAAAGCTGACTGCCTACTTACTCTCAAATGGACTAAACCTTACTGAAATATCAAAGTCCAGCTTACAGAGCATTTGAGTGTGTGAAGGACCTCCAGCCTCCTCTTTCCCCTCTTGCTGTAACAATTCATGGAAAGGGTTGGGGATGAGTATAAGAGAATCCCATGTTCAAATCTCGCTTCTTCTAGCTACTAGCTATGTGAAATATTTAGCAAGTTACTTAACCTCCATAAGCTTTCCTTTCTAATCTTCAAAATGAGCAGAGTAATTCTTTTCTTATGGGATTATAAGAATTAAATGTAATAATGTATGTGAAGTGCCTGACATGCATTCTTAGGACTATTATTTAGTTATTTATCTTCTCTGAGCCTCAATATTTGGTTGCACTTCATCCATAAAAGTGCAACTAAAATACTTAATATGAGCATATTTTAAAAAGTTATTTATTATAAAGTACTAACTGTATATTCTCCACTTTCAGTATTTCTGCCATATTTAACATATGGAAAGGACCAGGTATGAAATGGCACTCATTAATTATTACTTCCCCCCTATCCCCACACTTTTCTTTTCTCTTCCTCAGGGTTCTCCAAGCATTCTCCATGTACATTTCTATATAAAAGATATTTAACTGCATTAAAAAGTAATTTACTTACACTTTTATCTCTCCATGTAGAAGATAAACTCTGAAGAAAATTATATTCCTTTTTCATCTTCTTACTACAGGAAATTTCAAATATATATGCAAGCAGATCACATAATGAACTCCCATGTCTTTATCACCAGGCTTCAACAATGATCAACCTGTGACCTATTTTGCTTCATCTGTTACCCACTCCCTTTCCAGTGGATTATTTTGGAGGAAACCCAAACTATCATAACATTTCATCTACATTGTTACACCAAAAAGTTCAAAATAATTCCTTAATTATCATCAAATGTTCTATCAGTGTCCACGTTATAATTTGTTGTTGTTTTTTGTTGATTGGTTGGTTTGCTTTTTCAATTGGTTTGCTTGAATCAAGACCTAAATATGGTTTATATGCTCTTTAAGTCTCTCTTAACTCCTTTCTTTTTTATGTTGCAGTTTGTTGTTGTTGTGTGAAAGAATGAAGTCATATGGTATTATTTACCATGTTTCTCTTTCCCCTGAAATTCTTGTAAATTGTTATATCTTAGAGTCTTGATCAAATTTAGGTTTGATTTTTTTTGTCAGACTATTTTGTAGCAAATGTAGTCTTCCTTCATGAGATATAAAATGTCTGTATTTTTGTGATGTTTTGTGATTACTGTGTAAGTACACTAATTCTATAAGAGTTCCATTCTAATTCTATTTTCTCTCCTCATTTATTAGTCCTCATAATTCTACAAAGAGAATTTTCCTCTAGTTGACTCTTTTTGGGGCACAATTCTGAAAGAAAGGCAAGATAAATGTTTAAGACTTTACCTTTATTTACTGGTTTTTCAAATAATTGTTTGGAAATAAAAGTTGTTTGTTTCATTATGAACTCATGGATTGAAACATACGATATGTTTTAATCCATTACAGTCAAATGGTATCACTTATGATTAATGGGAGCTCCATGGTGGCTCTGGAGTCCTTTTGACACAATTAGTATTTGGCAGCATTCTGGCTTTCTGGTGTGACAAAACATCCCAGGCTCATCTTGTATATAGAATGCTGCAGACTTGGACAAGATCTTTTTTTTTTCAATGATCCCTGGTTCCTTTTAGTTGGAAGTAGTATTTAGAAATTACAACCTGGAATTAGGGTGCCCATTAATACTGAGTTGGTCATTGTTTCCAGGTCGTTTTGGTGAAGAGTGCTAGGAAATAACTTCTAAGATAAAATATACTGCAATTCAAATTCATGCTTCTAATCCAAATTCAGACTACCCTTCTTTGTTCAGCTATGATGAAGTATCTTATATCAGAGCAACTATTTCATGAAAACCAGCTGCGAAAGTTAACTATAAAATGAAGAAAACTGCTTTATGGCATTGGAGAAAAGCAAAGTCAAACATAATTCAAGGGGCCAACATTTCTGAGAGAAGGCAATACATTAGTGTGAATCAGACTTTCTCCAACTATATTTTTCCTTGAGACATTTGCTGGGAAGAGAACAGAAACCTGAAGCTTGTGTTTTTCTCACAGAGCACTAGTCTTGTGTCAATGCTTCTCCAGTTACTTGGTTGTCTAAAGCTCATTCTCTAGTTAATTCCTCAGGAGGGTCACATAGGATTAATATTTTCCTGAGTTCTTACATATTCATAAAAGTTTGTAGCCCTAATATTTGGAAGTCTGCTTGGCTGGATATAAAATCTTTGGCTCACATTTTCTTTCTTTGAGTATCTTAAATATGTTACTCCATTTTTTTCTTGCATAAAGTGCTGCTTTCAAAAAGTCTAATGACAATCTATTCCTCTTACTCTTGTAAATAAGTTACCTAGTTGTTCAAAGCTTTTTTTAAAATTAAAATCCAGTAGCCTCAGTGGTGACTGTTCTAGGTCAATTTTCATAAGTATATAATGTGCTCTTTCAGTATGTAGTTTCAAATCTTTTAATTTCAGGAAAGCTTTCTCAGATTATGATCTTAGTATTTGTTCTGTTTCATTGTTTTGGTTTTCTTTTTCAGAGACTTCTATTATCTGTATGTTGGCTCTTCTTTGCTTGTCTTCTATATTTGTCACTTCCTCTTAAAACCTTTTAATCTCATTTATGAATTGTTTGTTGAGTTTATTTGCTCTTGTTCCTTGTAGTTTAGCCTGTATTTTTGAAATGATTTTACGTTATCAAATTCTTCTTTTTCAATGTCTTTTTATATCTGCCTTTCTCCAATCATTTCACTTCTAACATTTTCTAATTAGGTCTAAATTGACAATTTTGATATATTTAAACTATGGGGCCACCACTGCCACCTTCCCCAAATCCTCTGCCTTTCTTGAATTTATGTCATTTTGTATGTATTTGTAACCTTAATTCCTGGCATATAACAAGTGCTCAATAGATGCTTGCTAAATCACATTCACCATCACTGACATGATCTTTGCAAATGCAAGGCAAAGTGATCTCTTTTATCAAATGAATATATGTTGAACATAGGATGTATGATAAATCTTTGTAAACCTAAGTTATTAAGGGATTAGACAAAAGAACACGTAGTAATCAAGTTATTAGAATACACAAGTAAATTTAGAACTTAATTGTGTGAATTTCTGCTAAAGATAAACCAAAGCAAATGTTTCCATTTATGGTTGATGTTGCTTTTGAAATATACAGAACTACCTGGCTCAAGAAGAAGACTCAGGTTGAGATTGGGATGTATTGGGGAAGAGATATAGAAAGAGCTCAGGGTGTCGGAGAAGGCAGAAGGGTGGAAACACATTGTTTCTGCTTACGAAAATAGTGATTTATGTTCTAAAAACAATTAAACACATATCTGGTTGTCTTGTAAGGAAGGGAAGGGGTTAAATTAAAGGGAGGAAAAATCAGTAAAGCACAAGACAAATAACTTGAGACTGAAAGTTACATTGTTAAAGCTTTTGCCTTCTTCAATTGTTGTATCTATCTATGTGAATCTGGCTTTTCCTTATACCACATGACAAAAACAAAGTACTAAAAGTAAGTGCATGGACTACTACTCAGCCTATAAAAAAGAAGAAAATCCTGTTATTTGTGAGAACATGGATGAAACTGGAGGACATTATGCTAAGTGAAATAAGTCAGGCACAAAAACATTCCACCAAATACAACATGATTTCACTTACATGTGAAATCTAAAAAAGTCAAACTTATAGAAGCAGAAAGTAGAATGGTGGTTACCAGAGGTTGAGGGTAGGATGGGGTAAGGGCATGAGGAGACATTGACTAAAGAGTATAAAGTTCTCATTAGGCAGAAGGAATAAATTTTCAAGAGTTATTGAACAGCAAGGTGAACACAGTCAATAATAACATATTCTTCAAAATTGCTAAGAGAATAGATTTTAAATGTTCTTATCATGAAAAATATGTGAGATGATATAGTAATTCACTTTATTTAATTATTCCACAATGTATGCATATACCAAAGCATCACACTGTAACCCATAAACATATACAATTATTGTCTGTCATATCAAAAATAAAAATTTAAAAAGTAAATGGAGATTTATACTCCTGGGAACAGGGAGTAGATACAATTTTCCTTATTCCATCGGCCAAATACAAGTAAAATCCCCAAGCATTACATATAAACTAAATCAGAAGAAAACTCTAAAAGTGGGAAAGAAGAAGACAAACCAGTGGGATTTGGGGGCCAGAGGAATTAGTTCCTTATTGTTTTACTTTGCCTGATGTATTCCAGACATGGAGCTGTGACAGCCAGATCCTTTCTGGCCAAAGGATCAGGAAAGGGGAAGCCTATAAGAAGAAACTTTTAGACAATAACTGCTACACTCTAACAAACACACACACACACACACACACACACACACACACACACACACACACAACCAACCAACCATCCAAACAAACAAACAAACAAAAAACATAGGCACCATCCTGCAGCCACACCAGAAAAGGGAGATTGGGGATTCTAGATGTCTACCTTTGCAACTCTGTCATGAAGTGTCCCCAAACCCCTGCCAGGGTGATATCAGGGAAGGCCAAATAGAGAACTGAGACTTTCACCCTCATCAGCTGAAAGGAAGTCATGGAGACCATGTGGGGAGCCAGACTTCCGCTGCCAACTGGCAGCAGTGAGACATCTACTCCCTCTCTCCACTGGGATGTAGTTGAGATGTAGGAGGGCCTAATAAAGAGTCAGGACTTTTACCCCACTAGTGGTAAAGAGGCAACCCCCATCATGGTGTCAGTGAAAACCGCATTGGAAACTGGAATTCCCATTCACATCAAGCGGTTCAAAGAGGTATCCCTACCCTCAAGTGTCAATGGAGCCCAAGTAGGAAGCCTGGATTTCTGTCTCTACCTGGTAGCAAAATGGCAGCAGCCCTTCTAAGTGTTGTCATAAAAACCTAGCTAAGATGGAAGGTTGGAACAAGAGCCAGAGTCACAGAACATGATGCAAAAAAAATCCAGATTTCAATTGAAAATTATTTGTCTTGCTCAAAACCAAAAATATCTCAAACTGAATGTAAAATAGGATAATAGATGATTGAGAAAATAGACACATTAGAATTATCTGACAAAGTTTATAAAGCAGCCATGATAAAAATGTTTCAACTATTGATTGTCAACCAGGAATAGTGAGTCATTGTGAATTATTTCTTCACAAGTAATTATCTGACTCAAAAGTGTTTTGAATTTGTAATTGATATATAATAATTATTATTAAAAAACAAATTTCACATTTAAACCAATCTAGCTTATTTAATAGCCAAGAAACTAAATTCTGCAGGTTATAATGAGAAATGTTAGCATTTATGCTGCATAAAAATGGATATATTCAAAATCTATATCATTTGTAAACTAATATATATTAGAATGGAAGCCTGCTGCTAAATTTTTTGTAACATTAAAAGCCACTGTGCAAAAGTACTATCAATGTTTGTGAAGAAAATAAATATGTCAAAAGATTTTAAAATCCTTCAAGAAATTACAAATATGCTTAACACAAATTTAAAAATATGAAGCCTCTACAGAGAAATAGTCTCAACAAAGAAATAGAAGATATAAAGAAGAACCAAATGGAAATTTTAGAGTTGTTGAAAAATAAAGTAATCGAAATGGACAGTGGAATGCTCTTGCTCAACAGCAGAATAGCAGGGGTAAAGAAGAGAACCAGTGAATTGGAAGATACATCAGTAGAAATTAATCAATCTGAACAATATGGATTCTAACAGAGAAAATAGCCTAGCCTAGGGGAGAAAAAGTACAGAGCTTCAGGGACCTGTGGGATAATAGCCAGAGATCTAACAACCTTCATATTACCTGAGTTTTGGAAGGAGAGGAGAAAGAGAATGAGGCTGAAAAAGTACACAAGAAAATAATGATGTAAAAATTTCCCAAATTTGTAGAAATATAAATCTGCAGATTTAGCGAAGAAGCAAAGTAAAGCCCAAAACAAGATAAACCCAAAGAAATTAATTCTAAGATACACCATGATTACTTCTGAAAACTAAAGAAAAAGAAAATATCTTGAATTCAATGGGAGATAAAAGATATATTACCTATACAGGGAAAACAATTCTATTAATAATTATAGCAAATTTCTCATCAGAAACTATGGAGGCTATAAGGAAGTAGCACGACGTCTTTCAAGTGCTGAAGAGAAAAAGCTGGCAACTGAGAATCCTATACCCAATGAAAATATCTTTCAGAAATAAGGAGGAAATCAAGACATTCTCAGTTGATGGAAAATTCAGATCGTTTGTTGCCAGCAGACATACCCTAGAAGAATGACTGAAGGAAGCTTTCTAAAATAAAAAGAAATAACTTTAAAAAGTGATCCTAGAACATCAGGAAAGAAAAAAAAAACGGTAAGCAAAAGTATGAGTAAATACAGTAGGTTTTCTTTTCCTCTTTAGTTTTCTAAATCATGCTTGACAGTTTGTATAAAATCATACTATCTGATGTGGTTCCAAATGTATGCAGAGGAAATGTTCAAAATAACTATATTATAAATGGGGGGAGGAAAAAGGGACATAAAGAGAAGCAAAGTTTCTGTGCTTCACTCAAACTCATGAAATGAAAACACCAATAGAATGTGTTACGTTTTGTGTACGTAATGTAATACTGAGAGCAGCCACTAAGAAAGGTGTAAGAGGAAATCAACTAGAAACAATGTGCATAAATCAAAATGAAATATAAAAATGTTCAAGTAACATACAGCAACGCAAAAAGAAAACAAATGTAAAAGAACAAATAGAATATGAAAAATAAAGGGGGATCTGGTAAGATGAACAGGAACAGCTCTGGTCTGCAGCTCCCAGTGAGACCAATGCAGAAGGCAAATGATTTCTGCATTTCCAACTGAGGTTTCCAGTGAGACCAAGGCAGAAGGCAAATGATTTCTGCAGGCAACTGAGGTACCCAGTAAATCTCATTGGGACTGGCTAGGCAGTGGGTCCAACACAGGGCAAGCAGAAGCAAGGTGGAGCATCGCATCACCTGGGAAGTGCAAAGGGCTGGGGGCATCCTTCCCCCAGCCAAAGGAAGCCATGAGGGACTGTGCTATCTCGCCCAGATACTATGCTTTCCCCACAGTTTTTGCAATCCACAGACCAGAGGATTCCCTCATGTGCCTACACCGCCAGTGCCCTGGATTTCAAGCACAAAGTTGGTCAGCTGTTTGGGCAGACACCGAGCTAGCTGCAGGAGTTTTTTTTTTTTTTTTTTTTTTTGGTACCACAGTGGTGCCTGGAACTCCAGCAAAACAGAACCGTTCACTCCTCTGGAAAAGGGGCTAAAGCCAGGGAGCCACGTGGCCTTGCTCAGTCAGTCCCACTCCCATGGAGCCCAGCAAGCTAAGAATCACTGGCTGGAAATTCTCACTGCCAGCACAGCAGTCTGAAGTCGACCTGGGACGATCAAGCTTGGTCGGAGGAGGGGCGTCTGCCATTTTTGAGGCTTGAGTAGGCGGTTTTCCCCTCACAGTGCTATGGAGGCCTGAAGTTCGGACTGGGTGGAACCCAACACAGAATGGCAAAGCAGCTGTGGCCAGACTGCCTTTCTAGATTCCTCTTCACTGGGCAGGGCATCTCTGAAAGAAAGACAGCAGCCCTAATCAGGGGCTTATAGATATAACTCCCATCTCCCTGGGACGGGGCAGCTGTGGGCGCAGCTTCAGCAGACTTAAACATTCCTGCCTGTCAGCTCTGAAAAGAGCAGTGGATCCTGACAAGGAGGGTTCTCCCAGCAGAGCACCTGAGCTCTGCTAAGGGACAGACTGCCTCCTCAAGTGGGTCCCTGACCCCTGTGCCTCCTGACTGGGAGAAACCTCCCAACCGGGGTTGACAGACAGCTCATACAGGAGAGTTCCAGCTGGCATCAGGCCAGTGCCCCTCTGGGATGAAGCTTCCAGACGAGGAGCAGGCAGCAATCTTTGCTGTTCTGCAGCCTCTGCTAGTGATACCCAGGCAAATAGGTTCTGGAGTGAGCCTCCAGCAAACTGCCTCAGACCTGCAGAAGAGAGGCCTGACTGTTAGGAGAAAAACTGACAAACAGAAAGCAATAACATCAACATCAACAAAAAGGACCCCTACAGAGAAACCCCATCCAAAGGTCATCAGCCTCAAAGATCAAAGGTAGATAAATCCATGAAGATGAGGAAAAACCAGTGCAAAAATGCTGAAATTCCAAAGAGCAGAATGCCTCTTCTCCTCCAAATGATTGGAACAACTCTCCAGCAAGAGCACAAACCTGGAGGACAGGGAATGAGTTTGATGAACTGACAGAGTAGGCTTTGGAAGGTGGGTAATAACAAACTCCACTGAGCTAAAGGAGCATGTTCTAACCCAATGCAAGGAAGCCAGGAACCTTGACAAAAGGTTAAAAGAATTGCTAACTGGAATACCCAGTTTAGACAGGAACATAAATGACCTGATGGAGCTGAAAAATACAGCACAAGAACTTTGTGAAGCATACACAAGTATCAATAGCCAAATCCATCAGGTGGAAGAAAGGGTATCAGAGATTGAAGATCAACTTACTGAAATAAGGTGTGAAGACAAGATTAAAGAAAAAAGACTCTAAAGGAACAAACAGAGCCTCCAAGAAATATGGAACTATGTGAAAAGACCAAGCCTACAATTGGTTGGGGTCCCTGAAAGTGAAGGGGAGAATGGAACCAAATTGGAAAACACACTTCAGGATATTATCCAGGAGAAGTTCCCCAACCTAGCAAGACAAACCAACATTTGAATTAGGAAATACAGAGAACACCACTGATATGGTCCTCGAGAAGAGCAACCCCAAGACACACAATCATCAGATTCTCCAAGATTGAAACAAAGGAAAAAGTTATGGGCAGCCAAAGACAAAGGTCAGGTTACCTACAAAGGGAAGCCTATCAGACTAACAGTGGATCTCTCTGCAGAAACCCTGCAAGCCAGAAAAGAGTGAGGGCCAATATTCAACATTCTTAAAGAAAAGAATTTTCAATGCAGAATTTCATATCCAGCCAAACTAAACTTCTTAAGTGAAGGAGAAATAAAATCCTTTACAGACAAGCAAATGCTGAGGGATTTTGTTACCACCATGCCTGCCTTATAAGAGCTCCTGAAGGAAGCATTAAATAAGGAAAGGAAAACCTGGTACCAGCCACTGCAAAAACACACCAAAATATAAAGACCAATAACACTATAAAGAAACTGCATCAACTAATGTGCAAAATAACCAGCTAGCATCATGATGACAGGATCAAATTCACACATAACAATATTAACCTTAAATGTAAACAGGCCAAATGCCACAATTAAACAGGAAGAGAGGAAGTCAAATGGTCTGTTTGCAGATGACATTATTGTATATTTAGAAAACCCCATCATTTCAGCCCAAAAAAATCCTTACGCTGATAAGCAACTTTGGTAAAGTCTCAGGATACAAAATCAATGTGCAGAAATCACAAGTGTTCCTATACACCAACAACAGACAAGCAAAGAGCCAAATCATGAATGAACTCCCATTCATGATTGCCACACAGAGAATAAAATACCCAGGAATGCAGCTAACAAGGGACACAAAGGACCTCTTCAAGGAGAACTACAAACCACTGCTCAAGGAAATAAGAGAGGACACAAACAAATGGAAAAACATTCCATGCTCATGGATAGGAAGAATCTATATTGTGAAAATGGCCATACTGCCCAAAGTAATTTATAGATTCAATGCTATTCCCATCAAGCTACCACTGTCTTTCTTCACAGAATTAGAAAAAACTACTTTAAATTTCATATGGAACCAGAAAAGAGCCTGTATAGCCAAGGTAAATCCTAAGCCAAAAAGAACAAAGCTGGAGACATCATACTACCTGACTTCAAACTATACTACAAGGCTACAGTAACCAAAATACCATGGTACTGATATCAAAACAGATATATAGAACAATGCAACAGAAGAGAGGCCTCAGAAATAACACCGCACATCTACAACCATCTGATCTTCGACAAACCTGACGAAAACAAGCAATAGGGAAAGGATTCCCTATATAATAAATGGTGTTGGGAAAACTGGCTAGCCATGTGCAGAAAAAAAAAAACTGGACCCCTTCCTTACACCTTATACAGAAATTAATTCAAGATGGATTAAAGACTTAAATGTAAAACCTAAAACCATAAAAACCCTAGAAGAAAACCTAGGCAATACCATTCAGGACATAGGCATGGGTGAAGACTTCATGACTAAAACAGCAAAAGCAATTGCAACAAAAGCCAAAATTGACAAATGGGATCTAATTAAACTAGAAAGCTTCTGCTCAGCAGAAGAAACTATCATCAGCATGAATAGCAACCTATAGAATGGGAGAAAATGTTCGCAATCTATCCATCTGACAAAGGTGTAATATCCAGAATCTACAAGAAACTTAAATTTACAAGAAAAAGCCAACACCTCCATCAAAAAGTAGGTCAAGGATATGAACAGACACTTCTCAAAAGAAGACATTTATGTGGCCAAGAAACACATGAAAAAAAACTCATCATCACTGGTCATTAGAGAAATGCAAATAAAAACCACAATGAGATACCATCTCATGCCAGTTAGAATGGCGATCATTAAAAAGTCTGGAAACTACAGATGCTGGCGAGGATGTGGAGAAATAGGAACACTTTTACATGGTTGGTGGGAGTGTAAATTAGTTCAACCATAGTGGAAGACAGCGTGGTAATTCCTCAAGGATCTAGAACCAGAAATCCCATTTGACCCAGTAATCCTGTGTATTACTGGATGTATCCCCAAAGGATTATAAATCATTCTACTATAAAGATACATGCGGATGTTTACTGCAGCACTATTTACAGTAGCAAAGACTTGGAACCAATCCAACTGCCCATCAATGATAGACTGGATAAAGAAAACTTGGCACATGTACACCATGGAATACTATGCAGCCATAAAAAAGAGTGAGTTCGTGTCCTTTGCGGGGGCATGGATAAAGCTGAAAACCATCCTCAGCAGACTAACACAGGAACAGAAAACCAAACACCACATGTTCTCACCCATAAGTGGTAGCTGAACTGTGAGAATACATAGACACAGGAAGGGGAACATCACGTGCTGGGGCCTGTCAAGGGGTGATGGGAAAGGGGAAGGGAGAGCTTTAGGACAAGCACCTAATGCATGCAGGGCTCAAAACCTAGATGACGGTTTGGTAGGTGCAGCAAACCACCATGGCACATGTATAGCCATGTAACAAACCTGCATGTTCAGCACATGTATCCCAGAACACAAAGTTGAATGAGATCTCTATGCCAGAAAAAAGAAAAGGAAAATGTAAAGTTATACCCCAGCATATCAATAAATACATTAAATGTAAAAGTTTTAAATACACCAATTTAAAGACAAAGACTGGCAGACTGGATTAAAACTATGATCCAATTATATACTGTCTACAAGAAACTCACTTCAAATATAATGATACAGGCAAGTTGAAAGAAAAAGGATGAAAGATATATCATGCAAACATTAACTGTAAGTAGGCAGGAGTGAGTATATTAATATCAGATAAAGTAGGTTTCAGGGCCAAAAAAATTACTACAGACAGAGAGGGAAATTATATAATGATAAAAAAATCAATCCAGGAAGACATAGCAATTCTAGCACCAAACTAAAGAGCTGCAAAATGTGTTAAAGAAGTGATAGAATTGAAAGTAGAAATGGACACACCCACAATTTCAGTTGGAGACATTGACATCCATCTTTAAACTATTGGTAGAACAACTAGACAGAAAATCAAAAAGAATGTTGAAGAATTCAAGACCGCCATCAATCGACAGAATCTAATCAACAATTGTGTAACATTCCCCCAAACTGGCAGCAGAATATGTGCCAAAATAGACCATATCCTGAGTCATAAGACAAACATCACAAAAGTAAAAGAAAATCCTGCAAAGTGTATTCTCTGACTATGTTGGAATCAAAGTGGAAGTCAATAACAGAAAGATAACAGAAAAGTCTCCAAATACTTGGAAACTAAACAACCCATTTTGAAATAATCCACAGATCAAAAAGAAAGTTTCAAGGGAAATAAACATACGTAATAAATTGCATGAAAATGAAAATATATTTTCTACATAGACATATGAGAATTTACGGGACATAGCTAAAGCAGTACTGAGGAAATTTTCTAGCATTAAGTGCATATATGAGAAAAGAGGAAACCTCTCAAATTGACATTGTAAGATCTCACCTCAGGGACCTAGAAGATGAAGAGCAAAATAAATTCAGAACCGGAAGAAGGAAGGAAATAATAAAGAACAGAAATTAATTAAATTAAAAACAGGAAAACAACAGAGATAAATAAAACAAATAAGATTCTTTTAAAAGATTAAGAAAATTGACAAACCACCAGTAAGACTAACAAACATAAACGAAGAAAAGATACAAACGACCAATGTCAAGAATGCTATCCAACCCTGCAGATATCAAAAAGTGACTAAAGAAATACTACAAATAACTCTACACATACAAATTTTACAACTTAGATGAAATGGACCAGTTCCATAAAACACATGAACTACCAAAATTCACCCAACATGGAAAAGACCATATGAATATCACTATAAATAATAAGGATACTGAAAATTTAATTAAAATACTCCCTCCAATAAAAAGCCTTCAGGCCCAAATGGTTTCACTGGAGAAGTATACCACACATTCAAAGAAGAAGTTATACTAATTCTACCATTTTTTTTTTCAAGAAACTTGAAGAAGGAACACTTTCCAATCCAGTTTATGAAGCTAGTATTACCTGGATACGGAAACCAGACAAAACAGCACAAAAGAAGAAAACTGAAGACTAATTCCTTATGAACATAGACACAAAAAATCCTTAATAAGATATTAGCAGACTGGGCATGGTGGCTCATGCCTGTAATCCTAGCACTTTGTGAGGCCAAGGCAGGAGGATCTCTTGAGCTCAGGAGTTCAAGACCAGCCTCGGCAACACAGCAGGATCCTATCTCTAGAAAAAATATAAATTAGCTGGCTCTGGTGGTGTACACCTGTAGTCCCAGCTACTTGGGAGGCTGAGGCAGGAGGATCACTTGGGCCCCGGGGAGTTGAGGCTCCAGTGAGCCTTGATTATCCCACTATACACCAGCCTGGGTGACAGAGTGAGACACTCTCATAAATAAATAAATAAAATATTAGCAAATAGAACTCAGCAATACATTAAAAAATTATACATCATAATGAAGTGGGATTTACCCCAGGGATACAAGGCTAGTTCAATACTAGAAAATTAATCAATATTATCTACCATATTAATAAAGAAGAAAAAACACAAGATTATATGCAGAAAAGTATTTGACCATTTGTGACAAAACATCTCAGAAAAACACAAATAGGAACTTCCTCAACCTAATAAAGAGCATCTACGAAAACCCTACAACTAACATTTTACTTAGTGAAAGAAAACTAAAGACTTTCTAAGATTGAAAACAAGGCAAGGATATTTGCCCTTATCACTGCTATTCAGCATAGTGCTGGATATTCTAGCCAGGCAATAAGACAAAAAAATTTTAAAAAAGGAATAAATATCAGAAAGGAAGAAATAAAACTGTCCCTATTTTGCAGATTACACAATTTTCTACATAGACAATCACAAGGCATCCACAAAAACATTCCTAGAACTATTATGTGTTCAGTAAGGCCAGACAATACAAGATAAGCATATAAAAATCAATTGTATTTCTTTCTTTTCTTTTTCTTTTATTTTTTCTTCTTCTTTTTTTTTTTTTTCTTTCTTTGAGACAGGGCAGGCTGGAGTGCAGTAGCGAGATCTCGGCTCACTGCAGCCTTTACCTCCTGGCTCAAGCAATCCTCCCACCTCTGCCCTCTTGAGTAGCTGAGACTACAGGCCTGCACCACTGCGCCTGGCTAATTTTATTGTATTTTTAGTAGAGAAGGAGTTCTGCTGTGCTGCCCAGGCTGGTCTAGAACTCCTGGACTCAGGCTATCTAACCACCTGGACCTCCCAAAGTGCTGGGATTACAGGCATGAGTAACCACACCCAACCTGATAAATCAGTTGTATTTCTATATACTAGTGATGACACTAAAAATGGACACCAAAATTAAAACTACAATGACATTTTAATCACCCCAAGAAATGAAATATTTGGATGTCAGTCTAATAAAACGTATGCTAAACATTAAACACTGATGAAAGAAATAAAAGAAAATCTGAAGAAATGGAGAGACATATCATGTTCATGTATTGGAAGATTCAACATAGTAAAGATGTAAATTCTTCCTAAACTGATATGCAAGTTTAACACAATTGCTGTCAAAATCCCAGCAAGCTTTTGGTTTTCTTGGTAGATATTTATTAATACAAGATTATCCAAAATTTTTATGGAAAGGAAAGGAAGTTGGATAACTAAAACAACTTGGAAAAAGAACGAAGTGGAAGGAACCAGCCTACAAATGGACCCCAACTTACAATGGTTCATGATTTTTCAACTTTACAATGGTGCTTTCAGCTGGGTAGGTTAATGGTGAGTACCATACACCATTCTGTTTTTCACTTTCAGTATGGTATTCAATAAATTACATGAGTTATTATTATGAAATAGGCTTTATAAAATCAGCTTTATGTTAGATGATTTTGTTATAAAATAGGCTTTATTATAATAAATAATTTTGTTATTATAAAATAGGCTTTATTATTATTTGTTATTATAAACT
>NW_012114455.1:5133086-5140713 GCF_000951035.1 Colobus angolensis palliatus | reverse complement strand
TAGATGATTTTGTTATAAAATAGGCTTTATTATAATAAATAATTTTGTTATTATAAAATAGGCTTTATTATTATTTATTATAAAATAGGCCTTATGTTAGATGATTTTGCCCAATTGCAGGCTAGTGTAAGCATCCTGAGCACATTTAAAGTAGGCTACGTTAAGTAATGATGTTTCATTATTATTATTATTATAAAATTATATTATTATTATAAAAACACATTGAGCACATTTAATGTACATTAAATACATCAGTACATTAAATGTGCTCAATGTGCTTTTGACTTACAATATTTTCTACTTACGATGGGTCTGTCGTGATATAGTCCCATTATAAGTTGAGGAGCATCTGTGCTCAATTTTAAGACTTACTATATAGCTGCACAACTCAAGACTGTGGTACTGGCAGAAGGAAAGGCACTTAGGTCAATGGGAAAGGGTAGAGAACCCAGAAATAAACGCATGCAAATATGCTCAGTTAATTTGTGCAAAAGTGATTCAAAACAAGCAACAAATGGTTCTGGAGCAATTGGAAATCCATAGGCCAAAATAGGAACCTCAACCTAGGTCTGACACCTGATCCAGGGAACTAAAAATGGATCACAAATTTAAATGTAAAACATGAAGTATAAAACCTTTAGAAAAAAATATAAGAAAAATTCTTGGGATAAAGAACTAGGCAAAGAGTTTGACTTGAGACCAAAAACATGTTCCATAAAAGGAATAAAATAGATTGGCCTTCATCAAATTTAAAAACTTTTTCTCTACAAAAGATCCTGTTAAAAATATGGAAAGGCACAGTGTGAAAAAATATTGCAAACCACATATCTGACAAAGGACTAGTATCTAGATACTCAGTAGTAAAAAAGCCAACAATCCAGTTAGAACATAGCTAAGAGATAATTCACTGAAGAAGTTATTTCGATGACAAGCACATGAAAGGATGTTTAACATAATTAACCTTAGGGAAATAAAATCACAATGTGATATTACCACATACCTACCAGGACTGCTAAAATAAAAAATAATGACAACACCAAATACGAGTAAGAATGTGGAGAAACCGGATCATTCATACATTGCTCTTGAGAATGTAAAATGGAACAGTCACTCTGAAAAAGTTTGCCAGTTTCTTAATAGACTAAACATGCACCAATCACATGACCCAGTAATTGCACTCCTGAGCATTTACTCCAAAGAAATGTTTACTTATATTTACACAAAAACCACAAACAAATGTTTATAGCAGCTTTATTTGTAATAACCCCAAATTACAAAATCTAGATGTCCTTCAACAGGTAAATGGATAAGCAAACCTTAGTACACTCATATCATGTAATAATCATGCAACAAAAGGAACAAATTATTGATCCATGCAACATGCCAGATGACTCTCCAGAGAAATATGCTTAAGGGAAACACCAACAGCAAAAGTTTATATACTGTATGATTCCATTTATACAGCATCCTTAAAATGGCAAAATCTTGGAAATGAAAAGAATAAGTGATTGCCAGGGGTTAAGGATGGTGGTGGTGGCTGAAGGGAAGTAGGTGGGACTGTAAAAGAAGAATACCTGAAGGATATATGAAGGATACTTGTAGTGATGGAAATTTTTTGTATCCTGACTATCAGTGTCAATATCCTCGTTGTGATATTGTGATTTTGCAAAATGTTACCATTAGGGAAAACTGGGTAAAGACTACACAGGATTTCTTTGTATTATTTCTTACAACTGCATGTAAATCTACAACTCTCTCAAAATTAAAAATGTTTGTTTATTAAAAAGGTTTTTTAAATAAGTGCATGTTAAATATTAAGGGGCAGGCAAAGGGAACTTAACCTGTGTCTAGACAACAAGGAACTATGAAATAGCTTCAGTAATGATAGCACCTCTTTATTGAACTCTATGCCTGGCATTATTCAAGTTCTTTGTATACACTCTTTAATTTAATCCTTTTTAAAACCTTAAGCAATTTAGAGAGCTTATGTAACCTTGTACAAGTTCACTCAGCAAGTGGAAGAACCAGGAATTTGAACTTGGATCTATTTGCTGAGAAAGCATGTGTTCTTAACCACTGTACTATACAGCCTCCCTGTTGCTGGAGCAACGGAATCTGCTGAAAAGTTATGGGTTCGGTAGTATAACCTATTGATCCTAAAAGAAGCCACATGTCCTTTCTGCATTTGCAGCTTCAGAAATACGCCTGTAAAGTTAAATGATCATTTGTTCATTCGGTCCTTCAATTCAATGCCAGGTATTGTATAAGGTTCTTGGCATCCAAAGATGCAGAAAAATGTATCACCTGCCTGCCTGCATGAGGAGCTTGGACACTCCAGGCGGGTGATGGACAGTGATTTCTACCTATGTGCCCATTCCTGTGGCCACACAAAGAGAGCTAAATCCAATGTCAGGGTCAAGAGAGCTCCCTGAAAGTCATTTTTGTCTCCTGGTCTCAGGTCCCCCTGACAAACTTTGCAAAAGGCCCTTCTTGGAGGTGGAGGTTGTTGGGGAGGTGTGGCACCTCTGAACTTTTTCTTTCAACACTTCACACAAAAATATGTACTAGTCAAGCTAAAAAACAAAAACAGAAAATTTAACTCAGGTTTACATTTAGTTCCAGGCTTGATGTGTTCTTTAGAAATTTTCCTGATTCCAGAATCTTTTTGCATCTCTTTGTCTTTGTCTTGGTGGGGAATTGGAGGAGAGAAAGTGTAACATAGTGGAGAAACCATAGACTTTTTGGCTAGCCATGTCTGAATTCAAATCTTGACTGCCCAATACGGCTAATGTGGCAGACAGTGGTGGATTGCTGATCTTAGCAAGCTATTTAACTTAACTGAGAATGTTTCCTCCTCTGTAAAATGGGAATATTAATATTCCTCCTAGCGTTGCTGTAGCCATTCAGTATCATGTAGATAACACATCTGGCATATGATTGGTGCTTATTAAATGGTACCTATTATTTTCTTCCAACATGAAATTTCTTTAAGAGAAAACAGAAAGAATATCTTTGTAACCAAAAGGTGGTAGGTAGGTAAAGATTTCATCAACAAGACTCAGAAAGCAATAACTGTAAAAGAAATATTTGATAAATTAGACTTCATCAAAATTAAAACTTCTACCCAATAAAGATACCATTTAGAAAAGCTACAGACTAGATTGCTACAGACTGTGTAGCAAACTACAGATGAGAAGAAAATGTTTCCAGGATGCATATATCTGACAAAAGAATTATACCCCATACCTCTCTGATGGTAGAGGATCTTAGAGTTTCAGTGGCATTACACTGAATGATTTCACTGTAAGCCCAATTTATGTAGGTGGCCTGAAAATTTACATTAAGTATCTACTGAACCCAAAACATACTCTGAAAACTCCTTATTACCTGACTCCTGCAATACATTTGTTTTCTGAGGATCTGTCTCTTCTTTTGTTTTTTCTTTTTATTGTGAAAGAAACTAGACTTCCACTAAGGAACTTGCTTAAAATGCATACCTGAGGATTTGTTGTATCAGTTAGGGTTTGTGTTTGCAAACAGGATCCACCCTGACTAGTTTATTAAAAAAAGGAATGTTACGAATTTGTTAAAGGATGGTAGATAGTGCACAGAATTTCCAGAAAAGCCAGAGAGACATATTCTGAAGCTAAGTAGCAACCACACTCAAGAGCTTCTCCACCAGAAATACTTCTACAAATTCTGTTTGGCACCTGTAATGCCTGGAGCCAGATTCCAGAGATACTACCAGCACCACCTCTGATGAAACAGCCACCTTCCACTAAAATGCCTACCAGTTACTTATTCCCCCATATCTGGCCACCTCCTCACATAGCTCACTTCTTAATTCAAGTCCTAACAGCAAGGATCTGATTGATAGAACCTAGATCACATGACTGCAAACTTAATTGACTTCTACCTTGGAAGAGTAGTCTTAAAATGTAGGAGATCTGAAAAAATACAGGAAGGATATTTTAAAATGCTGGCTACCAAGATAAGAAATGGCTATCTATTATACCCTCCTTCTTGTACAACAGAGTCTAGAAAACTAAAAACATATCTCGGATGCCTTTGCAGTTATGACTCAGGATGTAATTTAGGATTCACCAATCTCATGCTCCTACGTAAGATTTGGAAGGCAGAATTGAGGTAGAGGCCATGCTTTTGTTAGTTATCTCAGTGAATTCTCCTAGCTGGGCTTGGCTATGTTGAAGTTTGGGGTATGTATGTGTGTAAGTGCTTTGTTTTTCTTGTTTTGGTTTTGTTTTTTCTGTTCTTTGGTCAGAGTTGGCAGGATTCCTACTATCCAATCCTTAGCCTTATTGTTAAAAGGCGGAATTAGGGGAGCATATATGTTTTGCTATTTGGATTTAGGAAGCATCATT
Organism: Colobus angolensis palliatus; assembly: GCF_000951035.1. Classification (NCBI taxonomy): domain Eukaryota; kingdom Metazoa; phylum Chordata; class Mammalia; order Primates; family Cercopithecidae; genus Colobus; species Colobus angolensis. Next base: position 5,136,331 of record NW_012114455.1, on the reverse strand, counting down.
TGATTATGGAATTAGCTATTGCATAATGGTGGCTTTCTGTGCTGTGGATGGTGTATTTCTAGAGCCATGATTTATAGTGGTGGGTTCCTGGTTCCCAATTTTCCTGCTTCTTGAAAAGGTAAGCAGGAAGCTTCCTTCTCTGACTGGCAAGTTTAGTAGTGTTGTCCTAAAATTTGTTTCTTCAGCCCTTCCAAGGATTTTCATAAGCACTCACTCCCTGTATTTAATCTCTTTCTGATGAAAATAGATGATTTCTGTTATTTATCATTTAATATTTTCTAACATAGGCATTAGTGCTATAAATTTCCCTTTATCTATTGCTTTAGCTGCATCTTACAAAATTCGATATGTTGTATTTTCATTTTTGTTTAGTTTAAAATATTTTCTAGTTTTCTCTGTAGTCTCTTTTTTCACTCATGAGTTATTTACTTGTATGTTATTTAGTTGGCAAATATTTAGAAATTCTCCTAGGTCTTTTGGCTATTGATATCTAATTTAATTCTATTGTGGAAAGACAACATACTTGGATTTGAATTAAATATACTGTGACTTCTTTTATGGCCTAGAATATGCCTTACCTTGGTAAATGTTTTGTACATCCTTAAAAATAATGTGTAATGTGCTGACAGCTCTATAAATGCCAATATGTCAGGATGCTAGTGTTGTTAAAGTTTTCTGTATTCTCAGTGATTTTCTGTCTATATGCTCTATCAGTTATTGAAATAGGAATGTTAAAACCACCAACTGTAATTGTGTATTTGTCTGTTTTTCTATCAGTTTTTGTTTCATATATGTCAATGCTATGTTATATTAAATGCATGAACATTGGGGATTGTCATGTCCCCTAATGAATGCCTTGTTTTATAATTATGAGCAAACCCTCTTTATCCCTGGTAATATTCTTGCTTGAAATCTACTTAGTCTATTAATAATATATTACTGGCCGGGCGCGGTGGCTCAAGCCTGTAATCCCAGCACTTTGGGAGGCCGAGGCGGATGGATCACGAGGTCAGGAGATCGAAACCATCCTGGCTAACCTGGTGAAACCCCGTCTCTACTAAAAATACAAAAAATTAGCCGGGCGAGGTGGCGGGCGCCTGTAGTCCCAGCTACCCAGGAGGTTGAGGCAGAATTGCTTGAACCTGGGAGGCGGAGGTTGCGCTGAGCCAAGATCGTGCCACTGCACTCCAGTCTGGGCGACACAGTGAGACTCCGTCTCAAAATAATAATAATAATAATAATAATATATTATTTTGGTTTTCCTTTAACTAGTGTTAGCATAGTATGTCTTTTTCTATTCTTTTTACTTTGAACTTAGCTGTGTCTTTGAATTTGAAGTGGGTTTCTCGTAGGCAGCATGTAGTTGGGTCTTGCTATTTTTTTTTCAATCCAATCTTAAAATCTCTGCCTTTTAATTGGGGTGCTGGAGACCATTTACATTTAATAGTTAGACTCGAATATTTCATCCAGCTATTTGTTTTCTGTTTGTTCCACTTGTGTTTGTTTATTTTTTCCTCCTGTGACGCACCTTTTAGATTATTTTTGTAGTTCCATATGAAGTTCATCTCATAATGATAAAGTGGCCAGTTCAGTAGAGGATATAAAAATTCTACATGTTCCTGAGCCTAATAAAATAGCCGATATACACCCACACATATATTATAGTTAGATGTATATAAATATAATTTTTATATATACAGATTAAGTATTCCTAATTTAAAAATCTAAAATCCAAAATGCTCCAAAATCTACAACTTTTTAAGTGTCAACATGACACTCAAAAAAATGCTTATAGGAGAATTTTGGACTTCAGATTTTTGGATTATGGATGTTCAGCCTGTATCATGTATATGATATGTTAATATATGTATTAACTATTTTAGAGATTACTTTAAGGGTTATAGCATATATCTTTAACTTATCAAGGTTTATCTTCAAATAATATTGTAGTACTTCACATAAACCTTACTACATAAAACTTACTACAATATACTTCCATTTCTCTCCTCTTAGCCTTTGAGTTATTATTGTCATACATTTTTCCTCTACATGTGTTGGAAATTCTACAATGTATTATTATTATTTTTTTGCTTAAATACTTTTTAAAAGGTTTGTAAAATAAGAAAAATCTTTTATATTTATCCACATAGTTACCATTTCCAGTCTTCTTAATCATTTGTGTAGATTCAAACTTTGATATCCATACCTTTTATATACACATGCTATAAACACCCCTATTATTGTTGTTGTTGTTGTTGTTTTGGAGATGGGGTTTCACTCTGTTACCCAGGCTGGAGTGCAATGGCAGTCATAGGTCACTGCAGACTCGAACTCCTGAGCTCAAGCAATCCTCCCACCTCAACAATCTGAGTAGCTGAGACTACAAGCATGCACCACACCCAGGTAATATTTTTATTTTTTGTAGAGATGGGGGTCTCGCCATGTTGCCTAGGCTGGTCTTGAACTCCTGGGCTCAAGTGATCCTCCTGCCTTAGCCTCCCAAAGTGCTGAGATTACAGGTGTAAGCCACTGTGTCTGGTCTTGTATTTCTTTTGTTACCAATGCAATTCTTAATGCTTTGATGAAAAGAGTGGCTTACAAGCATGATATTATTATTTTTATATGCATTATCAATTATCTTTTAAAGATACACAAATAAAAAATATTTTGTATTGATCCATGTAGTTACCATTTCCAGTGCTTTTCATTCTCTTGTGTAGAACCTGATTTCTGTCATTTTTCTTCTGCCTGAAGAATAAATAGGTCTGCTGTTGATAAATTCTTTCTGCTTTTGAATGTCTGAAAAAGTCAATTTCACCTCATTTTTGAAAGTTAGGTTTGAGGGGTGTAAAATTTTAAGTTGAAAGGATTTTCTTTTCCTTTTGGTATTTCAAACATGTTGCTCCACTGTCTTCTGGCTTGCAATGTTTCCAACAAGAAATTGGCAGTAATTATCTTTGTTCTTCTGTACAGTAATGTATCTTTTTTCCTGGCTACTTTTAAGATTTTCTCCTTATCATGTGTTTTAATTAATTTTCTATAATGTAAATTGTACTGTAGTGTAGTTTTCTTCATGTTTCTTAGGTTTGGGATTTGCTGAAGTTGTTGAATCTGTAGACTTAACATTTTCATTAAATTTAGAAAATTTTCAGCCACTATTTTTCCTTTTTTGAGACAAAGTCTCACTCTGTCACACAGGCTGGAGTGCAGTGGCCCAATCTAGGCTACCTGCAACATGAAACCTC
>NW_012114455.1:5130947-5132201 GCF_000951035.1 Colobus angolensis palliatus | reverse complement strand
ATCCAGTCTGTCACTGATGGACATTTGGGTTGGTTCCAAATCTTTGCTATTGTGAATAATGCCACAATAAACATACATGTGCATGTGTCTTTACAGTAGAATGATTTATAATCCTTTGGGTATATACCCAGTAATGGGATTGCTGAATCAAATGGTATTTATAGTTCTAGATCCTTGAGGAATCACCACACTGTCTTCCACAATGGTTGAACTAATTTACACTCCCACCAACAGTGTAAAAGCATTCCCATTTCTTCACATTCTCTCCAGCGTCTGTTGTTTCCTGACTTTTTAATGATCACCATTCTAACTGGCGTGAGATGGTATCTCATTGTGGTTTTGATTTGCATTTCTCTGATGACCAGTGATGATGTGCATTTTTTCATGTCTGTTGGCTGCATAAATGTCTTCTTTTGAGAAGTGTCTGTTCATATGTTTCACCCACTTTTTGATGGGGTTTTTTGCTTTTTTCTTGTAAATTTGTTGAAGTTCCTTGTAGATTCTGGATATTAGCCCTTTGTCAGATGGGTAGATTGCAAAGGTTTTCTCCTATTCTGTAGGTTGCCTGTTCACTCTGATGATAGTTTCTCTTGCTGTGCAGAAGCTCTTTAGTTTAATTAGGGCAATGGAGGGCAAGCTGAAGCAGGGGGGTGGTGTCACCTCACCTGGGAAGCATATATACATTGTGTGCATATATATTTAGGACAGTTAGCTCTTCTTGGTAAATTGATCCCTTTACCATTATGTAGTGGTCTTTGTCTCTTTTCATCTTTGTTGGCTTAAAGTCTGTTTTATCAGAGACTAGGATTGCAATCGCTGCTTTTCTTTTGCTTTCCATTTGCTTGGTAGATCTTCCTCCTTTTGAGCCTATGTGCGTCTTTGCACGTGAGATGGGTGTTCCGAATACAACAGACCAATGGATCCTGACTCTTCATCCAACTTGCCAGTCTGTGTCTTTCAATTGGTGCAGTTAGCCCATTTACATTTAAGGTTTCTATTGTTATGTTTGAATTTGATCCTGTCATTATGATGTTAGCTGGTTATTTTGCCCATTAATTGATGCAGTTTCTTCATAGCATGGATGATCTTTACAATTTTGTATGGTTTTGCAGTGACTGGTACCAGTTGTTCCTTTCCATGATTAGTGCTCCCTTCAGGAGCCTCTTGTAAGGCAGGCCCGGTGGTGACAAAATCTCTCAGCATTTGCTTGTCTGTAAAGGATTTTATGTCTCCTTCACTTATGAAGCTTAGTTT
>NW_012114455.1:5106582-5130742 GCF_000951035.1 Colobus angolensis palliatus | reverse complement strand
TCTTCTGAGAGATCCACTGTTAGTCTGATGGGCTTCCCTTTGTGGGTAACCTGACCTTTCTCTCTGGGTGCCCTTAACATTTTTTCCTTCATTTCAACCTTGGTGTATCTGATGATTTTCTGTCTTGAGGTTGCTCTTCTCGAGGAGTATCTTTGTGGTGTTCTCTGTATTTCCTGAATTTGAATGTTGGCCTGCCTTGCTAGGTTAGGAAAGTTCTCCTGGATAATATCCTGAAGAGTGTTTTCTAACTTGGTTCCATTCTCCTTTTCACTTTCTGGTATACCAATCAAATGTTAATTTGGTTTTTTCACATAGTCCCATATTTCTTGGAGGCTTTGTTAGTTTCTTTTCACTCTTTTTTTCTCTAATCTTGTCTTCTTGCTTTATTTCATTAATTTGATCTTCAATCACTGATATCCTTTCTTCCACTTGATTGAATCAGCTATTGAAGCTTGTGCATGCGTCATGAAGTTCTCGTGCCATGGTTTTCAGCTCCATCAGGTCATTTAAGGTCTTCTCTACACTGTTTATTCTCGTTAGCCATTCGTCTAACCTTTCCTCAAGGTTTTTTGCTTCCTTGTGATGGGTTAGAACATGCTCCTTTAGCTCGGAGAAGTTTGTTATTACCGGCCTTCTGAAGCCTACTTCTGTCAACTTATCAAATTCATTCTTCATCCAGTTTTGTTCCCTTGCTGGCAAGAAGCTGAGATCCTTTAGAGGAGAAGAGGTGCTCTGGTTTTCAAAGTTTTCCACTTTTCTGTTCTGGTTTCTCCCCATCTTTGTGGTTTTATCTACCTTTGGTCTTTGATGTTGGTGACCTACAGATGGGGTTTTGGTGTGGATGATCTTTTTGTTGATGTTGATGCTATTCCTTTCTGTTTGTTAGTTTTCCTTCTAACAGTCAGACCCCTCAGCTGCAGGTCTGTTGAAGTTTGCTGGAGGTCCACTCCAGACCATGTTTGCCTGGGTATCACCAGCAGAGGCTGCAGAACAGCAAATATTGCTGCCTGATCCTTCCTCTGAAAGTTTTGTCCCAGAGGAGTGCCCACCTGTTTGTGGTGTCTGTCGGCCCCTACTGGGAGGTGTTTCCAAGTCAGGCTACGTGGGGGTCAGGGACCCACTTGAGGAGGCAGTCTGTCCGTTCTCAGAGCTCGAATGCCATGCTGAGAGAACCACTGCTCTCTTCAGAGCTGTCAGACAGGGATGCTTAAGTCTGCAGAAGCTGTCTGCTGCCTTTTGTTCTACTATGCCCTGCCCCAAGAGGAGGAATCTATAGAGGCAGTAGGCCTTGCTGAGTTGCAGTGGGCTCTGCCTAGTTTGTGCTTCCCGGCCCCTTTGTTTACACTGTGAGCTACTCAAGACTGAGCTATTCAAGCCTCAGCAATGGTGGACGCCCCTCTCCCCCGCCAGGCTCAGCCTCACAGGTTGATCTCAGACTGCTGCGCTAGCAGTGAGCAAGGGTCTGTGGGCGTGGGACCCACCAAGCTAGGCACGGGAGGGTATCTCCTGGTCTGCCCATTGCTAAGACTATGGGAAAAGTGCAGTATTTGGTCAGCAGTGTATTGTTTCTCCAGGTACAGTCTGTTGTGGCTTCCTGTGACTAGGAAAGGGAAATACCCTGACCCCTTGTGCTTCCCAGGTGAGATGACACCACCCCCCCTGCTTCAGCTTGCCCTCTGTGGGCTGCACCCACTGTCCAATCAGTGCCAATGAGATGAACCAGGTACCTCAGTTGGAAATGCAGAAATCAACTGTCTTCTGCATCGATCTTGCTGGGAGCTGCAGACTGGAGCTGTTCCTATTCTGCCATCTTGGAAGCCCTCCCATTTAATCGATTTTTTTTTTCATATCACAAGTCATATTTTACTGCTCATGTGTATGTTGGGTAAGTTTTGACTGTATGTTAGATGTTGTATATTTTACTTTATTTGGTGCTGAACATTTTTATAGTCCAATAAATATTCTGGGCTTTGTTCTGGAATTCAGTTAAATTGCTTGTAAACATTCTTATTCTTTCAAGTCTTGATTTTAAATTTAGTTTGATGACATCAGAGCAGCATTCAATCTAAGACTGAATTTTCTCCACTGTTGAAGCAAAGCCCTTCTGAATATTCTGTCTGATGTTTCATGAATGATGAAATTTTATACTCTGGAAGATGAGAATAGGAGCTATTGTCAGCCTTGTGTGAGCTCCAAAACATTGTTCACTCTAATCCTTTAATGTAATTCTTTCCCTCTCCTTGGGTAGCTTCCTTACATGCATTTACTAATATTTTCTCTGGTGAGGACTCAAGAGGGATCCTTTGTAGATTTGCAGAGCTCTTTCACTCCATGCAGCTCTTTCTTCTTAGTCGTTTGCTCTACAAACTTGAATTTTCATGTTCTCTCTACACCTCTGTCCTTGTCTCCTCAACTTAGGGATATCACCAAATACTGCCTGGGATCCCCCTCCCTGAACCAAGTGAGAGTTCCCCAGAAACTCTCTGTAGACTGTAAGTTGGTACAATCATAGGGGCCCCTCATTTGTTTCTCATCTCTTGGAGAATACATCTCTTTATTACCAGATTTTCATTTTTAAAACCATTGTTTCTTATATTGTTTTATTTTGTTGATATTTTAGGTGAGAGGATAAATCTAGTCCTTACTATTCCATCTTGACCAGACATCAATGTCCCTGTTATCTGCCAATGATCCTTGACTGATACATATTGCAACCTTGCTTCTGTTGGATAATTCTGCTACTTGACCTCTGCTACTATAATACCTTCATCATCCTTATTCACTCAGAGAGATGATTTCAATGGTAACATCTTCCACATATATCCCCAGTCCACAGAAAATAGCTGCTACAATACAACACCAATCCATTGGTGCTCCCTTCACTAATGTTATATCTTAGGGCTGTGGAAAATGAAGTATATTTTGGGCTGTCTCAAGGACATATTTATTGGTTGTGTGAATAGATCACATATTAAATTCACTCCAACATTCTTTTGCTTTCTAAAGTCTTGGGATTTCTTCATCTCTACATTTTCTCTAACACTGTCTAGCATCTCAACTTCCATTTGGTATAGATCTCTACTGAGACTAAGTTTTAGCCAACCAAACAAGAAATCATTAGAATTACCCCCAACTGTTTGAGCTAGCACACAGAGGAGATCCAAAATCTTCACTAAGTGAACTCATAATAATGAATTTGACCCAATCTAAAATTGTTTAGATCCACCTTCATATAGCCTATCATTTATTAAAATGCATATTTCCAAGTTTCTGACTATATAAATTAGCAAAATCTTGTTATTTTTGCTTCACTTTGTCAGAATGACATTGTAATTGCCTCTTTTGTCATATCTGGCAATCTGACTTTAGTTACAGGTATGAGGCAATGAGAAGTGGGTAACAGTATATGAGGAAAATATTAATTTCTACTACTAAGATAACATCCTTTAGCAAGGTAATTTCAGATATTAATCAGGGCAGGAAAAGTCTTAATAAAGAAGGAAGAAAGGGTTTCCCCTCCTGAGACTTTGGAAATTGACATGCTCTTAAATGTCCCCATACTGGCCAGGCGTTGGTGGCTCACGCCTGTAATCCCAGCACTTTGGGAGACTGAGGCGGGAAGATCATGAGGTCAAGAGATCGAGACCATCCTGGCCAACATTGTGAAACCTTGTCTCTACTAAAAATACAAAAATTAGCCGGGTGTGGTGGCACGTGCCTGTAATCCCAGATACTCGGGAGGCTGAGGCAAGAGAATCGCTTGAACCCGGGAGGCAGAGGTTTCAGTGAGCCAAGATTGCACCACTGCCCTCCAGCCTGGATGACAGTGCAAGACTCTGTCTCAAAAAAAAAAAAGTCCCCATACTGATTCTCCATGTTTCACTCTTTCTCAGTCAGTACCCTAACTTCCACATAAGAATCTTCTTAAGGCTATGAATTCAACCTATTTCCTGATTCAGCATCCCACTGTGAGTTTGACTTGCAGCTACATCAGCCTTATGGCTGCAAAAGATAGCATGGAAACTATCTGTTTGTAGGATAGTCTAATAAACTTAAAATTTTAACTTCTGATTTGAATGCAAGTAGTACTGACTGAACTTGCTGCTTTTAACTCAGTTGGGGGCTTTAAAGAAAGAAAATGATAAATCATTTCCTTTCTTTCTGATAAATCTTTTCTTTCTGATAAATCTGATAAATTTCTGATAAATCATTTTCTTTCTTTAAAGCCCCCAACTGAGTTAAAAGCAGCAAGTTCAGTCAGTACTACTTGCATTCCACCAAAGCCTTGAGTAGGTAGATCAGGTGATAATGTAAGTAATTATTTCATCACTCTCTGTCATGGGCTGCCAGAATCCCACCCTTTAATACTAACTAACTAAACATGACCTTGCCTTCAAACCCGACCATGTCAGATAACCAGCCACCAAATCCCCATTTTATTGGGGATCTGTTGCTAGTAACCATTCTAAGTATAAATCAGTACATCTGTCAGGGTCTTTAGATGGAATCAGCAGAATCTATTCTGACAATTTGAGCAAAAAAAAAAAAAAAGATTTAAGAATATTAAGTAACTCCTAGAATCTCCTGGAGGCCAGAAGAGCCAAACCCTGAAGGTAAACAGCCGGAAACAATGTCCTACTACGTGGTCTCATAACAGTTTATTGGGTACGAGAAACTCCACCTCTGCCACTCCCAAAGATCTGGAGACTTCTGCCACCACACCTGCTTGAAGACTTGAGATCACTCACATGAAGCTATTTCGTCATATTGCTTGTTTCCAAATCCAGGTCTCAGGAAGGTGTGTCTGATTGCCAGAATTTGGATCACTTGACTGTACCTAGCTCCATGAGGTCTGCAGTTGTGCATTTTCTGGTTTCTACCTTGGGAAGACAGATTTCATAATATGGGAAATTACCAAAATGTAAGAAGTTTAAACATGTGGAATTTTTAGCCACTGTTACCCATAGTGCACATTTATAATTTAATCCACTCGTATGTATACACAGAAATGCACAATTGTAGTTGCCCCCAATCTCTGAACTCTGAAGATCAGTAAAACCTCCATTCAGATTTACTTTTCTCTGCTTAAATGGAAATGTGAGGGATATGAAAAGAAGCCAAAGTAGCCCGCAAAGCAGTCTTGCCTGAGACAGGAAGGCTAGATGTGGTGCCAGGAGTGCCCCTCCCTCCTGGAAATTCCATCACTCCGTCACCATGCAATATACCTGAATGACCCTTGCTGCAATATTGCATACTCGTTCCTCTATTTATAAAGCAGAATTTCTGGATAGGAGAGCCCTGGCGAATGTCAGGCTGCCTCTGTGCCAAGATAGGATTAGGGTTCTCTGCATCTTGGTCACACCAATTGCTCCCAGAAAAGACAGAGGCCGGCTGTGGCTAAAATTACAGTAACCAGCCCCACCTGACCCCCAGTAGCCAGCCCATCATGCCCACTTTTGGAATAGCTGATGTTCTCTGCTCCTTCTGGGGATCGGGTGGCTGAAGACTGCAGCCAGGGCTCATCTGTGTAGTGATGTGGACTCCAGGGTTTGCAGCGGAAGCAATATCACCTGGGATTAAAGGATTGCTGGCCTCTTTAAATCTGATCTCTCTCAGAGTTATTAGTAGGCTGTCCTTTGCCAATTTTCTGCCATCATTCATTCAGGACTATAATTTTGTCCAGAGAAAAAGATCTCCGGATTCAGAAGTCTTTTCAAGCCAGTAGAGGTATGTGGAAAGATCATTATTAGCAAGACACATCCGTCAAATCCCTTCTTACCACTTGCTCCACCAGGACTCTGGGAAAAAGAAGCAGGAGGCACAGCCCCTGCATCTGGGGCATATAACTCAACCCAGACATGGGGGCTTGGGCAGGTCTTTAAAGGGCAGACATGTGACAAAGGAGAGCAGGGAGCAACTGACTCATAGGCAGACCACAAAATATGATGCTGACACCAAACCCGCTGCTTTTCACCTCCACCCAGGTCCTCATTACCTCATTCTGGAGCTATTTGAACAGCCTCATCTCTGGTGTCTCCACCTTCCACAGCGCCCTTCCTCGGGCCACCCCAAGGACTCATTATTCTCCTGCTCAGGGACTCCCTCTGCTTCCAAGAGTGTTTCTCAACCTTTTGGTTAGAAGCATTCAGAGCCTCCCACATAAGAGAAATTGAGCTTTTATGATCATGATAGAAATTATACTTTTGGTTATGAAAATAACCAAAACCTACTTATAACTCAGGAAATCTTTTGTGTTAAGTCCTATCTTACTAATCCAAGCAGCATCTACATCATTCTAAATAATACCTGTTGAAGTGGGACAGTATTTGTTCTGCCAAAGACAATCATTGTTGCATATTAGGATTTAAGTCATTCTCTTTCTTTTGTCCCATCTTCTGCTGGCAGGTCTACCATTCTCAGCACAAGGTTGAAATTTGCCACAATTTAGCCACCATCTACCTTCCTGACTGGAACCCCCTTGACTCCCTTTTATGAGTTGTTTTTCCCATTAGGTTCACCCACCATTCCTAAAGCTTGTTTCTCCATTTTCATTTCTCCATTTTGCTCACCATGTTTATGCTCACAGAGCCTCTTTATGCCACTATCTCCCTGCAGTTTTTATCTACCCCAAATGCTCCTGATTATTTGAAGCGTAATTTAAACACAGTCCACCATCAGAATAATCAGCAGGCGTTTGTTAAAAACATAGATTCTCTGGGTTCTTGGGATCTCCCACTTCCTTAGTTCTGGGATAAGGCCCATGAATCTGTATTTTGATTGCCCCAAATAGTCCTTATGTCCCGTAGACTTAGGAACCACCTTCTAGACTTTCGTATTTCACAATCAATAAGATTTACATGTGTATGTGCGCACACACGTACACACACACACACACACAAGGAGCCCACTGTAGGCTGCCACTTTATTTTTTTGTTCAGTAAGGAAACTATAAAGCATCAGAAGAAAAGGAAATTGGTCTTTATGTCTCCTGGATAAAGCTGTCACCCCTTAAGTATTACTTTGAGTCCTGTGTATGGACTCAGCCCTGGACTGGGCACTGGAGAGTAGGGAACCCAATAAGGAAGTCCCTCCCTGAGGGTCCAACAGCCTGGGAGGGGTGGGGGAACAGGGTAAAACTTACCCAGTGAAGAACAATTCAAAGTCATTTCAAGGTGTGCTAAGAAGGTGGGAGCAAGAGTTGGCTCTTAGGAACAGGAGTCTGGGGGAGAACTTCACCAGGAAGGTGGAACCCCAACTGAGTTCCTGGAATGAAAACACTGAAGAAGGAGAGGAGAAGGAGCCAAGGAGCCACTTGTGGGGGTAGGGGGTAGCCTAGATGAGTATTGCCAGCCAAAAAAGAGTCTGCTTCTCAAAAGAGAACTTAATTTGCTTTGTCCTGAGAAAGAAAGTTAACTAACCTGATGATGAGGGGAAACTAAAAGCAGAGATCAGCTTTATCAACTAAACTCTAAAATTGGGTTCTGTAACTCTGCTGTGCACCTATAATTGAGCAACCTGTGTAAGATTTATATATGGTGTAAGTGTAGTAGAGCAGAAAGACAGAGAGGTAGGGTCTAGGGGGTTGGGGGAAGTTCCATGTCTAACTCTGCAAGGATGAGTCACTTGGCTTCCTGAGCCTTAGTTTCTTCATGTGAATGGTTGGAATAACATCTGCCTCTCAGAGATATTGTTGCAATTAGACAAGTGACTCTGCTCAGCCACTACCCTTTCTATAAACCTATTCTGACCCCAACCTTGGGATCTCCTAGTTAGACATCAGCACTTTGCCCTTCATGCCCTGTTCTACTGTGTAGTGATATCTAACACATTTTTTTACATACTTCTATCCTTTTACCGGACTGAGAACTCCTTGAGAAAAGAGATACGTCTTACTCATGTTAAGCTGTAGTGTCTAATGTACTGTATGGCTGGCACAACTAGAAGTTTAATAAATATCTGCTGGATGACTGAAAGAATTACTATGCTTCATAATTTAGATGTATTAGATATAATGTAGATATATGTTATATATTATAATTATTTATATAAAAATATATATCTTAATATATTAATTACACATACATATTATATTAATACTTTATGATATTTTAAAATATATACACTATATAAATTATGTAACACAAATGATATATAATATAATTTATATAAAATATATTGTGTAAAACACTATACAAATTGTAATAACTATTTCCATTTCTGTTTTCAGTATTTTCTTGCACTCTTTATGGCTGACTGAGTCTTTAATAGCCAAATTTTTCCATGCGAAAGGAAGTTTACTAAAGAGAAGTAAGGGTGAAGACCGTAATGATAAAAGCTTCCCTTAAGTAAGAGAAGCCCTTTGGATCTTTAGGTGGTGAAAGATGATCTTTCGATTTGTGAGACCCCTGACATTTTGTAATTACAGGTTAATATAAAGACTGCTATATTAAGGCAGGTTCCACTCATAAAGATAACAGTAATATAACGGCTAAAGATTCAGCAAAGGCTGGCAATTAGCAAATATATTCACTGTGCTTTAGTTTATACTTTCATTCCCAGAGGCAATTAATCACTTAAGTAAATATCTTAGCCTAATTATAGATAATAATAAACAAAAGTGCACTCACATTTTCTCAAGTTTGTCTGCATTCAAAGAGCTCACCAAACATTTGTCACTGCCTCTAATCACAGTGAGAGCCTAACTTAGGTAACTAATTGACCTTATGAATAGAAGATCTTAAGGATAAAACAAACAAGTTTAATAAAGTTGCAGGATACAAAATTAATGCAAAGAAGCCAGTAGAGTTTCCATATACTAACAATAAACTATCTGACAAAGAAATCAAGAAAACAATTCCATTTACAATAGCATCCAAAAGAAACCCCAAATTACTTGGGAATAAGTTTATGGATGTGAAAGATATGTACACTGAAAATATAAAACATTAATTTAAAAAAATGGAAGAAGACAAAAATACACGGAAAGATATCCCATGATCATGGATTAGAAGAATACTGTAAAACTATCCATACTAACCAAAGCTATCTACATGTTCATGCAATCCCTATCAAAATTCCAATGACATTTTATATAGAAATTTTAAAATCCTAAAATTCATATGGAATGACAAAATACCCCAAATAGCCAAAATAATCTTGAGCAAAAAGAACAAAGCTGGAAGCATCATACTATGTGATTTCACAATATACTACAGAAATACAATAATCAAAACAGTATGGTATTGACATAAAAAGAGGCATCTACACCAATGGAATAGATCAGAGAGCCTATAAATAAATCCACATGTTTATGGTCAATTGATCTTTGACAAAGGCACCAAAGAACACACAATGGGAAAAAGACAATTTCCTCAATAAGTTGTGTAGGAAAACTGCATATCCACGTGCAGAAATATGATATTGAACCCTTCCTCACAGCACATAAAAAAATAAGATGGATTAAAGCCTTAAATATAAGACCTGAAACTGCAAAACTACTAGAAGAAAACATAGGGGAAAAGCTTCTTGACATTGGTTTGAGCTACGATTTTTTTGGATATAACCCCAAAAGCACAGACAACAAAAGCAAAAATAGATAAATGGGACTGTATGAAATTTAAAACTTGTACACAGCAAAGGAAACAACAGAGTGAGCAGACAACTTATAGAATGGTAAAAAAAAATTGGTAAACCATACATCTGATAAGAGGTTAATACCCAAAATATATAAGGAACTCAAACAACTCAATACCAACAAAACAAATAATACAATTAAATAATGGGCAAAGGAACTGAAAAGACATTTTTCTAAAGAAGACATACAAATGGCCAACAGGCATATGAAAAAATCACAATCATCAGGGAAAGGCAAATTAAACCACAATAAAATGCCTGTTAAAATGTCTATTATCAAAAAGATGAAAGATAAGTATTGGTGAGGATGGGGCAAAAAGGGAACCCTTGCACTCTGTTGGTGGGAATGCAAATTAATACAGCAATTATGGAAAATAGCATGGTGGTGCCTCAAAAACTGAAAAATAAAATTGCTATATGACCCAGTAATCCCACTTTTGGGTATAGATATCCAAAGGAAATGCAATCAGTATGTCAAAGAGATATCTGAACTCCCATGTTCATTGCAGCATTGTTCATAACAGCCAAGATATGGAATCAACCTAAGTGTCTACTGAAGGATAAATGGCTAAACAATATGTGGTATGTATGTATACAATGAAATACAATTCAGCTTTTAAAAAGAAATTCTGTAATTTACAACATGAATGAACTTGGAGGCTATTTTTGCTACATGAAATAAGCCAGGCACAGAGACACATGTAATGCACTTTCTCATTCATATGTGGAATCTAAAAAGTTGAACACACAGAAGTAGAGGGCAGAATGGTGTTTGCTAAGGGCTGGGAGGTGGTAGCAGGGAGATGAAGAGATGTTGGTCAAAGGTACAAAGTGTCAGTTAGACAGGATGAATACATTCTGGAGATCTATTGTACAATATGCTGACTATGATTAATAATAATTGAAATACTTGAAAATTGCTAATAGAGTAGATCTTAAATGTTCTCACCACAAAAAACGCTAAAGTATGTGAGGTGTGTGAGGTGATGGATATGTTAATTAGCTTGACTTAATTATTTCACGATGTATGTATAAATACATATATCTTAAAACATCAAGTTGTACACCTAAATAAATACAATTTTTACTTATCAATTATACCTTAATAAAGCTGAGGGAAAATAAAGTAAAACCATAGTGTAGTAAAAGCTCCATTAAAAAAAGAATATGCTGGGTGCGGTGGCTCATGCCTGTAATCCAAACACTCTGAGAGGCCGAGGTGGGAGGGTTGCTTGAGCCCAGGGGTTCCACATGGCGAGACCCTGAGCAACATGGTAAGACCCTGGTTTCTACAAAAATAAACAAAGTTAGTCAGGCATGGAGGTGTACTCCTAGGGTCCCAGCTACTCAGGAGGCTGAGGTGGGAGGACAGATTGAGCCAAGGAGGTCAAGGCTGCAGTGAGCCATTTCATGCCACTGCACTCCAACTTGGGCAGCAGACCAACACCCTGTATTTAAAAAAAAAAAAAGGTAAACAGGATCAATATCTATGAACATGTCAATTATCTTTTCTCCATGTGGCTATTAGTTGACTTTCAGTCTTCTCTGATAATGAAGCCGGAAGGGACCTCAAAGATAATTTAATCTAACTTTCTACCCAATCCAAGATGGATACCAAATGGACAGTTGTTGGGTCCTGAGAGGTTTCAGTGACAGCATGCTCTCATTTTCAGATAGCTGTAATTGTTAAGAAAGCATCCTTGATTTGGCAGAGACTGGCTAACTGCTCAGCAAACCTATTTCCCCTTCCTGCGAACACAGCTAGATGACATTTCCCATGTTTCCATCAATTAGATGTGGCATGTGAGTAAGTTCTAGAATGTATCCCACTTGTAGGCATGGACACTAAGCTCCCCTCAACATTTCCTCCACTGCATCCTCTGCTCTTACCTGCCAGCTGTATGCAGAGCATTCAGAGAGGATTAAAATGGCAGAGCTTGGAAGAAAACCACATAGAAGAACTGCCTGACTAGGAATATACAGAATGGACTATTACAGGAGCGAGATATAGATTTCGCTGTGTTAAGGGACAGGAATTTGAAGGTTGTCTCTTAGAGCAGTCAGTGTGCTTTGATGTGCACAAAACTCGGTGCCTTGAAATAGAGTACCACCATCTCAAAAACAAAACAAAAAAAAGGACTAAAATATGTGACATTGGCTTAGCAGTAAGATAATGGGCAGAAAAACTACTGCTGGGAAAGGTATTTGCAATGGCAAAATATTTGGTAAAAATATTGCCTACAATAATGTGGGAGGCAGGCCCCATGGACACTGAGTGTGTAACTTTAGGGCAAGGGTTAGAAATAATTCTGTCATTTTAGTGTCAGTGTTTATTGGCTACTATTGGCTGCACTGGGTACATATACAAGAAGGAGATGAGCTCAGAAAAAAAAAAGAAAAAAAAAAAACAGGCCTTTCAGTAAAGATGAGATTAGGAGTGTGGCCTTCCCACCAAACCTGTTAGCTTGGCTAGCTTCAAAGGAACAATAAGCTTGGTGAGGAAGCAAAGAAACATATCAAGTTTGAGAATTATCCTTGGGAAAGAAATTGAAGTATAGTTACTTGTACATGGAACTAACTGGAAGCAAACAGATCAGAATCCCAGTAAAATTTTAAGACTGTTGTATTACCAAAAAAAAAAAACCACAACCCCATACTAAAACATATATTTGTATGTATGTATGTATGTATGTATGTATACATTTATTTATTTATTTTTGAGACAGAATCTCGCTCTGTGGCCCAGGCTGGAGTGCAGTGGTGCGATCTCGGCTCACTGCAAGTTCTGCCTCCAGGGTTCACACCATTCTCCTGCCTCAGCCTCCCGAGTAACTGGGACTACAGGCACCCGCCACCATACCTGGCTAATTTTTTCTATTTTTAGTAGAGGCGGAGTTTCACCGTGGTAGCTAGGATGGTCTCAACCTCCTGACTTCATGATCCACCTGCCTCGGCCTCCCAAAGTGCTGGGATTACAGGCGTGAGCCACCACACCCAGCCCTAAAACATTTTTAACTGTTCAAGAATCAAAATAATCCTTGGGCCCCAAAACTTACATAAGCATGGATTAGCTACTAAGGTTGTTTGGCCCCCAAAGAGGCATACTCCAAAATGCTGTCTTCAGATATAGTCAAATGGAGATGGAAGAACCTTACAGTGAGTGGGATTCAAGGACTATAAAAGAACAATGGACAAGAGGGTCTCTCCCAAAGTAGAATCAAGGTCTAATCAAAGAACTTTTATCTCACCCTTTTCCCCTGCCTTAGTAGGGAGATTTTGTAATGCCTGCCCAATATGCTTTTACAAATACTACAGACCAATGATTGCTATGTGTCCCCTGTTCTTCTCTTTGTAAATAGGATGACTTACTGAGGTTATCCAGCCACTGCTCCATCACAGTCTGTTAGGTGTGTGTGTGTGTGTGTGTGTGTGCATGTTAGGGTATTGCGAGCGGGCAGACAGCTTGTCTTTTTAGTTCATAGGTTTTCACACCCTGAGAGGCATCAACCAAATCTGACAGAGAGGTCTATGCAATACTCAGAAACACTGGATTTGAGCTAGACATGATCTAGTAAGTCTGGGTTAGACTTGTGGCTATTTTCCTTGAAAAGAGGGGAGTATATTCTATGTGTGGGAAGGAGAATAAAACAGTATTTGGTGTCTGTAAGGACAGTTCATGGCAGAGATTGGGTAGAAACAGAATGAACAGATTTCCTCTCATTCCTTGGCACACAGCTAAACTACATTTTGTAATCTCTCTTGCAACTGGAGTTGGCCTCACAATTGTGTTCTAGCCCCTAGAATGTGGTTAGAACTGATATACATCACTTCCAAGCCTCGTCCATTAAACCTGTTATCCTCCACAGTTACACTTCTTCCTGGAGGACTCTGGAGCCCTTGGGGATACAGCCTACTAAAGGGTAGGAGCCTGGGTCCCTGCAGCTCCACGGGAGGAGAGTTGCAGTAGCAACCTAGCCAGGAATATCCCACTGAACTATTGCCATAACAAGAAATAAAACATATATTTATCATCAGGATACTGAAATTAAAAGGTTTATTATGCAAGTTGACCTACCATGACTAATTCACTTCTTCACAATAAATTCACTAATTCATGAGCATCCATTTCCCTTTCACATATCAAGCCTAGATTTGCTCTCTAGAAATACACAGAAAATGTTCAGATTTTTTTTTAACCTGACAGCTGTTCAGACATTGGAAGACAACTGTCATGCTCCCACCCACTGTCTTTCCTTTTTCAAGTTAAATATCCTAAATTTCCTCATCATATATTTCATTCCTCATATTTTAAAACTGCCATCTTTCTATGAATATGGATGGGGAGGGGACAGGTTCCTTGGGACTGGCTAGAATTTTTCAAAATGGAAATTGTGGTTAGGTAAAACGTCTTAACAGATCACTTTCTGATTTGACGTCCTCCATTTCCATTTGGAAAAAGACCCATGGGTTGATTGACACCCTCACAGCAAAATCAAAGCAAAAATTGATTCACTGGGCAAAACAGTATACAGGTTTTGGACAAATAGAATTATGTTAATTCTCTAAGATGTTCTGCAGAAGCTTGAGTCAATTCGTTGGCAACTATGTTAGGTCAACCAACCGGCCAATACACATAGTTCCTAGGTTATTCAATGCTCTGTATAGTCAAGAAACTGTAGTATGTAAATGCGAAGAGCAAAGTCTTTGATGTCAGGAAGACGAGAGTGGTTAGTTTTCTTTCAAAATTCCTTCTACACTTCTTTCATATCAATAGAGTTTTTGGGTGTGTAGCCTCTCAGTGACCACCCTTCCCAGCCTCCCTTGCAGCTAGTTATGGCAATATGACTAAGCTCACACCAGTCAAATGTAAGTGGAAGTAATGTGCACAACTTCTTTGACACTTGGATAGAAGAAATTTACCTTCCATTGACGTTCTTTCCTTTCCCTGGTCTCAGGCCTTTATAAAATTTCAGTACTGTGTTTCTGCATTGTGATGGTCCAGAGCAGAGGCCCTAGGAATGAGAGGCAGAACAGACAAGACTTGAAAACAGTCCAACTATCCACTAGCAAGAGAATGGATAGAAGACAATAGTATATTCACATGTAGCAGTGAAAATAATTAAATTACAGTTAAGCACTACAAAATGTTTACATCTTAGAAAAAATGTGTTGAATGAAAAGGCAAGTCCCTTTTCATTTGGCCTATAAAGAGTATGATATAATTTTAATAAAGCTCAAATAAAGCAAAATTTAATTATATGCTTAGAAATATGTATTTATGCATTTTTTGAAGAAAAGGAATGATAAGACTCAGGATAGTAATCTCTGGAAGAGGGTAGGGAGGAAGAAGAGAAATTGGAATAGGGGAGGAACACACAGTGGACACAATCTACTTAGGCTACATGGTAAATTCATGGGTGTTTATTATATTTTATAGTTTACATGTTACATTTTATATTATGCACATAACTTGGTTAGTAATAATACTTGGTTAAGAACACACTATCATCATTGGTCCACACAATTCACTATTTAAGAAAGAAAAGGAGGTCTTGTGTCAAGGTACACATCGCAGTGAAAGAGAGACTCTAGGGGCCAGATGTGGATAAAATTAGATCAATTTAACAGAGCTCAGATAAAGGGAAGAGGGAAAGAAGCAAATGCACAAAAAATATGACAAAACTGTGAGAAATACCTTGAAATATATTTGTAATCACAATAAATGTAAAAGGGTTAAATTTGTATTAATGGACAAATTTCCTATTTGCCTATTATTTGCCTAAATTTCCATATATGCCTATTATGCCTGTATATATATATTCTTTTTAACAAACCCACCTGAGCCATAAGGCCAGAGGAAGACTAAATTTAAAGCTGGCTGAAAAATATATGCTCATTTAAATGCAGATTTATGTCAGTTTGGATTTTAACAATTATACATATAAAGAATAAGAATATATCATTTCAAAAATCCAAATATATATTTTTATGTACTTACATATTATATGTATTTATATTCTTGTATATATATTATATGTATATGAACACATCAGAATCATAAAGATACAAACATTAAAATTAACATTTGGCTGAAAATATTAGGTAAATACTAAAATAGGCTTGTATAAATATGTCACTATAGTAATATATATTTACAAATATGTATTGCAAAAAATGGGCTTTCCATAAAAAAAATAAGGGATGAAAGAGGTAAAGCCTTAAGAATGAAAAAGCAACTGTTCAGAAATAAAGGCTAACAATTCTGAGCTTCTACGAGTCTAACAACATGTGTGTATTAGTTTTCTAGGGCTTCCATAACAAAGTGTTACAGACCGGGAGGCTTAAACAACAGGAACTTATTTTCTCACAGTTCTTGAAGTTAGAAGTCTGAGATGAAGGTACCAGCAGGTTTGGTTTCCTTTGAGACCTGTCTCCTTGGCTTGTAGATGGCTCTTTTCCCTGTGTATTCACATGGTCTTCCCTCTATGTGTGTGTCTGCATCCCAATTTCCTCTTTTTATGAAAATAACAGTCATATTAAGGCTCACCCTAATGATCTTATTTTATTTACCTAGTATCTATTTTTCAGCCAAATTTAATTAAACTTATTTTAAGTTTGTTACCTCTTTAAAGGCCCTATTTCCAATACAGTCACAT
Source organism: Colobus angolensis palliatus (assembly GCF_000951035.1). Taxonomy (NCBI): domain Eukaryota; kingdom Metazoa; phylum Chordata; class Mammalia; order Primates; family Cercopithecidae; genus Colobus; species Colobus angolensis. The sequence goes on along the minus strand of NW_012114455.1, from coordinate 5,114,453 downwards.
TCTGAGGTACTGGGGATTAGGATTTCAACTTATGAATTTGGGGAGAATACAATTTGGTTCATCATAATGTGTTTCAAATGCATTTTTTAAAATGACAGAATTCCAAGGGTTAATAGAGATATTCTCAGACACAGTGGGAGATTTTAACATAGCTGTACTCAGATCAAGTAGAGAAAAATTTTTACAACTTGAGAAGTTTAGGATAACACAATTAACAAGTTAGACATGTAAGAAATAGCATCTAATAATTAGACAAATACCTTCTTATTAATTACACATAAAATATTTCTAAAAATTGACCACCCTTATACTATAGAGCAAATATCAACAAGTATCCAAAGAATTGATGTCATGAAAATCTTAATCTGATCAGTATTTCTAAAAATTTAACATAACTGGAAGTATTTGTTTAATATTTAAAACGTACTTCTGAATCATTCATGTCAAAGGTGAAAGAAAGATTGAAACTATGAAATACTTAAAACTATATAATAAAAACTAGCATATTTAAAAACTTATAGGATGCTGATAAAGCAGTACTTAGAAGGAAATTCATAGCCTAACATGTATATATTTAAGTGAAAGATATTCTAGACACTAAAAAGCTAAATAGACAAAAAGTTAGAAATGGTGTGAAGGATGCTGCACACACATAGGCATATACAGGAGAGAAAAAAATTATAGTAAAGGTCAGAGCATAAATTGATGCTATAAAAATTTAAATATATAAGCAATATCAGGATTTAAATGTAGAAAAACTACAAATAAAATAAACATTTAAAAAATTTTAGGAATACATTGTGAAAACTTTAAACCAACAAATTAAAAAGAAAATCTTAGCCAAATTGGAAAATTCCCTAGGGAAATAGGATGATAAAAACTATCTCAAAAAAAGAGAATATGAATCAATCTATGGTTGTCAAAATTAATTCAGTGATTAGATTTTATGCACAAAAGTTTTCCAATATGCTAGAAATAATCTCTATCTTACATAAAAATTTCTGGAGAGGAGAAAAAGTAGGAAGGAGATATAACTGTTTTTTGAAGTTAATATAACCTTGATTCCAAAAAACAGCAATAATTCAAAAAGATATGTAAGCTCGGCTGGGTGCTGTGGCTCACACCTGGAATCCCAACACTTTAGGAGCCTGAGGCAGGCAGACCACTTGCGGCCAGGAGTTAGAGACCAGCGTGGCCAACATGATAAAACCCCATCCCTACTAAAAATACAAAACATTAGCTGGGTGTAGCAGTGCACACCTGTAATCCCAGCTATTCGGGAAGCTGAGGCAGGGGAATCACTTGAACTGGGTCAGGTGGTGACCAGCCTGGGTGAGACAGCAAGACTCTCTCAAAAAAAAAAAAAAAAAAAAAAAAAGATATGTAAGCTCATGTTACTCATAACGTGTCACTCATAAATACAAAATTCCAAATAAAATGTGATCAAATCAAATCCATCAATGTATGTGGAAATAAATCATATCGAGTAGGTTGATTTCTGTAATGCAAGAGTGGTTTAATATTAGAAAATCTTAACAGATGACAGGGGAAAAGTCATGAAGTTATATGATCACACTCAGAAGTATTTGAGAAAATACAGCGTCCATGCATGTTTACAAAAACTATAAATTCTTAGCAAGTAAGAATAGAACACAACCTTTAAATCTGCTAAAGCACATATGCCAAAAACCTACAGACACCAGCTTACTTAATGCTAAATAGTTAGAAATATTCTCTTTAAAGTCAGGAATAAAGCAGTAATTCCTGATATCATGACTTTAATACCACTTTCCACTGAGATCTTATCCTTTTCACTAACACAAAAGAAGGAAAGAAAGGGAGGGAGGAAACTGGAAAGCATAAAACAAAATTGTCATTGTTCGCAGAGGATATAATTGTTCACCCAAACTGCCTGAGAGTATCTGCAATTCTGATAAGACAACTTAACAAAGTTGTATATAAAATCAATACACAAAACTCATCAGGGTTCTAATAGGCCAACAACTTTAAAATGGAAAATATAATTTTAAAAAGAAGTTTTTAAAAACAGTATCAACAGTAACTATAAGGTACTTAGGAATAATTCTACCAGTGATATGCAAGGCATTTGGGGAGAAAATATTTTTAAGTTATTTTAAAAGAAACTTAAAGAATTTAAAGAACTTAAAAAGAAGCCTATATTCCCCCAAATTAATATACAAATTTAATGTAATTTCAGTCAAATTACCAACAGAGTTTTTTTCCCCACATAACTTGTTCAGCTAATCTAAATTTCATATTTAAAAATATCTAAAACAATTATGTAGATGAAGAGGCATGAAGAAGAATTGATCTCACCAGACAGACTCACTAGAAAAGCAGATAATAAAATAAGCATGGTATTTATTCACCAGAATAGACGAAAGACAAGTGAAGTGAACAGAGCCCACCCACAGCCCTAAATATACATAGAAGCTTGGTATGTGACAGAGGTGTCATTCCAAATCTGTAGAAAATGGATTGGGTATTTAACGAACGATACCTATCCACATGGCAGAGAAAATGTATCCCTACCTCACACGATACACAAAAGTACACACGGTACAAAAAGTACACATGATACAAAAATTCAGAGATACTAATTTTTTCAACGGAAACAATTAAAATGTATAGAAGATATAGAGAACTTTAAAAACTCAAAGTGAAAAAGGAACACCACACACTGGAAAAAAGATTTTTGCAACATATTGTAACTAAAATAAAGTATTCATTCAACATTTCCAGGCCTCAAGATAGGCTCTTGGAAAACAAAGATGAATGTTAAAAATCACTCCTACTCGTTCGAGACCAGCCTGGCCAGCATGGTGAAACCCCTTCTCTACTAAAAATACAAAAATTAGCCGGAGGCATGGTGGTGTGCACCTGTAGTCCCAGCTACTAGGGAGGCTGAGGCAGGAGAATGAACAATGAATAAATAAATGGGACATTCATTCTAAGTCCAGTCATGGTAGGGCAGAAAGAAGCCTGGGGCAGAGTGACAGTCACAACACACACCAGAATGTTGGTCCTGCTTTCACCAATCACCTGCCTACAATTGTGCCTGATACGTTCTGAACTATTTTGGGGCCTCAGATTCCTTGTTTGTAAACTGAGGGGGTTGGGCCCGCTAATCTCTTAGCTCCCTTCCAGCCATGTAACAGTTTGTTTTTCTGTAACTAGGAATCAGAATGACATGGATGGAATAAATGAGGCTCAGATATGAACCTTCTGGAAAGGTGAAGAAATTAGAAGCGGGAGGAAGAAGAGGCATAACATGTACATATATTGATAAATGTTTGATTCAGTTCCTACAGAAAGCGAGGGAATGCTGAGGCAAGAGAAAGACGTGGTATGAGCCAAAGGGAGATGGCTTTCAAAGTAGACCTATACAGGAATTTGAGATTTTGCAAAAAGGAGGTGATAGCAGTCACGTAGAAGATGGAGAGAGGGTTAAAATGAGGAGACTATATGGAAGAAAAGCCAAGTGTTTTTGGAAGGCTGCTTGGTGAGAGAGAGTGAATGTGGCAGCAGCAAAGACAGAATTCCCTGATGTTGTTTGTTGTGGAAACAGCAAAGCTTGAAAAGAGGAACAAAAAGGTTCCTCCCTTCAGTCCGCGACTGACTGTGTATGTACCATAAGTGAATAGCAAGCAGCAAACGTAGTGTGTCCTGCACCTGCACTGGCTGCCCTCCTTGGGGCTGTCCTTTCCAACTAATGGCCAGAAGAGCACTACAGATGTTACGGAGGTCACCAGGTACATCCAGGTTCCCATGACCCTGGGGTCACTGTAAGTGTCGTTACTGCTTATGGGTTATACACTAACAGAAAATAATAAGATAACCCTAACACTCTAAAGTCAAGAGAAAAAGAATACTTAGCTGAGAAGAAGTTGACTGCGCACAGCTCTTGAGGAGACATCCAGTAAAGTAAGGTCACTCTTGATCTCTCTGGCCTCACTTTCCACATCTGTCAAAATGAAGAAGTCAAATGAAATGGTCTTCTGCAGTTTCTTTCTGTCCTAATGTTGGGTGAGAACTAGAGGTCACTATAACTAAAATACACATGAAAAAGGGGCAATTGGTCACTTTCAAGACCCAAGTCTCGGGGTAGACTCGGTGCAGGAAGGACTTCAGAAACTGAACCAGGTACGGTCATCGGCTTAGAGACCACCTTCATGGGGCCCTCATAAAGTTCCGTGGTGTGTCTTTTTACCTGGTTTGTTCAGAACTGAAAGAAAAGGGATAGGATTATAAGGACTATTGAAGAGCCATAGAAGTGAACACAGTTGCAGGAGGAGAAATGAGGCCATTTCAATTTTGAAGTTTACATTTCTTAGGAATTTACTGAGAGCCATTTCACTATTTCCTTCCTCCTACCCCCCTGTGGAATTCTTTTCAAATTATACCACGATAGTCTCAGGCTTAAGGCAGATTTGAAATGGAGATCAAATGAGACAGCAAAGCAGAAAGGAAACATCAGAACCCTATATATTAAAAAAAAAATTCAAATTACAATCCCAAACCAATGGGAAACTAGTAGAGAGCTGGAAGGGTTCACGTGTAAAGAACTGGAAAAGTGAGATTCCATTGGCCTGGAGATGATCCTTACACCTGAGGATTGCAACTGGCTTGGCCTAAGCCTCCCTCTCCCTGATTATTCTGAAGGGATTTTCCGAAGCTCCAGGTTGAGGAGGCTTTTCAGTTTTCTATGAACTTAAAGCACTGGTTAGTCTGTCACCCTGTCCAGCATGAAAGCTCTGCAGGGTAGGGATCGTGTCTGCCTCACACACTCGTGTGTGCTCTAAACAGAAGCTCAATAATACGTATCAAATGATTGAAGGCAGGAAGGGATGACTGTCCTCAACTTTAGACAGGCTCCAAAATAACTGAGGAGCGTGGTAAAAGCAGGTGTAACAGCCAGTAACCCCCACTGTCCAGATTAAAATTGTTGGAGGCGGAGGCTTAGATGTCTGTGTTTTGTTTTTATTTTTATTTTTTATTATACTTTAAGTTCTGGGATACATATACAGAACATGCAGGTTTGTTATAGAGGTATTCACATGTCATGGCCGTTTGCTGCACCCATGGACCTGTCATCTACATTAGGTATTTCTCCTAATGCTATCCCTCCCCTAGGCTCCCACCCCCCGACCGGCCCCAGCGTGTGATGTTCCCCACCCTGTGTCCATGTGTTCTCATTGTTCAGCTCCCACTTATGAATGAGAACGTGTGCTGTTTGGTTTTCTGTTCCTGTGCTAGTTTGCTGAGAATGATGGTTTCCAGCTTCATCCATGTCCCTGCAAAGGACATGAACTCATTCTTTTTTATGGCTGTATAGTATTCCATGGTGTATATATGCCACATTTTCTTTATCCAGTCTAACATTCATGGGTTTTTGGGTTGGTAACAAGTCTGCTATTGTGAATAGTGCTGCAATAAACATACGTGTGCATGTGTCTTTATAGAATGATGTATAATCCTTTAGATATATACCCAGTAAAGGGATTGCTGTGTCAAATGGTAGTTCTGGTTCTAGATGATTGAGGAATTGCCACGCTGTCTTCCACAATGGTTGAACTAATTTACACTCCCACCAACAGTGTAAAAGTGTTCCTATTTCTCCACATCCTCACCAGCATCTGTTGTTTCCAGACTTTTTAATGATCGCCATTCTAACTGGCACAAGATGGTATCTCATTGTGATTTTCATTTGCATTTCTCTAATGATGAGTGATGATGAGCTGTTTTTCATGTTTGTTGGCTGCGTAAATGTCTTCTTTTGAAAAGTTTCTGTTCATATCCTTCGCCCATTCTTTTTTTTTTTCTTTTTTTTTTTTTGAGATGGAGTCTTGCACTGTCACCTGGGCTGGTGTGCAGTGGTGCCATCTAGGCTCGCTGCAACCTCCTCCTCCCAGGTTCAAACGATTCTCCTGCCTCAGCCTCCCGAGTAGCTAGAATTACAGGTGCCTGCCCCCACGCCCAGCTAGTTTTTTTTGTATTTTTAGCAGAGACAGGGTTTCACTATGTTGGCCAGGCTGGTGTTGAACTCCTGACCTAGTGATCCCCCCATCTCGGCCTCCCAAAGTGCTGGGATTATAGGCATGAGCCACTGTGCCCAGCTTCCTTCACCCACTTTTTGATGGGGTTGTTTTTTTCTTGTAAATTTGTTTAAGTTCCTTGTAGATTGTGGATATTAGCTCTTTGCTAGATGGATAGATCGCAAAAATTTTCTCCCATTCTGTAGGTTGCTTGTTCACTCTGGTAATAGTTTCTTCTGATGTGCAGAAGCTCTTTAGTTTAATTAGATCCCATTTGCCAATTTTGGCTTTTGTTGGCATTGCTTTTGGTGTTTCTGTCATGAAATCTTTGCCCATGCCTATGTCCTGAATGGTATTGCCTAGATGTCTTTCTAGGCTTTTTATGGTTTTAGCTCTTACTTTTAAATCTTTAATCCGTCTTGAGTTAATTTTTGTATAAGGTGTAAGGAAGGGGTCCAGTTTCAGTTTTATGCATATGGATAGCCAGTTTTCCCAACACCATTTATTAAATAGGGAAACCTTTCCCTGTTGCTTCTTTTTGTCAGGTTTGTCAAAGATCAGATGGTTGTAGATGTGTGGTGTTATTTCTGAGGCCTCTGTTCTGTTCCATTGGTCTATATTATTTGTTCTGGTACCACTACCATGCTGTTTTGGTTACTGTAGCCTTGTAGTATAGTTTGAAGTCAGGTAGTGTGATGCCTCCAGCTTTGTTTTTTTGCTTAGGATTTTCTTGGCTATCTGGGCTCTTTTTTGGTTTCATATGAAATTTAGAGTAGTATTTTCTAATTCTGTGAAGAAAGTCAGTGGTAGCTTGATGGGAATAGCATTGAATGTATAAATTACTTTGGGCAGTTAGGCCATTTTCATGATATTGATTCTTCCTATCCATGAGCATGAATTTTTTTTTCCATTTGTTTGTGTCCTCTCTTATTTCCTTGAATAGTGGTTTGTAGTTCTCCTTGAAGAGGTCCTTCACATCTCTTCTAAGATGGATTCCTAGGTATTTTATTCTCTTTGTAGCAATCGTGAATGGGAGTTCACTCATGATTTGGCTCTCTGTTTGTCTATTATTGGTGTATAGGAAAGCTTGTGATTTTTGCACATTGATTTTGTATCCTGAGACTTTGCTGAAGCTGCTTATCAGCTTAAGGAGTTTTTGGGCTAAGACGATGGAGTTTTCTAAATGTACAATCATGTCATCTGCAAACAGACAATTTGACTTTCTCTCTTCCTATTTGAATACCCTTTATTTCTTTCTCTTGCCTGATTGCCCTGGCCAGAACTTCCAATACTATGTTGAATAGGAGTGCTGAGAGAGGGCATCCATGTCTTGTGCTGGTTTTCAAAGGGAATGCTTCCAGCTTTTGCCCATTCAATATGATATTGGCTATGGGTTTGTCATAAATAGCTCTTATTATTTTGAGATACGTTCCATCAATACCTAATTAATTGTTTTTAGCATGAAGGGGTGTTGAATTTTATTGTAGGGTTTTTCCTGCATCTATTAAGATAATCATGTGTTTTTTGTCATTAGTTCTGTTTATGTGATGGATTATGCTTATTGATTTGCCTATGTTGAACCAGCCTTGCATCCCAGGGAGGAAGCTGACTTGATCATGGTAGATAAGCTTTGAATGTGCTGCTGGATTCAGTTTGCCAGTATTTTATTGAGGGTTTTTACATTGATGTTCATCAGGGATATTGGCCTGTAATTTTCTTTTTTTTGTTGTGTCTCTGCCAGGTTTTGGTATCAGGATGATGCTGGCCTTATAAAATGAGCTAGGGAGGAGTCCCTCTTTTTCTTTTTATTTCTTT
>NW_012114455.1:5106240-5106532 GCF_000951035.1 Colobus angolensis palliatus | reverse complement strand
AGAATGATGGTTTCCAGCTGCATCCATGTCCCTACAAAGACGCAAACTCATCCTTTTTTATGGCTGCATAGTATTCCATGGTGTATATGTGCCACATTTTCTTAATCCAGTATGTCGTTGATGGACATTTGGGTTGGTTCCATGTCTTTGCTGTTGTGAATAGTGCTGCAATAAACATATGTGCACATGTGTCTTTATAGCGGCCTTATTTACAATCCTTTTGGTATATACCCAGTAATGGGATGACTGGGTCATATGATACTTCTAGTTCCAGATCCTTGAGGAATCGCCA
>NW_012114455.1:5081855-5104270 GCF_000951035.1 Colobus angolensis palliatus | reverse complement strand
AACCCCTACTTTTTTTTCGTTTTCCATTTGCTTGGTAGACCTTCCTCCATCCCTTTATTTTGAGCCTATGTGTATCTGCATGTGAGATGGGTCTCCTGAATACAGCATACTGATGGGTCTTGACTCTTTATCTAATTTGCTAGTCTGTGTCTTTTAATTGGAGCATTTAGCCCATTTACATTTAAGGTTAATATTGTTACGTGTGAATTTGATCCTGTCATTGTGATGTTAGCTGGTTATTTTGCTCATTAGTTGATGCTGTTTCTTCCTAGCATTGATGGTGTTTACATTTTGGCATGTTTTTGCAGTGGCTGGTACTGGTTGTTCCTTTCCATGTTTAGTGCTTCCTTCAGGAGCTCTTGTAGGGCAGGCCTGGTGGTGACAAAATCTCTTAGCGTTTGCTTGTCTGAAAAGGATTTTATTTCTCCTTCACTTATGAAACTTAGTTTGGCTGGATATGAAATTGTGGGTTGAAAATTCCTTTCTTTAAGAATGTTGAATATTGGCCCCCACTCTCTTCTGGCTTGTAGAGTTTCTGCTGAGAGATCTGCTGTTAGTCTGATGGGCTTTCCTTTGTGGGTAACCCGACCTTTTTCTCTGGCTGCCCTTAACATTTTTTCCTTCATTTCAACTTTGATGAATCTGACAATTGTGTGTCTTGGAGTTGCTCTTCTCGAGGAGTATCTTTGTGGCGTTCTCTGTATTTCCTGAATTTGAATGTTGGCCTGCCTTGCTAGGTTGGGGAAGTTCTCCTGGACAATATCCTGCACAGTGTTTTCCAACTTGGTTCCATTCTCCCTGTCACTTTCAGATACACCAATCAGATGTAGATTTGGTCTTTTCACATAGTCCTATATTTCTTGGAGGCTTTGTTCGTTTCTTTTTAGTCTTTTTTCTCTAAACTTCTCTTCTCACTTCATTTCATTCATTTGATCTTCAATTGCTGATACCCTTTCTTCCAGTTGATCGAATCAGTTACTGAAGCTTGTGCATTTGTCACGTAGTTCTTCTGCCATGGTTTTCAGCTCTATCAGGTCATTTGAGGACTTCACTATGTTGGTTATTCTAGTTAGCCATTCGTCTAATCTTTTTTCAAGTTTTTAGCTTCTTTGTGATGGGTTCGACTTCCTCCTTTAGCTCGGAGAAGTTTGATTGTCTGAAGCCTTCTTCTCTCAACTCGTCAAAGTCATCTTCCGTCCAGCTTTGTTCCATTGCTGGCGAGGAGCTGTGTTCCTTTGGAGGGAGAGAGGCACTCTAATTTTTAGAATTTTCAGCTTTTCTGCTCTGTTTTTTCCCCATCTTTGTGGTTTTATCTACCTTTGGTCTTTGATGATGGTGACGTACAGATAGGGTTTTGGTGTGGCTGTCCTGTTTGTTAGTTTTCCTTCTAACAGTCAGGACCCTCAGCTGCAGGTCTGTTGGAGTTTTCTCGAGATCCACTCCAGACCCTGTTTGCCTGGGTATTAGCAACAGAGGCTGCAGAAGAGTGAATATTGCTGAACAGCAATTGCTGCTGCCTGATCATTCCTCTGGAAGCTTCGTCTCAGAGGGGTACCTGGCTGTGTTAGGTGTCAGTCTGCCCCTACTAGGGGGTGCCTTCCAGTTAGGCTACTCGGAGGTCAGGGACCCAATTGAGGAGGCAGTCTGTCCATTCTCAGATCTCAAACCCCATGCTGGGAGAACCACTACTCTCTTCAAATCTGTGAGACAGGGGCATTTAAATCTGCAGAGGTTTCTGCTGCCTTTTATTTGGCTATGCCCCGTCCCCAGAGATGGAGTCTACAGAGGCAGGGAGGCCTCCTTGAGCTACGGTGGGCTCCACCCAGTTCAAGCTTCCCAACTGCTTTGTTTACCTACTCAAGCCTTAGCAATGGCGGGCACCCCTTCCCCAGCCTCACTGCCACCTTGCAGTTAGATCTCAGACTGCTGTGCTAGCAATGAGGGAAGCCCCGTGGGCGTGGGACCCTCTGAGCCAGGCACGGGATATAATCTCCTGGTGTGCTGTTTGCTAAGACCCTTGGAAAAGTGCAGTATTAGGGTGAGAGTGACCCAATTTTCCAGGTGCTGTGTGTCACAGTTTCCCTTGGCTAGGAAAGGGAATTCCCTTATCCCTTGCACATCCCAGGTGAGGCGGTGCCTCACCCTGCTTCAGCTCTCACTTGGTGGGCTGCACCCACTGTCCAACACGCCCCAGTGAGATGAACCTGGTACCTCAGCTGGAAATGCAGAAGTTACCTGTCTTCTGTGTTGCTCATGTTGGGAGCTGTAGCCTGGAGCTGTTCCTATTTGGCCATCTTGGAACCAGTCCCCTGGTAGGACTAGCGAGTCCCTCTTTTTCTGTTGTTTGGAATGGTTTCAGAGGAATGGTACCAGCTTCTCTTTGTACCTCTGGTAGAATTCGGCCATGAATCCATCTGGTCCTGGGTCTTTTTTGGTTGGTAGGCTATTAATTACTGCCTCAATTTCAGAGCTTGTTATTAGTCTATTCAGGGATTCAGCTTCTTCCTGGTTTAGTCTTGGGAGGGTGTATGTGTCCAGGAATTTATCCATTTCTTCTAGATTTCCAGTTTATTTGCGTAGAGATGTTTATAGTATTCTCTGATGGTAATTTGTATTTCTGTGGAATCTGTGGTGATCGCCTCTTCATCATTTTTTATTGTGTCTATTTGATTCTTCTCTCTCTTATTCTTTATTAGTCTGGCTAATTATCTATCTATTTTATTAATCTTTTCAAAAAACCAGCTCCTGGATTCACTGATTTTTTTGAAGGGTTTTTTGTGTCTCTATCTCCTTCAGTTTTGCTCTGATCTTAGCTATTTCTTGTCTTCTGCTACCTTTGAAATTGTTTGCTCTTGCTTCTCTAGTTCTTTTAATTGCGATGTTAGGGTGTCAATTTTAGATCTTTCCTGCTTTCTCCTGTGGGCATTTAGTGCTATAAATTTCCCTCTATATAGTGCTTTAGCTGTGTCCCAGAGATCCTGGCACATTGTGTCTTTGTTCTCATTGGTTTCAAAGAACTTATTTATTTTTGCCTTAATTTTATTATTTACCCAGTAGTCATTCAGGAGCAGGTTGTTCAGTTATCATGTAATTGTGCAATTTTGAGTGAATTTTTTAATCCTGAGTTATAATATGATTGCACTGTGGTTTGAGAGACTGTTTGTTATGATTTCCATTCTTTTGCATTTGCGGAGAAGTGTTTTCCTTCCAATTATGTTGGTAATTGTGGGATAAGTGCTATGTGGTGCTGAGAAGAATGTATATCCTGTTGAATTGGGGTGGAGAGTTCTGTAGATGTCTATTAGGTCTGCTTGGTCCAGATCTGAGTTCAAGTTTTGAATATCCTTGTTAATTTTCCGTCTCATTGATCTGTCTAATATTGACAATGGGGTGTTAAAGTTTCTCACTATTATTGTGTGGGAGTCTAAGTCTCTTTGTATGTCTCTAAGAACTTGCTTTATGAATCTGGGTGCTCCTGTATTTGGTGCATATATATTTAGGATAGTTAGCTTTTCTTGTTGCATTGATCCCTTTACCATTACATAATGCCCTTGTTTGTTTTTTTTGATCTTTGTTGGTTTAAAGTCTGTTTTCCCAGAGACTAGGATTGCAACCCCTGCTTTTTTTTTCTTTGCTTTCCATTTGCTTGGCAAATCTTCCTCCATCCCTTCCTTTTAAGCCTATGTGTGTCTTTGCACATGAGATGAGTCTCCTGAATACAGCACACAGATGGGTCTTGACTCTTTATCCAGTTTGTAAGTCTTTGGCTTTTAATTGGGTCATTTAGCTCATTTACATTTAAGGTTAATATTGTTATGTGTGAAACTGATCCTGTCATTATGATGCTAACTGGTTATTTTGCCTATTAGTTGATGCAGTTTCTTCATAGTGTCAATGGCCTTTATCTTTTGGTTTGTTTTTGCAGTGGCTGGTATCAGTTTTTCCTTTCCATATGTAGTGCTTCCTTCAGGAGCTCTTGTAAGGCAGGCTTGTTGGTGACAAAATCCCTCAGCATTTGCTTATCTGTAAAGGATTTTATGTCTCCTTTACTTATAAAGCTTAGTTTAGCTAGATATGAAATTGTGGGTTGAAAATTCTTTTCTTTAAGAATGTTGAATATTGGCCCCCACTCTCTTCTGGCTTATAGGATTACTGCTGAGAAATCCACTGTTAGTCTGATGGGCTTCCCTTTGTGGGAAACTGACCTTTCTCTCTGGCTGTCCTTAACATTTTTTTCTTCATTTCAACAGTGGTGTATCTGATGATTTTGTGTCTTGGGGTATCAGGGAAAACCCCACCCTCAATATTCAACGTGGGTTCTTTTCTATTTCCCTAGGTGTTGGCTGGTCTGAGAAATAAAGGGAAAGAGTACAAGAAAGAGAAATTTTAAAGCTGGGTGTCCGGGGAAGACATCACATGTCGGCAGGTTCCATGATGCTCCTGAGCTGTAAAACCAGCAAGTTTTTAATAGCAATTTTCAAAAGGAGAGGGAGTGTATGAATGGGGTATGGGTCACAGAGATCACATGTTTCACCAAGGTAATAAAATATCACAAAGCAAATGGAGGCAGGGCGAGATCACAGGACCATGGGATGGGGTGAAATTAAAATTGCTAATAAAGTTTTGGGCACGCATTGTCATTGATAACATCTTATCAGGAGACAGGGTTAGAGAGCAGACAACCTGTCTGACCAAAATTTATTAGGCAGGAATTTCCTCATCCTAATAAGCCTGGGAGTGCTACAGGAGACTGAGGCTTATTTCATCCATTCGGCTTCAACCATAAAAGACAGCTGCCCCCAAGGGGGCCATTTTGAGGCCTACCCTCAGGTGCGCATTCTCTTTCTCAGGGATGTTCCTTGCTGAGAAAAAGAATTCAGTGATGTTTCTCCTATTTGCTTTTGAAAGAAGGGAAATATGTTCTGTTCCGTCTGACTCACTGGCAGTCAGAGTTTAAGGTTATCTCCCTTGTTCCCTGAACATTGCTGATATCCTGTTCTTTTTTCAAGGTGTCCGTATTTCTTTTTTTTTCTTTTTTTTCTTTTTTTGAGATGGAGTCTGGCTCTGTTGCCCAGGCTGGAGTGCAGTGGCTGGATCTCAGCTCACTGCAAGTTCCGCCTCCCAGTCGTACACCATTCTCCTGCCTCAGCCTCCCGAGTAGCTGGGACTACAGGCGCCCGCCACCTCGCCTGGCTAGTTTTTTGTATTTTTTAGTAGAGACGGGGTTTCACTGTGTTAGCCAGGATGGTCTCGATCTTCTGACCTCGTGATCCGCCCATCTCAGCCTCCCAAAGTGCTGGGATTACAGGCTTGAGCCACCGCGCCCGGCCGGTGTCCATATTTCATATTGTTCAAACACACATGCTCTACAAACAATTTGTGCAGTTAACGCAATCAGCACAGGATCCTGAGGTGACATACATCCTCCTCAGCTTACGAAGAGACTAAAGTAAAGACAGGCATAGGAAGTCACAAGGGTATTGACTGGGGAAGTGATAAGTGTCCATGAAATCTTCACAATTTATGTTCAGAGATTGCAGTAAAGACAGGCGTAAGAAATTATGAAAGTATTAATTTGGGGAACTAATAAATGTCCATGAAATCTTCACAATTTATGTTCTTCTGCCACAGCTTCAGCTGGTCCCTCTGTTCGAGGTCCCTGACTTCTTGCAACATTAGGGTTGCTCTTTTCGAGGAGTATCTTTGTAGTGTTCTCTGTATTTCTTAAATTTGAATGTTGGCCTTTCTTGTTAAGTCAGGGAAGTTCTCCTGGATAATATTCTGAAGAGTGTTTTCCAACTTGGTTCTATTCTCCCTGTCACTTTCAGGTACACCAATCAAATGCAGGTGTGGTCTTTTTACATAGCTCCATATTTCTTGGAGGCTTTGTTCCTTTTTATTCTTTTTTCTCTAATCTTGTCTTCACACTTTATTTCATTAAGTTGATCTTCATTCTCTGATATTTTTTCTTCTGCTTGATCCATTTGGCTATTGATATTTGTGTATGCTTCACGAAGTTCTTGTTGTGTGTTATTCAGCTCCATCAGGTCATTTATGTTCTTCTCTGAAATGGTTATTTTAGTTAGCAATTCCTCTACCCTTTTATTAAAGTTCTTATTTTCCTTGCATCAGGTTACAACATGCTCCTTTAGCTTGAAGGAGTTTGTTATTACCTACCTTCTGAAGCCTACTTACGTCAGTTTGTCAAACTTATTCTCCATTCAGTTTTGTTCTTTTGCTGGCAAGGAGTTGTGATCCTTTGGATGAGAAGAGGCATTCTGGTTTTTGGAATTTTCAGCCTTTTTGTGCTAGTTTTTCCTCACGTTTGTGGATTTATCTACCTTTGGTCTTTGCTGCTGGTGATCTTCTGATGGAGTTTTTGCATGGTCATCCTTTTTGTTGATGTTGATGCTATTGCTTTCTGTTTGTTAGTTTTCCTTCTGACAGTCAGGCCTCTCTTCTGCAGGTCTGCTGGAGTTTTCTGGGGGTCCACTGCAGACCCTGTTTGCATGGATATCACCAGCAGAGGCTGCAGAACAGCAAAGATTACTGCCTGCCCCTTCCTCTGGAAGCTTTGTCCCAAAGGGGTACCTGCCAGATGCCAGCTGGAGCTCTCCTGTAGGGTGTCTGTTGACCCCTGCTGGGAGGTCAGGAGGCCTGGGGTCAGGGACCCACTTGAGGAGGCAGTCTGTCCCTTAACAAAGCTCCAGCACTGTCCTGAGAGATCCACTGCTCTCTTCAGAGCTGGCAGGCAGGAACATTTAAGTCTGTTGAAGCTGGGCCCACAGCTGCCGCTTCCCCCAGGTGCTCTGTCTCAGGAAGATGGGAGTTTTATCTATAAGCCCATGACTGGGACTGCTGTCTTTCTTTCAG
The DNA here is from genome assembly GCF_000951035.1 of Colobus angolensis palliatus. Classification (NCBI taxonomy): domain Eukaryota; kingdom Metazoa; phylum Chordata; class Mammalia; order Primates; family Cercopithecidae; genus Colobus; species Colobus angolensis. The sequence goes on along the minus strand of NW_012114455.1, from coordinate 5,097,397 downwards.
AGATGCCCTGTCCAGAGAGAAGGAACCTAGAGAGGCAATCTGACTACAGTGGCTTTACCACACTGTATTGGGTTCCTCTCAGTCTGAACTTGGTGGGGCTTTGTTTACACTGTGAGGGGAAAACTGCCTACTCAAGCCTCAGTAATGGCAGATGCCCCTTCCCCCACCAAGCTCGAGAGTCCCAGGTCAACTTCAGACTGCTGTGCTGGCAGCGAGAATTTCAAGCCAGTGGGTCTTAGCTTTGTGGGCTCCATGGGGGTGGGATCCACTGAGCAAGACCACTTGGCTCCCTGGCTTCAGCCCCCTGTCCAGGGGAGTGAATGGTTCTGTCTTGCTAGTGTTCCAGGCGCCACTGGGGTACAAAAAAAACCTGCTACAGCTAGCTTAGTGTCTGCCCAAATGGCCGCCCAGTTTTGTGCTTGAAACCCAGGGCCCTGGTGGTACAGGCACCCAAGGGAATCTCCTGGTTTGTGGGTTGCGAATACCATGGGAAAAGTGTAATATCTGGGCCAGATAGCACCGTCCCTCACAGCAGGGTCCCTCATGGGTTCTCTTGGTTAGGGGAGGGAGTTCCCCGACCCCTTGCACTTCTCAGGTTAGACAACGCCCCACCCTGCTTCTGCTCGCCCTCTGTGGGCTGCACCCACTGTCTAACCAGTCCCAGTGAGATGAACCAGGTACCTCTGTTGGAAATGCAGAAATCACCTGCCTTCTCCATTGGTCTCGCTGGGAGCTGCAGACCAGAGCTGTTCCTATTAGGCCATCTTGCCTGGGAAACCCCCAGGTTTGATGTTTTTTTGTTTGTTTGTTTGTTTTTGTGCAAGATTCCTTTGTGGTTAGTGGTGTGTACTTTTATTGGGATGTACATAATGTCTGAAGATGCTGACATCACCTAGACTCATTAATTCAATAAGGCTCCTAATGGTAACATTCTAAATTAGTCATTTCTTGTTCACTTATTATCTTCTATAAAGAGAAACTTCCCCTCATCAATTATTTAGTTACCTGCAGGCACAGGTTATATAGAATATATGCTTGATGCTTTCCCTTAGTCAACCTAAATTAATGACAGAGAGACAGGCTCTCCAAAAACGTACAAGTTTATTTGGGAGTGACGAGGATTACAGTTTGGATACACAAGTCATAATGGATCATAGGCATATCTGGAGAGGCTGGGTAGGGTAGACTTTTAAAGGCAAAGTGAGGAGGGTTACGTACATTGTTTTGAAATAATTTTCCTTGGCTACAATGATTAATAACAAGGGTGGCATCTGTCCAAGGTTGAACAGGCAGTTGCTGGGCTGGTATCTTTTTCTAAGTGGGCTTCCGCAAGAGGATTGCCATTCAGCAAAGTCTCCTGGGATAGTTTCTATTATCAGGCAATTGTGTGTGAGCCCTCCCCCTTCTTCATGGCCTCTTGGCTTCATTGTGTTATGGTTTGATGTAAGTGACTCTGTTTTGCTTCTGACAACTTTCCCACCTTTATTTACTAGTTGTCAAAACCGTGAGTTGGTTTCTTAGCTTCCCTCTGAAGATAAGGATTTCGTTTTATTTTTAAAATTCTGAACACGTGGATTTTTACATATTTGGTGTGCTACATCCCATGACAATTATTATTCTTACTGATACTTGCATCGTTCCATTTTAAGTTGATGGAAGCTCTTCAAGTTAGTTCCTCTGTCTCGTACATCCTTTTGACATGACCTGGTGCGTTTGACAGCGTCACTGCTTTCTGGCATGATAAGATATTCCAGGTGAAACTTACACAAGGCCTGCCCCAGCATTCCTGTAAGAAGTCTTGGTTCTTTTTAGAGGGAAGTAGAACTTAGAGACTATCATCTAGGTGCTTGGAGTTTTCCTTGCCACTGAGTGAACCATGCTAGAAAACACTTTTTAAAAATATAAAATACATCATGAGCTCATTCTGATATCAATGACTTTAAATTTCATGGGAACGATGTATTCAATTTCCAAAAAAAGTTCAAGGTGGGGGAAAGAGATGGAAGAGAAACCTGTGGATAAAAAGGGACTTAAGGGAAATAGCAGCTCATAAGTCCTCGGCCCCGGCCAAACACCATCATGCTTCACTAACCCACCTTCTAAAATTGGGAAGGCTACTTCTCGAAGTCCAGAATGGCAATAAAAGAAATCAAGACTCAAAATGTTCTTGCCAAATCTATTAAATTTTACTCCTTAATTTTTTAAACATTTTACCTTTTTATAATTTTTAAAAATTATTACATAGTATTTGTATATATTTCTGGAGTACATGATGTGTAATGATCAAGTCAGGGTATTTAGGATACCTATCACCTTGTGTATTGATCATTTCTATGTGTTGAGAACACTTTAAGTCCTCTCTTCTAGCTATTTGAAATATAAAATACATTCTTGTTAACTATAGTCATCCTACGTTGCTACTGAGCATTAGAAATTATTCCTTCTAAGTATATGCTAGTTCTGATTACCCAACCTCTCTCATCATCCTGCCCACACACACCTATCCCCACCTCTGGTAACAATCATTCTACTTTCTACGTTTATGAGATCAATTCTTTTAGTTCCCACAAATGAGTGAGAACATGAATGTTCGTCCTTTTGTTCCTGGTCTATTTCACTTAACATAAGGACCTCCAGTTCCATCCATGTTGCTGCAATTGACAGGATTTTATTCCTTTTTATAGCCAAATAATATTCCATTGCATATATGCACAACATTTTCTTTATTCATCCATCCATGGGCACTTAGGTTGATTCCACATCTTTGCTATTGTGTATACTGCTGCAATAAACATGGGAGTACCACAGTACCCAAAGCAATATATAGATTCTCCCTCAAAATACTGATGAAGTTTTTCACAGAAATGGAAAAAATAATCCTAATAGTTGTTTGCTACTGAAAAAGAGTCTGAGTAGCCAAAGGAATCCTGAGCAAAAAGAACAAAGATGGAGGCGTCACACTCTTTAATTTTATTGACATAAATATGATTAAGAAAATATTGAGAATCCCAAATGTGATTGGTTTGAAGAATATCAAAGGGATTTAATTGGATGGTGAGTGCCAATGATAAATCAGGAAAATGGAATTTTTCGCACAAGACTGAAAGGAGATGTAAATGTATTAAATATGGCTCAGGAAATTGGGACATCTAAATGCTCTGCCTTGGGAATAAAAATAAGAAGTCTTGCTTTGATCTAGAGTAAAAGAATAGGATGTGGAATGGAGATTCAGTTTTCACTTTGGCTTATGAAATTTATAAGGCTTTATAAAAGTCTTAGATAATATGAAAAGTTTCCATGTTTCATATTGTTTCAGTAATGCTAATTTAGTACTTATGTACTCTCAAGTTTTCCATTGCTAAGTCTTTAGTGTTCTCTTGGGAACTAAATTGTCTTTTCTAGGGTTTTGCATTAAACTTGCTATAAGTAATTGACATGTGCCAGGGCAATGATGGATTGGAAGCTACTCAAAGTCTAAGGCTAGTTATTAAATCTTGTTTATATGTTAAAAAGGTCAAAAGTTAGATATTTCCTTTCACACATCCCCATTCACCAAAAGAAAGCTGGATTCTTTTAACTACAGGGATATGACCCCAAATAACTTTAAATTAGTGCTTTTTATTTCAACATATGTAAAATATATGTAAAATTGTGACAGATTTATTTAATTTTCAAAAAGTCAAAAATTAAATTGAACATTGGAAACTCACCTCACAAAAATTCTGGTGTGCTATGTCTATAAATACTTTTTTTCACCTTTATGGATAAAGTTAGCTGTCTTTGGAGCACTCCGTATCAGCTGGTGCTTGAAATAGTCAGATCTGCCACTAAGTCTAGAATTGGCTCAATTCTGGAAAGTTTTTTACAGCTGCTTCCGAGGGCAGAAGCCTCTAGAAATACGCACCCATTGAAGTCTCTGATTCCATGACCACACACTGGCATTCCAGGGCCCAGCAAGCATAGTAGCTTTGATAACAAAAGCAAATATTTGCCATCCTTAGAAGGCAATACAAAACAACCAGCTCCAACACATCCCAAGCTTTTGTATGGGTGAATGAACACCCCCTTCTTGCTTCATATTTGCATGTGAAACATCTGTTCTGAGTGTTCATTGTGTGTGTGTAATTACGTTCTGTTCATAGTAACTTTTTCATATTATGGACTTTATTTGCATTGAAAACACACTGCAAATAAAAAGAAATGCCAAAAGAGAAACCAGAGAAGAAAAGGAGATGGGGGAGCAGCGAAAGGAAGAGTAGCTCCAGGCCTTTAAGGAGCAGAAGCCAAGTGATGCTGGGGCCAGAGCCAGGGCCCCAAGGCTGCTGAGACCTCAGAGGTCACTGCGAGAATGGCTGAGAAGGGGCAGCATCCGCATCTGCAGCTTGGAGAGAGGACTCAGCATTCCAGAAGCATCAACCGAGGTTCACACTTCCACCTGGGCCCCTCCTGCTCGGATGTGGGAGGCCGTGTCCCCTAACAAGGCTTACTGCTCCAGTGAGGACGCTGTCCTGTGACTGTGCTTCAAATAGGAGCTCGCCCTCCAAGTTCCTCCAGAGGTCAGTGCACATGCCAACACACTTCAATGCCCTCAAACGTTCCTGAGCCCCTGATACACAACCAAAGAGGTGGCAGGGGACCCGGACTTATTGCTAGTACAGGTGAGTGGGTGGAGGGCTTGATCATTCACACTCGAGAGGAGGACTGCACCCTAAACCGTGAGAGTAGGCTGTGAGAGATGACCCCATTATAGCTGTGTAGGGGCAGGGGCGCCCACCCATGCTGGGGGGTGCAGGGTCAGCCTGCCTCGACCCTCTGCTCTGAGATCAGGTGTGGCCAACTCAGACTCCTTAGAAGTAAGCACAGGCCCAACCTGGGGATAAGAGACCTCCCAGTGATGCTGATAGCTCTGCAAGTTACCTAGCCACATTAAGCCTCAGTCTCCCCACTTCTGAAATGGAGACAGTAATAGGACCTACTGCACAGGGCTGCTGAGGTGATGAAATGTGATGATGTAAAGAACATCCTTGTTCTGGTGCCTGATGTATGGTCTGCATGCATTAAAAAGACACTGGACCAGGCTCTTGCTACCTTTTGTGTGTGTGTGGCAAGGCTGCACTGTTACCCAGGTTGGAGGGCAGTGACGTGATCACAGCTCACTGCAGTCTCAACCTCCTGGGCTCAAGCAATCCTCCCACCTCAGCCTCCTAAAGTGTTGGCATTACAGGCATGAGCCACCACACTTAGGCTATTTTCAGCTGAGCAATCTGTGTGTGTAAGGAGCCAGGCGCTTGGGAAGAGATGCCGCCAGAAGGAGGGAAGCCCTGGGAAAACCAAGAGAGTTTGGATTGAGGAAATTGACTGAGGATCCCAAAGGGGCACAGATTCGGCCTGACATGCCCCGAGGTTCTTGGGAACCATTTTGAGCAGGTGCACAGCAGCCACTGAGCCCACCCCACACCGTCTGCTCTCTGGCAGCCCAAAGAAGAACTCTAGACCTCAGAATCTTACAGGAGAGATGACACACGTCTTGACAAACAGGGTAAATTCAGGGCAACTGTGAGAGCCCTTGTTACATTCTTGAGCTACAGGAGAGGCCGCTGCTTGGGTTTCGGTTGTTCTTGGCCTCCTCACTAACCTGGGGCACTATTTCCTCCTCCTCTCCTGTCCCTCGTGCCTCCCCAACCCTCTTTAAAAAAATGTTTAAAGGCTTTTGTCAGTGAATGATCTTATTCATGAAGCAGGCATGATGACAGTTTGCAGAGCTAAATGGGCACTTAACTGTGTGTCTAATAAATCCGCAACAAAAATAAACAGAAAGGAAGAGGGTTTAGGAAAGAAAGGAGGCCAGGCCGGCAGGCATGAAAGGAGCCTGTCACGGTGATTGACACAGCCCCCCTCGGCAGGCGGTTTCCGCCCCAGCCCCTCCTGGCCATGGCTGACCTGCAGATGCCAGAGGCTGACAGCACAGAGCAGCAGGTGGAGACCAGCGCCAGAGCACACCTGGATGGAGTGCAAGCAGTGAGTGGGAAAGGAAGCAGGAAGGGCGTCCCATCCACTGCCCGTTGGTAAGGCAAAGGCAAAGTACCAGGCAGGGAAACCAGGCTGGTGGCAGCCACTTTCCTCAGGATCCATGCCTAGATTACAGACAGTATTGCCTGGATCTGCCTGCTTGTCCCAAACCATTCTCCACCCAGGATTTGGTTGACAATCTGGGATTAGAGGCATATTCAGGTGAATTTAGCAAACACCTGTTATTCCAGTGTTAATCACCCTTCCAGGGGCACAAGAGGCCTACCTAAGGCATGAACCCTGTCTTAGTGTCTTAGCCTGGTGAGGACATGCTTAGGAATGCATCTTCCATGAATCACCTTTCTTGCCCAGAAAGAACGCCATGGTGCAGCGTAAGGGGAGGCGTAAATATTACATAACCTTGGCCGGAATCCCTGGCCCCACCCCCAAACTCACTAGATTATAAGTTTCTCCAACAAGATTTTAGTGTATTTGAGGGCAGGGACAGGTTACTTTGCCCCCTTCTCCCCCTCCCACCCACCTTCCTCCCATAGTATTAGCACAGGGCTAGGCACAAAATAAATGTTGAAGAAATACTTGTTGGCATGGATGGTGGCTAACGTGCTTCTGGTAGTGGGAAGTCCCAGGCACTGCTTTCTAAGGGCAGGGCTGCACTGGCTCCAGCCCTGGTTGACCTTGAGGCCGTCTCTCAAGTCATTTGCCATCTCTTCCAGTTGACTCCTCTGCAAAGCAGAAAGGATGTCTCTGGCTGCTGCTCATTCTGAGATTTTGGCTCCAATCCTGAAAGCTGAGTTCCTGGAGAAGCCTCCAAGACAGAAGTCAGCTGGAGACCATGAGAATCCAGATCCTTTAAGTCCTGTCTTTGGGCTTTGGAGACTTCAGCACAGCCAAAGGAACTCAGAACAAACAAACTGAAAAAAATGCCTTGAGGAATTTACACTCCAGTAGGGAAACAAAACTAGTCCATGTCCCCTGGAAATATGTCAGGACCACAATGATAATTACAAAGGGTGCATTAAGAGGGAGAGATGAGGCAGGAGTTAACAGGATAGACTGGAGAGAACGTCAGGTTAATTAAGAACACTTGCAGGGAAAGGTGATTTCAAACCATTATGCTGAGAAGCCTAAGAAAGAGGAGAGCCAGGCGGCCAGAAGAAAGGACCCTTGGCAGCAAGGCACACTAGGGCAGAGCCTCTCTCAGCCGCACTGGAGGAGTCAAAAGAGGAGGAGAGAGACCGCTGTGCCTGGAAGGGACGCAGCACTAAGGAGGGCTACCACGTGGAGAGCGGTCGGGACTGGAAGAGGAGACATTTACACAAAGAGCAGCAGTAGCCACGCAGGGCTTTAGGCAAACACAGGCAATTAAGTGAGTAGAAATCCTGAGAAACAAGTTTTTGTGCAAAGCGCATTTTAGCTCTTTAACCCCAACACTACCTGCCCCTCAAAGGTTCCTTTCAAATATAATGGGGGGGAAGATTTAGGTGGCACCTACGGAAAACTGCCAGAGGATCCAACTACCAGCTAGCATTGATCCGGGTGGGAGAGAGAATGGGGGGAAGCCCTTGGGACGGTCTTTAATGCAGACTGTCAGCCAGGTGACTGCCAAGTCCCTGCTCACTTTCTGCTGAGCAGACGACACTAGAACAGGCTAACAAAACAGTATTTCTGAGGACAGAGCTTCATAGCCTCCAGTCCAGTTCTAAGCCAGACCCAGCCCAGGGGCGTGGGGCAAGGCTGAGGTGGAATAAAGTTCAAGGGTTGTGAGAAGGGCAGCTGAACTCTTAAGCATTCTGTGGATGGGAGAAAAGGTTCACAGTGCCCTCATACCCCCACTTCAAGACAGTTCTAGAATGGGCCAGACTCAGAGAAACCTTAAACCAGCCTCAGTAAGGCTGGTTTCGGATAGATCTGTTCAGACGAGTTTGAGGGCTCATGGCTCATAGCATGAAACCCATGTGGTTACTGGCTGTCAAGGTAGGGCTGCTGGGGTTGGGTGCAGTGGCTCACGCCTGTAATCTCAGCACTTTGGGAGGCTGAGGCGGGCAGATCACTTGAGGTCATGAGTTAAAGACTGGCCTGGTCAATATGGTGAAACCCTATCTCTACTAAAAATGCAAAAATTAGCCGAGTGTGGTGGCATGCACCTGTTAAGTCCAGCAACTCAGGAGGCAGAGGCAGGAGAACCACTTGAACCCAGGAGGCAGAGGTTGCAGCGAGCCAAGATCATGCCACTGCATTCCAGCCTGGGCAACAGTGAGACTGTCTCAAAAAAAAAAAAAAAAAAAAGATAGGGCCACTGTTGTGTCTTAGCAAACCTTTGCCTACCCTCTGTAAGCAAACTGAGGGCACAGTGATCCAGAACAGGAACTCAGACACGCAGACTTAGAGTCTGGGACCTGCTCCAGAAATTCTTCACTCTTTAGCAGTTAAGATGCACACCGCGGAGGCAGAGGCAGGAAACCCCACCTCCAAATCCCTGCACTGGGGAGAAATCTGAGTGCAGGGAGCTTTTCCACTGCGGCGTTTCCAGGAGGAGGGAAGGCGTGCTAATAGCAAAGACCCACTGCAGGGAGTCTGGCCTGGGACCTTGGTTCCCAGCAAGGGAACCATAAGGTTCCTGAGTAACCCTAAGACCCCAGGAAAGACATTAAGCTCTCTGTGATTAATGGGTTTGTACAAAACTGGAGGAAACAGCCCATTTCAAAGCCCAAGGGGGCAGCAGAAGGGCAGTGTGCTTGCGAAAGTGCGCCCCAAGCCTCCTAGAGGAAAGGCACTCCTAGAGGAGAGAGCTAAAGTCCCTAAGAGGTCAGCTTCTCCAAGTCAGATTCCTGAGGACTTGTCATGGCTCTCTCCTTTTTCCAGAAAACTTCAAAACGGCAGCAGATTATCGGACCCTTGTGTAACACCCTGAACTTGCGGGGGCCACCATCCTGGATGCCAGAAAAGGGAGAGGATGCTTTTGTTTGGCGAGGCCTGGAAAGGCAAATGGCTGTGGGGAAGCAAAAATGGAGCCACCCAGAGAAAGAAGCTGAGAGAGGACAGTGTGCTCCATGCTGGCCATCGCTGCGTAGCCCTGCTCCGGAGAGGACAGTGTGCTCCATGCTGACCATCGCTGCGTGGCCCTGCTCCAGAGAGGACAGTGTGCTCCATGCTGGCCATCACTGCGTAGCCCTGCTCCGGACCCACACAGGACTGCCTCCAACTCAGTACGCTTCAGAGCAAAGCTGTGAAGCTGGTTTCTGGGTGCCAGTCACAAGCCTTGGGAACTGGGGAAAAAAGGGGAAGGATGAAGTTGGAGGAGCGGGGCTTGGCTCTTAAGCAGGACACAGACGGCAGGGTCCCTATTCACATTCAAAAGGCCAGCCCTTTCCTCAAAAAATTAAAAGTGGAACTACCATATGACCCAGCAATCCCACTCCTGGGTGTACACCAAGGGAAATTAAATCAACGTGTTAGAGATACTTGCACCCCATGTTTGCTGCAGCCACGTTCACAATAGCCAAGCTACGGAAACAGCCTAAGTGTCCATCACAAGATGAATGGAGAGAAAAAATGTGGTCTGTATACACAGTGGAATACTACTCCGCCTTTAAAGAGAAGGGAATCCTGTCATTTGTGGTGACATGATGACCTGGAGGACATTATGTTAAGGAAAATAAGCCAGATACAGGAAGACAAAGATCACATAATGTCACTTTCTTTTTTTATTTTTAACTTTTAAGGTCCGGGTATGAGCGTGGGTTTGTTACATAGGTAAACTTGCGTCATGGGGGTTTGTTGTACAGATTATTTCATCACCCAGGTATTAAGCCTAGTGCTCATTAGTTGTTTTTTCTGATCTTCTCCCTCCTCCCACCCTCCACCGTCTGAAAGGCCCCAGTGTGTGGTGTTCTCCGCCATATGTCCATGCGTTCTCATCATTCGGCTCCCACTTATAAGTGAGAACATGTGGTAACTGGTTTTCTGTTCCTGTGTGTTTGCTGAGGATAATGGCCTCCAGCTCCCTCCATGTCCCTGCAATGGACATGATCTCGTTCTTTTTTATGGCTGCGTAGTATTCCATGGTGTGTACGGAACACATTTGCTTCATCCAGTCTATCATTGATGGGCATTTAGGTTACTTTCATGTGGAATCTAAAAAAGTTGAACTCATAGAAGCAAAGAGTAAAATGGTGATTGCCAGCGGTGGGGTTAGGGAGAGGTTGGAGAGATGTTGGTCAAAGGGTACAAAATTTCAGTTAAGAGAAATAAGTTCAAGAGGCGTATTGTACAACATGGTGACTATTGTTAATTATGTATTGTATACATGAAAATCGCCGAGAGAGTAGAGTTTAAGTGCTCTCACCACAGATACGTATGTGAGGTCATGCATATGTTAATTAGCTTGAGTTAGGCATTCCACAATGCATGCACGTTTCAAAACATCATGTTACACACCATAAATACACACAATTTTTGTTTGTCAATTAAAAAAATAACATTTTAAAAGGCCCGGCCTGGCCTCTCTGGGTCACCAGGCAACGCCATGCATAACTGAGGCCGGAAGACGAGCCAAGGGCTTGAGCTTGGATCCTCCAAAACACAAGGAAAGATGATCAGAGGTCTTACATTCACCAGTGAATTCAACCCCTATGGGCAAGACACAGAAGCACAGGCCACATGCCAAGGAGTGAGAGTCGGAGGTCGGAAATAGCGCCCAGAGCCCAGCGCTCAGGAATACCACTGCGTATGGACACGTATGTTGTGCAGTGACAGTATCAGGCACCTCAGAAGAGGACATCATGAACACACATGGACACATAGAGGGGGGAAAAATACACTGGGGACTACCAGAGGGAGAAGGGTTGGAGGAGGGAGAGGATCAGGAAAAATAACTAATGGGTACTAGGCTGAAATACCTGGGTGATGAAATCATCTGTACAAGGAACCCCCATGACACAAACTTACCAATGTAAGAAACCTGCAGATGTACCCCTGAACAACAAAAAAAGAAAAGGACATCATGGGAGCCCAGGACAAGAGATAGAACACCATCCTGGGAAGCCAGCATCCAGACAGGAGGCCTGTCTGGGGTAGCGCGAATGGGACAGAACACTTCCTTAGGATTGAGACAGAACTAGCACTGACCCACCGGCTGACTTTGGCCATTGTGAACATTCTTTGGCTCATTGTGACACCACCTGGTAGGCAGATCATAAAACTGTACCATGGAGTGGGCTAGACATGGAGGAGACGGCATTCTGCCCGCTTGGTACAAGCAACCTCGCACAGGCAGCTAGGTGTGGTCTGCTCAGACTGGTTCTCAGAAGCCAAATCCTCCCCTCCTTTGTCTATTGACAAGAGTTAAGAAAAAGACTGCTTTCTCTGTTGATCTCAATAACAAAGGGGATGAGGCACTGCCTTGGCAAAGTCAAAATTGCAGTCACTTTCTGACTGTTAATGGAGAAAAGCAGGCGGCCTGCCAGGTGATGGAAAACACGCGGATCTTTCCTGTTTAACTTTGAAATGAATTATGTGATTGTTTTACAGAACTAGTAACAGGTTTGGCTTCCTTGTTGAGGCCACTGTTGAAAGTCAGTTGGTATTCTCCAAGCCTGCAACTGGGCAGAGTTACTGTGTAATTAATAACTGAGAGTCCACTAAACGGGCATTCGGCCCTGTAAGGCATCACAGGTCAGCATGCCAGAGCGGTGATCATAAAGGTGACCTCTGTGAGGTCAGGCTCTGGGCCAGAATGCATGAGAATCAGACAAATAAACCGAGGCAGAGTCCTCCTTCTTTTTCATCTTAAATTAACGTGGAATACCATTTTTAAATTTAAAATCACCCAGCACATCTAGTCAAGTAGTTCTCAGGTCTTCTTTTGTTAACAGTTGCAGAGCCCATCATCCAAATGAATACTTAGTCAAGAAACCCTGGAAAGATGAACAAGAAACCAATAAAAATAATTACCTACAGGGCATTCAGGGGAGGAGAGGGCAGGGTGGAAGCAAGAATTTTTTTTTTTTTTTTTGAGATGGAGTTCCACTCTTGTTGCCCAGGCTAGAGTGCAGTGGCACGATCTTGGCTCACTGCAACCTCCGCCTCCCAGGTTCAAGCGATTCTCCTGCCTCAGCCTCCCGAGTAGCTGGGATTACAGGCATGTACCACCACGCCCGGCTAATTTTGTATTTTTAGTAGAAACAGGGTTTCTCCATGTTGGTCAGGCTGGTCTCGAGCTGCTGACCTCAGGTGATGCCCCTGCCTGGGCCTCCCAAAGTGCTGGGATTACAGGCATAAGCCACTGCACCCAGCCCAAGTCTTCTTTTTTGGTTTTGACTTTTGAAGCATATACATTTCTTACCCCTTTAAAAAAGTAAGACCATTGGACGCCCCAAATGTGAAGTGGCTGAGAAGGGAGCTGCTCTGGCAGAAGGCAGTGGGAGAGGTGGAGGCGACAGCCCAGGTTCTCTGCCCTGTCCTCATCCCGGAGGCTTGGTTCCACTCCCACAGCTCTCAGCACTTGGACACCCATGGCCTGGCCCAATCCTTTGCTTTATAGATGGGGAAAAGGCAGTCCCCCGAGTCTGGTTCACTCTCTGGGTCTCCCTTCCCATCGGACACAGTCAGGAAGGGTTAGACACACTCCTCAGAAGACACAAAACACTCAATCCTTTTGAAAGATTTATTTTTAATTAAAAAATAAAAGTTATCTGAACATATCTGCATTGCACCTTCAGGGATGGCACCTCAAACCATTTATGCTGAAGGTCACAAATGTTTTTTATGAAAAATCAGACCTTGGCGATGACCTTGAGCAGTAGGATAGAAATAACTCCCACAAGCTTAGCGTTCCCATAATGGAACACTAGGCATAAATGGGTCAATAAAGCCAAAAAAAAAAAAAAACAAAGCTTATCAGTTCTTGGGTCTCATGACCATCTTATAATGGGTACAAAGGCACACGTGTCTTCAAACAAACTTGATTCAGAAACATTTCTAACAACTCAGAACTCCCCCCATGTTTTTGCCCACCCTCACCCCCACAAAAAAATACAACCAAAAACATTAAATTCTTTTTAAAAACTACATAAGTAAGTGCTGAGTCAGCAAGGAACCTGGGCATGCTGCCCACATGCCGCCACGTCTCTCTGCTTTGATGACTGGCTGCCCAAAGGTCGGGAGGGAGAGAGCTAAGCGCTCTCCACTGCATGCTGGCAGAGGGCTTGCAACACAGACCCAGCCCCAGCCCCACGCTGTCACCCCAGCTGGGGCAGGCAGGCAACTCCTAGGTGCTCTCTCCCTTAATCAAGGGCATCCACAGCTAAAGCAGCCTTTCAGGAAGCGAAAGGCTCAAGACAAGCAAGTCTTTGTCAAATGCTTGCAATGACAAGGCCACTGGGAACTGTGGGAGGGAGGGAGATGGCTAGATCTCTTCTCCCCCAGTTTACTGGGCTGCTGGAAAGTTTTCTCTCCCTACTCTCCCTGCCTTCCCTCTTTTCCCTTCTCCCCAGTCTCCCTCTTCCCTCAAAAGGGTTTTACTTTAGCTTAATGGTGGGGGTTCCAAAGAGGGTATTGGCAACTCCTGGGGCGGGTCTGGTGGCTCTGCCATCTCTAAGGGGACATCATGTGCTTTCGGTTCCTGTGCTTCACAGAGCTCCTCCTGCCCCTGGGAGGGCTCCAGTCGCTCCTGACCCTGGGCCTGGCTGTTCATCTTCTCTTCCGCTTCAATCTCTTCTGACGTGGGGATGGAGTTCTTCTTGGGGCGACCTTTGGGTTTTGTGGGTGCTTCCTGTCCACCTTTAAGAACCTACGTGAGTAAAAAATTGTTATTAAATCTAAGAAATAACTCCTACCCTCCGCCTTTCCATTCCCAGTATAACCTCACGTTGCATCTAAACCATCTGTTCTGGCAGTGAAATTGAAGGATTTGGCAAAATATATTCTCAATCCATCACCTCTGGTCTACAAAGACACCTCTGTTCTTTAAATGCTCAATGCACTTTTGGTCAATATTATATATTTTGGCATTTAATACAATAATCATAAGCAGCTTCAGAATTCAACTTCAACAATAAGGCAAGAAATGAAAATTAAAATGTTAATGCAATAACTATCAGGTTGACAAGCTAAAAAGACAACAACATTTGTAGCAAGCAGGAAAAAAACACACTGTGTAAAAGTGTGATTGTTACAGCCTTTTCAATACAACCTAAGAGTTCAAATCAAAAGCCTTAAAATATGCAGAGCTTTTTGACACAGAAATTCCTTAGGCTAAATTCTAAAAAATTATCTAAGACTGAGACAAAGATTGATCTGCAAAAATACTCATCACAATATTGGTGATAACAGCAAAAGTTGGAGGCGGGTGACATCCTACAGGTTTGGCCATGTAAATTGGGTAGAATGACGGTAAATCCCAAAGACAGAATACTTGACAACCATTACAATTACTATATAGAAGAATGTTTAATAACATGGAAAATATTATTAATATAGTTTTGTAACAGATTCTTAGCATAATCTAGTTTGGAGGGTAGACAGCCTATACACCACCTTGTCTGCAGTGATCTGTACACCACCTTGTTTGCAGGATCACGGATCGTTTTTAATCTTTATGTTTTTTCTCTATTTTCTAAACTTTCAACAATGATCAAACGTAAGTATTTCTGTAATCAGAAAACATATGTTATAAAGCATGTAGTCTTTTGTAGTGTTTGAAGAAGTTGTACAGCAGAGTTTAAAAAGCATTTTGGCTTTGATAGTAGAAAAACTGGGTGACATTCCAACTCTGCCACTTATCATCTTTGTCTTTGGGAAGTCCTTTAAAGGCCCTGAGTGTCCGTTTTCTAATCTGTAAAATGGGAGTAATAATACCTTGTGTTACAGGGTGACAGTGAGGGTGACCAACAGATAATGTGTATGAAACGACCAGCCCGGCACCTGAACGGTGGGTTTCCTGTGCCCAGAATATATACACCATCCACCCTCCTCCTCCTGGCTAACTTCTCCCGGAAGCCTTCCGGATCCCCCAGGTCTAGGTTAAAGGCCCTCTGCCATGTGCCCTCGGAGCAGCTTCTACTGTCCTGACCAGAGCACTTTTCAGAAACTATAGTCACTGCATGTTTACCTGCTGCCCCTCTCACTCAGTCCCTGCACGTAGCAGGTGTTTGACAACTGTTACCAAGTGAACTAGGCTTTCTCAACAAATCTTTCCCTGGAGTCGAGGAAAGATATAAAGCAAGCCAAATAACTGGACCCTAAATGGCCTTGGCTGACTTCAAAGGCCTGGCACCCTTATTACCCCAATTTATGACCCACACAAGAGTCCCAGAAGGTAGACAGGGATAAGTTTTAAAATATTTATATTTTACTTTGGAATGTAATAGACAGTCCTTCCTCCATTGGCTTGGCATAGTCCTTGATTTTCTGGGCAGCTAGTGAGAAGGGCTTCAAGAGGACCTGGATTAGCACAGATGATTAGGGGTGGGAGATATTTTTGCTATTTATAAACCTAGCTTAATCTTTTTTTT